>NC_134834.1:133957276-134307444 GCF_004210375.1 Tachypleus tridentatus | reverse complement strand
AAGATGTTACGTATTTAATTCTTAACAAACGTGCCTCAAGGAATTTTGCATGTAATTTTTATGTGTATAATCAACTCGCCTTTCTTCCTAAATTTACCCATGTACTGCTTGTTACTCTATCCCTATGGGCTATCAGTGTCACCATTTCTCTTTTTTTCTCATATAATCACATTAGCTCTTTTTTTTTCTTTCTCTTTGGATGTCACCTGTATAATTTCTCGGCGCTCTATTTATACCTTTTGGTGATAGCTATGTGATCACATATTTCTCTTGGTGGTACCCATGTAACCATGCAAATTCTGTCTCTACAGTTTACCGTCTAATCACCTGTTTTTTTCTTCAAATGTTACCTATATAGTTGCCTTATTACTGTTACTCTCTTTCTTTGAATGTTAATCTTGTAATTAATCCATCTCTCTTTTCCCGCTACCTCTTACTTTTGTGATCACCCTACGTCTCTCTCTTCATATCTCTCACTCTGTATGTAATCATCCCAACTTTCTTTCGAGGCGTTACACATTTAGTCACCTCATTTTTCATTTCAGTTTACCCGTGTAATTACCTTACCTCCTCTCTAGTTGTTACCCACGTAATCACTTCATCTCTATGTAATCATGTTCTATTTGTCTCTCTTTCTTTCAGTGATCTACGTTTTGTTGTGCCTTTCTAGTTTACACATACGTAATCGACTTGTTATTCCTCTCTCTCTAGATGCTACTCATATGATCAGTTCGCCTTTATTTATATATATATATAGAACTTGAAACTGGTAACTGAACTTGTACTCCTTTTTTTCCCTCTTCCACCCTTTCTACAAGCCAAACCAATTCCTCCTCTTCTTCTCTCTCGGTTTTGCAGCTATAATCGATTCATCTCTCTTCCTAAGTTCTATAAACGTCATAACTTTGCTTTGTTCTCTTACTCTCTCTCATTTTGCCAGCGTATTCTGATTTCTTTCTTCTGGTTCTTGTTTTTCATTCTTTAACATTTAACATATTTACTATTTGTCCACCTGTTTGTGAAGATTTAGAAAGTGCAATGTACTTGTTTCTATCTCTCTCTACTTTCCAAATTTCATATTCTCGGTTCTTTATCTTTACAACTGTAATGTACTTTCTCTTTTCTTTATCTAGTTATTGCAAAAGTGAGCAATTTGTCTTTGATTCAAATGTTCTTATTAATAAGAATACGTTCACTACTGGAGTCGTCTCATTGAGTTGCATCCTCAGAATATTAATTAAATCTGCCTATTTACATAAATATTGTTTCACAGTTTCTTTGGCATTAATCATAAATGAACTACGGTGTATTTCTTCTATGTCTCATTTACTGAGAATATAAATACGTGTAGTGGATTTATTACTGGACATCGAATTTACATGTTCGTTTTTAATATGCTTTTGGCCACCTCTGGTGTATCATCTAATATACCCTGAACTTCATTTGTGGCATTTCAGTTCCTACAAACTATTAGGTGTTTTCAAATATGATATTTTATTTTTGAGTCCGAAAAAATTTGTAAACTACTTGGCGGTTTAAAGACGATCCCTGAATTAATATATGTATCAGATGTACGAAAACCTTAGCCAATTTAGTTGTTTTACATTTAATACTTTTTGGCACTGTTAAAACAGTTTTTGATATACAAGTCATCAAGTTATGTGAAACGTAAGACCGTTACAAAGTCGCAGTGAAACATTTTGAAATTATTTTGTTTCGTAGGTAGTGTGATGCCACCAAAAACTAACTGTCTTTGGGAAAAGTATATAACAGCTGTTTCCAATGTCAGATACTTATACAGTTATATCATAAAGACTGATATCATAGATTTGACATTTAGAAAGTGTGAATATCCCTTTTACATAATGCCATTGGAAACCATAAGGAACACATCTATAACCAATCATATCCAAATCGAGGGAAGCGCAATATCTTATGACAAGTGAGAACATATGACTATGAAGGTTAGTGTTAAAGCTATCAATGTGCCCAAGAAAATAATATGCAGTAAAATGAAAAACGATCTTTGTCACAAGTCACTTGTACAGAAATTGCTTCCAAAACATATGTATTCAACCGTTGTATACCTGAAGCACTTAAAGAATCAAACGTCTATTCACGATATCCACACGAAGGCACACCAGCGAAGTAGCCATATGCAACATCTATGCTTTTCTAGTACACTACGCAAGAAAAGGGGAATGGTGTTATTATGTCAAGAAAATGTTATAATGGAGCCTTTTAAAAGGTGGTTGAAACTACTCTGTAAGACTATTTTTCAAATGAATCGTTGTCAAGAAAAAAAAAAAGAGTATGAACAAACATAGCGACTTGGCAGTAACGATTTCGTAATGCTCCAAATCGTTTTGATGTAACTTACTCAGTCTCTGTTATTATTAACAAAGATTCATTAGTAATGATCTATTTTAACTTTTTTCTTATACCCAGATAATCATGTTACTGAACATGTTGGTTTCATTTAAAAACATTTGAATGTTTTCAACCCCTTTGTAGTATACTGGCTTAAAACTCAAAGAGCAGTTCTCTAATCATTATTTGGTAAAATAATCGAGAAACAATTTGACAAATGACTGTGCTTTCTTGATTCCAGTGAAAATCACTCAGTTTTGACCATATAAAATGTTGTTAAATAAAAATTCGATTATTTGATACAAATGCCAATAATTTTTTTAAAAACGTATAAGACCTTGGTATAATACTTTCATTATCATACAAGATATCTGCTGTTAATTGTAATCTAATTTAATCGTAATTGAAAAGAACAGTGGCTCAGTGGTAAGTCTGTATTTTAAAATTCTGGATTCGACATCCGTAGTTGGTAGAGCACATATAGCCTATTGTATAGTCTTGTGCTCAAGAACAAACACGCCACGTACTTCCAAAGAAATAATAATAGTATACATAACTCTATATTAACATAAAAATATTTTTATCACGTTCACTAAAATAAAAATAATCTACATTTTTCTCAATCGCTTAAGGAAGGACACTATAGTCATGGGCAAAATCAGAGAATTAACAGGATTAATCGTATGAGATTTTATTATAAGATTTCCTACACGTTTATCAAAGTACAGGTCTCGTAGGTGTATAAATTATATTCAGGAGGCAATGGACTTAAAAACATTTCTTCATTCAACCGAACTTAAAAATGGGTGTCATTAAGTTAAATACAACATTTAGGCCTAACTCAAATTTTTTAAGCTACCATAATCTTGTAATATTTATTAAGTTATGGCCGAAAATATCATTAACAGCTCGGGTACGAAATTAATAAATCATTTTAATTACTACAAGTAAGAACGGTTTATTATTAATATTCATTATTTTTTTTTATTTTCATTTCTGATCTTTGTAGACAACTTGTATTTATGAAAACCTAATACTAAATTCCAAGAAAAATACAAGCTATCTCTAATTGCATATTTATTTCATGTAAATATTCCAAGGAACTTGACCTCAAAAACCCGCTAATTCATAACATTCATGTGTTTAACAGGAAGAGCCATCATTATGCATTTTTAAACATCTTTTAAAATACTTCGTTGAAAATTCGCTAGCGTTATGATAAAATGTTTCTTTGCGCTGAAACATTACATTTGTCATGGTTAATAAAATAATTCTATCATTTAATTTCTATAGTTCTTGTAGAGTTTGTTTTCAACTTGAAAGCGTTTGTTATATCATTCAAAATATTTTAAATTTTATAATTCTAATCTGCTTTATTCAAAATAAAGGCATCGACATCATTATGATTATTATTATAGCTAATAATTCTTCTTTACTGACGTTAATAAGTTTGTATGCAGAATTATAATTACTAAAGAATAAATAGCTATATTGCTTATTTGAGTCGTATTATCACCAAATGTAATATAACTATAAGACCCTTTTTTCTTATTTTAAACATGTTATAACTGTTGTTCAAAAGTAAAAAATCTTACATTTAAGTTTTAAATAATGGATATGAAACTTTTAGTCTCATGCTAGCACTTTTCTTTTTCATTCATGATATATCATAAGAGTTAAATGTACATTATTAGGATAATTAGTAAAAGTATTATTTGTCTAATATCTTCTTTGCTGGATAAGTTTACCCAAATTTTGATATCTATTTTGGCCAGTATTTTATTTTGTGTATTGTATATCGTTGTTATTGTTTAGTTTCGTGAAAGCAACTTAAGTATACTTAAAATTAACACAATTAGATTGAACATTATTTTCACAACCTCTCAAAACAGCTTTCGAGATAATTATGTGTTGCAATATATCAAATGTTATTTTTCGATTTTTCTAAGTTGTAATAAGCTTATCACAAATATTATTAATGATAGTGTTATGTGTGCGTGCAGGATATCTAATTGCTATTACAAATATTATAATTAAACAAATATTGTATCACATACTAGTACTCTCGCTCTCAATGAGTGTGACACAGCGTTGTCACCGTTCGTTTACGATTCTTGCGAGAAGAAGCAATGTAAAGACATTTATGTATAAAACAGGCTGCTTTGATTCATAAATTGAATAGTGGGCTCAGTGAAATGAATTCAGCAGTCATTCTGTTATTGTAAAGAAAAATCGTTAGTTAAAAAACATGTTTATCTTATGTTCTACATTTTGAACGGAAATTAATTATCTTTTAAACTCTATTTTCAGAATTACTCTGGAAGAAACCTTTCCAAGTAAGTTAGTTTTTTTGTAGTTATGCGTGGCTGAGTAGTTGTCTTGCCCGAAGGGAGAATCTGGCGGTCCATGGTTCGCGGCTGCTTTTGGGACAAAAAAAATGCTCCGTAGTCGGCGCAGTGAGTAATCTGTAAGAGTCACAGTCAAATCACATGAATCTATCAGACAGTAGTCTCGCCAGTAGTCGATGGATGACGCTGTTACGTAGCTGATTTCTCCCTTCTATATGAGTTCAAAATTAGGGGTGGCTTTACCCAGATACAATTTTTGTTGCTTTGTACGAAATTCTGAAACAAACCAAGTTTTCTCGTGTACTCGTACACTGGTATCCGTTAACAGTTGTTTCGGAAATGTTGGAATTTGGATTGTTCTTAAGAATTAATCAAAACTTTAAATCTGAAATTAATATAGAAAATACAGAAACAAAAAATAATTACAGTTTGAACATCCTTAAACAGCACTTTTTAACTTATTCATTTTTAAACAAACTCCTTCTTGTGAAGTACTATTGACACTGTTAATTCACTACAAAACACACGTGAATATGAACATTTCTCAATTTTAACCCATTCTTATGCTTCAACTTTAAGCTGAAATTATAAGTTTATTTTTAATTATTAAATGTGTCAATGTTGAGAATGAGAAGCTTAGACATGAGCTGACAGTAACAACACAGTTGTTACCATTTTCTGGTGTATGACTCATGAAGCCATTTTCTGGTGTTTGACTCATGAAGCCATTTTCTTAGACATGAGCTGATAGTAACAACACAGTTGTTACCATTTTCTGGTGTATGACTCATGAAGCCATTTTCTGGTGTTTGACTCATGAAGCCATTTTCTTAGACATGAGCTGATAGTAACAACACAGTTGTTACCATTTTCTGGTGTATGACTCATGAAGCCATTTTCTGGTGTTTGACTCATGAAGCCATTTTCTGGTGTTTGACTCATGAAGCCATTTTCTTAGACATGAGCTGATAGTAACAACACAGTTGTTACCATTTTCTGGTGTATGACTCATGAAGCCATTTTCTGGTGTGTGACTCATGAAGCCATTTTCTTAGACATGAGCTGATAGTAACAACACAGTTGTTACCATTTTCTGGTGTATGACTCATGAAGCCATTTTCTGGTGTATGACTCATGAAGCCATTTTCTTGAAATGATTTCCATTTAAACATTCTGATCGAATACTTTCACTTTCATCATACATATTGCTAACAATGTAAATTTAATTGAAAGAAAATAAAGAAAATTAATAGTCAATTGTTTTTTCCATTTTGATTTAAGATATAAAAGATAAATCTGAAATACTATTTTTACAAATTGGACAAACTTAAGGAAAAGCGAAAAAACAATCTGAAGTTTACGTGATCTATATCCAAACTTTATTCTTGTTGGATTGTAATCGTGTACCAGTTGTGATGTTTAAACAAAAATATTGATCTAATAGTCCATTTTTATTCTAGGCTGGAAACATAAAACACATTTCTAGCGTTCAAGACAGTCAACTACAATCTTCAATTACGTACACACTTCTTACTTGATTATTTGTTTAACGTATTGTTTTTGTACACAGGGTGATAATATCAAGTAATGAAATATTACTTATATTTTAGGGACATATTTAAAGAACAAAATCAATAAAATAAACAACTAGAAAACAATGCTCACATAACACGTGATGTTTTGATCCAGCTAACGCATAAGTTGTAGTACAGGAATAGGCTAGAATTAAAAGAAGTCAAATTAGTGAAAATTAATAAGAATTTAGTTACTTATAAAAATGTAAACTCAAGCATAAATTAGTACAGTACATGAGAACATAAGTTTAGGATAATTATAACACAGATTGAAGGACATATGAATAATTTTAATTTTATGATTTTAATTTTGTACTGTAGGACAGCAGTAGTGGAGGTGAAAGTTGTATTTGACAGTCTGGAGCAGGTGACATACACTCATCGACCAAGGTATGAGGTAAGTTGAAGCTGTTACTTCTGGTGAAAACAGTTATTTATCAACTAAAATCTACTGTTTTATAACATGAGAATTGAGATAAGAGGTAAGATTGAACTTACTATATAATGAGAAGAAAATAATTATTTTGGCGTACTAAACTTTAATTCCACGTTCAACTACTTCACTGTGTATATATAACTGTTATGTAAGAGCCAACACACAAGAAGTGAGTTTTTTAACAATTAAAATATTCTTTCAAACGTTTATTAAATGGTTATAAAACAACCGTTTTGTATTTTTACAATTAGTTTGTGGAACTCTTCAGCTACCTGGGAGGATACATTGGAATTTGGTTAGGAACATCTTTGATATCCTGTTTAGAATTACTGGAGACTTCTTGTAAGTGGGCTCTTGCCCAGATGAAAAGAGGTCGCGTGAAAAGGAAGATAACTAGGCAGGTGCACGTGATAAGTAAATCCAGGCCTTAAGATGAGAGTATTAGTGGTTACGGTTGGAACACTCACTAATAACTAAACATTCACGGCCTCGTTACCCCCGATCACAAGCACACGAGTTAACATAAAAAATATGAGCTATAATTAGTTCATATTTTGTTGCCGACATAATTTGTTTGTATTTCGATCACAAATTTTAAATTTATACATGTACGTTTTAAACATCGGACTGTATTTACTAAACAATTAATGTAACAATTAATGTACTGTTTAAAGTAGAAAGTTCTACTTTGTTAGTCATAAGAACACGAAGAGAACAATAAAATCGTTTTGTCTTGTTACGATCAAACGCACAATTACATTTACTACACAGATATAAAAGTTTTCTATATAGACACTTCGTTTACTTGTTGGTTATTATTGGAAGTTTCTAATAATAATTTTTAAAAAATCGTCCTATATGCGGTCTGAGTGCTACGGTAGGGGCTTGGGTACCTTTAGATTTGAAGGGTGGACATCAACTACTCATTATGTTGGGATAAACAATATTTTTAGCTGCACTGTTATTTGTCTCGAATAGTACCTTTGGAAGGTCTGAATTTTGTCGTTCATTTTTCTCTCCATATCAAGCAAACATATAAAGCTCACTCACTACATTATTGCAAGTGTAAGAATATTGACTTAAGTTAGCATCAGACGATCAAGAATATCTACATTTCATCATTTAATCTAAAGCTAATGAAGCTTTTATATCGTACGGAATATAAAAGAGAAATAAAATGTGATTAGAGAATCACTGTTATTCTTGTAGTCTAACGACCACATAATTGCGATTATAAATTAGTAGCTTTTAAACTAGATAGTAATTATTAACTAAGAAAGTTTGTAATCAATAACTAGATTTGGGTGATCGTATGGACGGCTATAACAACAATCGATATTTTAACCATAAATATGAAATCAGTGAATAAATTAGAAAACGTTTGTTTTTTACAAATATGTATTTTATATCATCTCATTATACTTCAAGTACCTACATATCAAACCAGAGAAATATTTAAATTTGTATTACTTTCAATAGCTCAGCGGTAAGACCGAAGGCTTATGACGCTAAAATTCAGATTTCAATACCTGTGGTGGGCACACCACAGATTGCCCATTGTGTAGTCTCGCGCTTCACAACATCCAAACCACAATAAGTTTTGAAAGCTTAACTTACCTGCATCGCACTTTCATAATATGAAATGAAGTTAAGGTTCATAATACAGCGTTTAGAAGAGCTATATATTTTGTTCTAAGAACAAATAAGTGTACCAAAACATAAATTTAGATAGAGTTCCATTCCAGATTTGACCTTTGGTATTTGTTGCTTCTATTGTTTTTAAATTGGCAGCTTCCAAATGTGATACTCCATATCTTAGAGACTAAGAGGACTGAAAGTGTGACTAAGTATAGGATTTTGAGGCTTTAGAGCTCGGATAAATACGTCAGACCAGTGCGTTCAACATGTTTGGAAAAGGTGAACCTATACACAGCCAAAAGTTTAATAAAAAGAAAACTTGTAGGCCTAGAATGTTTGTCCTAGTTTAATTTTAACCATGAATCAGAACGACAGATCAAGATTTGAGTCTATTTTACAAGGGGCTTTTCTTTGATGCTAGTCGCATCAAACAACATCACCGCAAGAATGGTTAAGGACGAAGAGACAGTTACTACTTGACAGTTTTCTGGCCTTGATTCGTGTTGTTGCTTTCACAATGTTTTTGTGTAAATTCATCGCTGCTTTAACAAGCACAAATTCATCATATTTTGTATCATTTTCCCATTCTCTCTGGAGAACAGTACCAACGGATATCAAATGAACGTCGCGCTCTTCCTTAACAGATTGCAGCTCAGTAGAGTTCGCTACGATGCGATCTTTCACTCTTGTCGAGTGCATAATTTGGACAAACCTTGCCAAATTGTATAAGTCTGTCTCTATAGAGCCAGACTGGGTGTTACACTTAAACATTGGAGAGGTTTATTGCGTTTCTTTGTTGGGAAGTGTGCCCTCTATTATTTTTGTTCCGGATACTACTTTGTACAAGACGACCAAACACTTTGATATTTTGGTTCGCTAGCAATTAAGTTCTCAGGGAAAACTGTTGCAAGACACTTCTCATCAAACAGTTTTGTACACATCTCTTAACTATTTCGCTAATCCTTTTTTTTTTTCATTGTCTCATACAGTAACTCACATGAACAAGTAGGCTTGTCACAAAATAAGCACACAATGCTCTTGGCAATGTTCTATTGTCGATAGTGTCGTTCATTACGTATTTATACTTAGACCCACTCGGTGCTCTTTATTTTCCTTCTGACTACGGAAATAAGTCTGGATATACAAAAGCCTACAAATAAAACTACATTTTGCTGAATGTCATCATAGTATTATTTTAATGCTGTTTCCGTCATTTAGCCGTGAAATGTTTAGTGTTTTAGACAAGCAACCAGTAGTACTAAAAGCAATCATATCCTCTGTAAAACTGCTATATTTCCAGCACTGGCATTACTGCATTTCTGAAGTGCCGATAAACAAATTTTGTCATTATTGTTTACTTATCAAATAATGCACTGTGATTGGTTGTTAGGCTCTACTGAAGAAATTGAGTCGAAGACATTCTGAAAAACAATATTCGTGATACATTTTTGTGCTTATCTGAAAGAGATTTGAGTAATTTTCGTTAATTTCGGAAGAGAAGGTTTGTGATGATGACCAGACCTATGTCTGTTAGCTGGGTGCAGTATCAGAGAATTATAAAAGGTAGACATCCTTATAACTGACAAACTTTGTGATCTGGCACATTTAAAAACGTTTATTTTTTAATTCTGTAACTCCAAAAACTCCTTCTAGACTTCGAACTGGGGGCAAAGAATCAGGGAATCTAAGACGTAAAATGATGTGCGTTTCTTTGGAACGATTATCCTGAAAACATCTTTATTGAACTTTCTAACCATTAAAACCTATAATACGGTCTCAATTTATATAGTTATCTAGTTATCAGGTTTAGGTTTCTTATAGGCACGCCACCTTCAAGAATTACAAACATGCTAGTCTGACATCCTTAACAATGCTTTATTTAAACTTTAGGTTTCAAAATCCTATACGCAAGCAATGGAATGAATGTTTAATGCGTCTTAGATCCGAACTATTGAGTACAGATCTTAGATTTCTTACGTCTAAATTTTGTTCCATAATAATAATCCTAATCTATATTATCTTACACGCTACCATTTATTCATATGCCATTTAAACAAAATATGTCAAAGAAAACGTTTTGCAATTTTATGTATTACATTTATTATGCCATCTTTTTTACTTTACATAAGAATAAACGAATACATCAAGATATGTGAGTTCATTTCACAACCTTCCGTTTCCAGCTTTATATTTATATTGATATAATTAGGCAATGACTAAAGAATGTTCTTTTAAAAATTATGTTTGAGTTACTGTCTAATTCATTCCAACCATATATATTTTAAGTTGACTGTTACGTTAAAGCACGTATATATTGCAACATATTCAGCCTGCCTTGAGCACTCTAATTTACTATATAGCAAAATTTAAAGAAAATTTACTGAATTTTATGAAAGTATATTAATAACTAGCCAAAAAATATTGCTCTTTACAAACTAATATTTCTAAACGACTTAAAGCCTTATTAGACTCTTTGCTGTTTTATTAAATTGTCTCTAGTTGGTTTTGGGCATTCTTACCATTTTTATCTACATTGTTACTAATTGTTTGTTTTTTTTACGTTATCAGTAGTTGGTTTTGTAGATTGTTAGCAGTTGATTCTTGCATTGTTGCTGATCGGTTTGGACATCTTCACTAGTTGGTCTTATATATTGTTAATAGTTGGTTTTTGTATTGTTACTGGTTGGTTTTATACATTGTTAGTAGATACTTTTCACATTGTTACTATTTGTTTTATACATTATTAATATTTGCTTTTTTCATTGTCACTAGTTGTTTTTTGTACATTATACATTAGGTTAGATCATAAAATAATGATGAATAGTGTTAGCTAGCTTCCTTCCCTTTAATCTATCATTTCTAAATTAGGTATATCTAGTGCAGATAGCTCTTAACTATCTTTGTCTAAAATAACAAATAACATCGTTGTTATGTACGTCATTTAAATACCTATTATTTTACATTTTATATTTGAATAATAAATTGTTTTTTTTCCTTGACTTACCCGCACATTAAATTATAAGTAATCATATTTGAAGGTTCTTTCCCACCTTCCCGTAACTCTAACAAGACAGACCAGAAGGGGCGTAACTAACAGCTCCCACTGTTAGATCTTGGGCTGCTCTTGTTTTACAGAATTTTAATGTTTGATTAGCACTCTTACAGAACAATCAAGGGCCGCAAGTGCGAAGTATATTTGTATGATAACGGGTTGCGAACCATGAACACATATTCTATCTACTCTAATACTTGATGTCGTAACTTAAGAGTGAAAACTAAATTTGGAAAGAAGACGTATGCTCAAAACATTTAATGAGGCTTAATTTGAATGATCTTAAAATAAAGGATATTAAATAAAAATGAATTTTCCCTAACATAGTATCTCAGTTAAAATGTTTTCACTTTCTGGAAAGTGTCATTTTCAGTCTTCAAGAATGGATAATATTACAAGCATTTGAGCACAATAGGTTTCCATGAATATTTTACCGTGAACTAACCGTTATAAAGTCAACTTTGAGGAGAAGCACAAGTGACCACATTTGGGATTTATGAGGTTTATTTCCGGTGTTTTGTGGTTTCGTCAGAAAATTCAGGAAACGTTACTTCTTGATGCCAGCAGCTTTTGTAACATGTATTACGCCTAAGTAACATTACATGTAGATGTCAACATACATCTAGACCCCAACAGCCTACACTACATCTAGGAGCAATAATTTCATAACATCTAAACGTCAACAATTTTCGTAACATTCACACGCTGGTAGGTTTCATCTAGACAGCAGCAGCTTACGTTACATCTACACACCAACACCTTTGAAATCAAAATTAACATTCACACTTTACTTGCAGTTAATTTTCTTTCTTTATGGTTGATAATGACCTGATAATTTCCTAAGTAATTTTCAAGCAAGGCAATACCAAGAACAACAGTGACTGCTAATGATCTATTGTTTTGTTTTTTTTACATATCTTTTGAAATGATCATATACGCTATATTTAATCTCAATTCTCAACAGATAAACCATTAAAGCAGTTCTTTCTTTAAACCCAAGCTCATTCACCGATTTTCTTTCACTTTTGCGTTCGACTCGTAATCTGAGGGTTGCGAGTTCGAATCCCCGTTACACCAAGCATGCTATTATTTTCTGTCATGGTAGCGTTATAGGATTACGTCCGTACTAAAGTGGCCGAAGAGTTGGCTATGGATTTAGATAACTAGCTACCTTTCCTCTAGTCTATACTATTAAATTAAGGACGGTTAGTATAGATAATCCTTGTATAGACTCGCACAAAATTCGAAAAACAAACAAACACTTTGATATCTGGATTTGATCATGTCTGGGTTACTCATATAATGTTAGTTATTACCTGTATTTAGGTTTCTTCCTTAAAATATCTTTTGTTTTGATTCGGTTAAAGTTGCATTATTTCTCATTTAATAAGGTAACAATTTCATTTTTGGAAATCTTCAGTCCTGTTACATAAATATAATTGATGGAAATTAAATTAGAAATGAAACTTTATTGCAACCAAATAAAATATCATTCATGAACCATCTTTATCTTGATTAACTAGTTATTCCATCCATTACAGTTATTATAGCTGAATGCCTGTTATGTGATAGTAAATGCTGCTTAAATTTTATTTTGAAAATTAACCTAAGTAAATATTTATGGACATGTTTTCAAAAATTAATCATATTATAGTAAAAATATATGTACGAAGAATGATTATCTTTTTACCAGGTATTTCACGAAAATAACATTTTAATGTATGTTTAGTAATCTCCCGCAAGCTGTCATTGATTGTAATTTTGACTTATTTATAGTTTTATGTTCAAATATTTTCTTGAAAAATCCTTTTGCATAGAACCAATAAAAAAACTGCTTTTAGAAGAAATATTTTCACAATGTTAAATGCCTGACCCTGCGATTTATTAATAATTGTAGACGAAAAGTCAATTATTTTAAAGTGAGGGGAAAGATCACGAAGGTATAATTTTTTATGAAAATGCTTATTTTTTACTAGGTTTTAAGTAAAAACATGAAATATTATGTATTGTGATGCACTAAAAATATATTTAAGTTGTTTCTCACACAATCAATCGCGTTTATTATGTATTCAAAGAGTCTTTTGCAAATGTGATAATAAAGTGAGAGGAAATAGATATGATAATAAAATTTTCAACTGACTGGATTTTAACTCAAAATCTCCTCCTGATAGTCTAATGCTATAACACGTATGACAATCAGTGTTATATCAAACTATTAGTGCATAATTCAAAGTACTCTTGTAGATGTTTTTTCCTGTGTGTTTTTTTTCCAAATAATGTGATATATTTTTTTCTAAACATTGAAAATCAAAACTCAAAATATCCCGACTCGACTGGGATTTGGACTCGAGATTTCTGTTGAAGACAAACCATTGAGTCAATTTGATCTATACCTATAGTTAAGGGTTACCTCGAATTTGTTTTATATGTATAGATTATCACAATATGGTGTGATAGAGGTGTGTACTATGTGGTCAGACAAGAGTAGCCCAAGAATTAATGGAGGTTGTTATTTGTTAGTTGCTTTCCTTTTAGTCCATTTGTTCAAAATGTGGGAATGGCTATTTGAAAATAGATAACATTCCATAACGACATCATTATTAAAGCGTAAAACATTATATAAAATTACTATTTGTACATTTTCCTAAGTCACTTCTTTCTCATATTTGACAAGAAATTTTAAAAGAAATGCATGTGTACAAACTTTTATTTATTTTAAGAAACTGAAAAGGCAGAAAGATGTAACTTATGCACAAACGGATTAGCACAGATTGTCATCGTTAAGCAATCTAATGTAATTGATATCTAAACCGATCTGCATTTTAACTTCATTAAAGTAAGAATTAAGATTCTTCATAGGTGACTACTTTGGCTTTCATTTGCAAGGACTACAGTACTTTTGATGTGGTGAATAATTAATTATACAAACAAATGGATTGTAGAAGAACCACTGTCAAAATGACATTCATCTAACAAGTTGTATTTGCATTCTGGAAAATGTTTAAACAGGAACTAATGGACTGGATTTAAGTGAAAAGAATATGAATATACTTAAATGCAGAATATAAGATGTGTTAAAATAAAACGTGTGACATGTGAGAAAATACAGAAATGTATATTTTGAAAACGTAAGGTTCACATGATGTGAGCATCAATTATACCTTTTGTTTGATTCTATTTTCAATAATAAACGTGGCAGAAGTCAAAAATGGATAATGTTCGTAAAATAGATTACCTATTTGTGATTTTTCTTTTTGAAAAACAATCAAATTATGAACAGTTTATATTGTTTGAAACTTTCGAGGCATGAAAAGACAACCAGCCACACAAAAATTGTGACAGTAGTAACCATCACGTTTGGAACCTCCATTATTTCTTAATAACAATGTGTGAAAAGTAACTAATAATATTTGCTACAAACAACGACCAGTAACATTGTACAAAAACCCTGAATAGTGTTTAGTATGGTTTCAGTTCATTTAAGTTTGTAAACATAGTCATTTTTGTTTCATCATGAGAGTTAAGAAACGTGAATTTTCTGTTTATTTTGCATAACAAGAATATATGGTATACATTATACAAGAATGTACGAAATAAGTTAGATATAATCAACGCGTACATGTTATAAAACAACAGTAAATCAACCATATAAGCACAGTTCTGACTAAAGAAATATAATTTTAAGTATAAAAGGGTCTAAAGAAAGTGTTTCAAAACTATTCACAATTTTTCTTTATATTTCTTGATCATATTACAATGCAAGAAACTGTAGCTTATAAAGCGAAGTCCGTGTACTCTATTGTGTTAACATAAAATACCAGAAGATGTTCATGTGCATTTTCTTATAACAAAGCCACATCGGGCTATCTGCTGAGTCCACCGAGGGGAATTGAACCCCTGATTTTAGTGTTGTAGATCTGTAGGCTTAACGTTGTACCAGCGGGGGACGTATCAGGTGGTAACACACTAAATGTAATTTGTAAAATGGTTTTAAGTCGCGTTCTTGCAATATTTTATTTATTTATTAAAGTTCAATGCAGGAAAGTCGAGTCTACAAAATAAAACATCTCCTTCGGTGTTTAAAATAGAAATATGAAAACAACAGTTTTAAGCAATAAAAGTTTTCCTAAAATTATGTATAACTTTTTAAATACTTTATTACAAGAAACCAACGTCTTTTACGTGACATTCTTTTATATGGTACGCATATATATTTAAAGTATAGCGAGGCGTCATAAGAAAAACTTATAACTGTTGCTATAATTACATGTTACTATCCTTCATTACAATACGAAATGACATTTTACCGAATTTAGTCTTTCTACTTTGATGTGTGCTTGAAAAGAAATGGGAAGTGACATAAAATGTGTACTTTTTAAAGAAAGAAATGTTCACTAAACCTTTCCTTAATTATGTTATATTGTTATATTCTAATATACCAAACAAAAGACTAAGAAGTAAAAAATATGTCTATTGTACTCAGTAAAACAAAAGGAATTTTATTCTGATAACAATAAATTTGACTGTTTAAGCTTTTAAAGCTACGAGCAAGAAATATGGGGGAACGGTAAATGTAATAGCTTTTTTTAAACAGACTACATTGTGTGAAACGAACCATTTAGTAGAAAATGAACAGTTTTGTAATGTTGTTCTTTTGTTGGACGCATTTTTGGACTTAATAACAAATCATTTTAGTTTCTTCCTGAACCCTTCTGCAAACTTGTATGCTGTTGTAATTTGTAAGACTAAGTTTCCAAAGGAAAATAGCTTTTTAATAGTACTACGACTAATATAACAAAACAAAAAAGTACGTGTATAGTTTTAAGGGTAATTGATCGAATAATTGAATGTTTACGGTAATTCGTACTAATAAAAATACTTTCCTGAGACTAAATACCACAGTTAATGACTGGCACTGTAGCAATCGAAAACAACTTACTTCAATTGACCAACTAATTTACTGATTTTCGTAACTATGACCTATTCTCGTCACTTTATATTCCTCGAATTTAATACATTCTTAATATCATATTTAGAATATTCTAGTATTTTAAGTATTTGATTTTAACGTGATATGCCCTTTAGCTAACATTTAAATTAAAATATTAAACAATAATATGTATAACAAGTGTAGTTTCAAGCAAAATGCAGAAATGGGTATTTTGCTAAATATCTAATATCATTGTGCAAAACGTAGAAGCGAACATTTTTTGTAAAATTACGCTATTATGTAAGAAGTCACAGCATGTTTACACATTAAAATACAATTGTATTTATTGTGAAAGTTTATAAGGATGTTATAATTGCAACAATATTAATATAAGAGAAGCACACTTCGTAGTTTAACCATTACAAATATCTTTGTGGAATTTTTGAGATATTAAACAATTGCAATGTATATGCTTTTGTTTGTTTGTTATTAAGCAAAAAGCTACATAATGGGCTACCTGTGTTGTACCTACTACAGGGATTACAAACTGAGGTTTAGTGTTATAATCCTTCAGACATATCGTTAAGCCAATGGAGATTACTTTCATAGAATGTTTAAGTAGTAAAATAATTCCAACTTATGTAAATAATAAAGTAATTAGATTCACGGTTTTTATTAAATGTTTCAACATATGTACTTAGAACTTTCCTTCTGGAAAACATATCTTACAAAATTAGCCACAATTTGATGGCAGTTTGTGTGTATGTGTTTTTCATATAGCAAAGCCACATCGGGCTAGCTGCTGAGTTCACCGAGGGGAATCAAACCGCTGATTTTAGCGTTGTAAATCCGTAGACGTACCGCTGTACCAGCGGGGAACAATGTTAGGTTAAACTTATGTCTTAGAATACTTTGATAATGTCATTTTGTAAGTTTGAAGTCAGGTGCTTATACTTTCAAATGTTAAATTTCCATCAAACCATCCTTTTCTCCGATAGGTCAGCGCTACGTTTACAGACTTACAAACGCTAGAATCTGGGATTCGAATCCTCGCGTAGGACATACCAGATACCCTATTGTGGCTTAGCTGTAAAAACAAACAAAGTTGAAAGCAACCCTAAATCTTGTAACATTGAAAATCGGATTTCGATACCTATGGTTAAAACTCCACACATACCCCATTTTTGTAGCTTTGCACTTAACAATAAATTAATAAACCTAGACTGATAACATTTAGAAGTTCATCTTTGTAACATTTAAAGCTGTCGTTAAATTTTTTTGACATTTTAAAGTTGATTTCACAAAAATATAAATATACATTTCTTCGTTTTCTGTGCCGCTTTAAACTTGTTTGTTTGGTAAAACCAAAGTGTTTTGCAAATAAAAAAACAAAACTATTTATCTTTTGGTGTCTGTCGACACGTTAATGTATACAAATTTTATCACTATTAGAAATCTTCACTACTGTCCACTCTTCTTGAAAATGTAATGTTTTTTGCATAATTCTTCGTATGATTTTTCAATTGCATGAGTACAAAACACTTTACAACGTCAATAAAGCAGTTTTTAGAAAATAATATGGTTTTATAAGATACTTTAGAAAGCAAATACACATTGTTATTAAACTATAAGTAGCAAAGCCCTTCGATTTACATTCTTGCTTGAAAATAAATCTAACTCTTCTATTACGACTTTTCTGTACATCAGTATCCTGTGAATGACTTTTATGTACATTACGTTGACATAATAATCATTCCATCTGATCAGTTGTAACGTATTTAACAGATTCATCTACTTGTTTGATTTTTGAATAAACATATTCATACACTCTAATGTTCCACAACACTTTAACTTTCTCTTCTTTGTAGATATTATGTTTTTCTTGACTAAGATTTAGTACTTTATTGGCTCAATCCACAGTTCATTTGCATCCAGTATGAGGAAAGAAATGTGAAATGTTGTGATGGTTAATAATGAAATTCTAACCTTGAGTTAGAGAAGTGTTTCATTCTTACAGATATTTGATGATAAGCAGCCCATGTTGTTAGTTTCATTTTATATTTTTAAACTTAGATAAGAAATGCCGAACAACAGAAGTATACGGATAATTAGGAATCGTGTTCGACATAACATTTTCTGTCACTTGGAGGAGAAGAGAAAAGCGTGGCTCTGTCACTTATTTAAATTGTGATTATAAACATTCAACAAACACTTTTTAACTCTACAGAAGCGCGTAGAAATCGTTGAGGATCTGCTGAAAGAAACAACCATAATACGGAGAACAGTCTAAAAATTCTCAAAATTAAGCTGTAAGAGTTAAAATAAACTGATGAAAATTAATACATTGAGAAGAAAATCAACTATGCCTTACAAAAGCGTTCTGTCATCATAAAAAAAAAGAAAAACGTTTATTGTAATTTATGTTTCTGTCTTAAGCCTACATTAATAAGACATATATATGTAATAATTGTCGGTTTATACGTACAAGCATGAAATTTGACATATTTGTCGATCATAGCCCAAACAATATTTGTAGAAATGGCGCCACCACGAAAACGACCTTTACTACCTATGGCGGCCATTTAAAAAAATGGCTGCCAAAATTTTTAATGACATTGGAAAATCAGCATTATTTACAACTAAATGCACCAAAGGTTGCCATACATAGCTATATCACTCAAAAACATGGTCTTCTTTTGCTAACGATACAAACAACAAACAATATACATATTTGAAACTTCTGTAAAAAGAGTGCTGAGTCAGCAAAATATGAAGTTTTACCATTAATTTACTTCTCAGTGGCACAGCACAATTTCTGCTTACTTGCAGCGCTAGAAAACGAGTTTTAATAGTTGTGGTTGACATAAGTTAAAAACATATCGTTTTCTATTAACTCGCTAATCATTTGTTAGTGCCTGACTTATGAAACTATTTCTAAAGCGTATCACATTATTTGTTATAATAACAGTATAAAATCAATGGTGTTGATTTCAGGTGTCGTGAATGCTAATAGATGGTAGTACCTAACTGTCAATTTATAAATAACATGCTATTGGTAATTAAGACAATGCTAAAGAGTTTTCAACTGATCAATCCAGAACAGTCAGGTGTCCTTCGGGAAACATCCAGTAAAGACTGAATGGACCAGCTGCGTTCTTATTAAACAGTTACACGCGAAGCTTTACAATATTACAGCTAACTCGAAACGTCGTATTACTGGGACTGGTCAGATTTGTTCTATCCTGCCATCAAGTCCAGTGTGATTCCGTAAGTTACATGAGCTGCCTATTTCAATAGACATTCAGCGACTGGGTGAAGAGAATGGTGTAGAAGCCACTCTTATGGAAAACAAGGCCAAATAGTACAAACACTGTCATACAAAGTTCAAGATCACAACACTTCGACGAGTAATAAAAAGGAAATCAGCCCAAGCATATTGTAATCTAGCACATGGAAAGTACCAGTCAACACGAAACTCCTTAACTTCCAAGCTAAACACCATGACAGAATGGTATCCCTCACAATGCATACCTTGCCTCCAAAACATCATAGATAGGTATAATAATTTCTGATACATATTTAATATTAAGTTGTTTGTACATAAATTGATTATTATTTGTGTCATTTTTTTTTAATTTCAGCACTTGGCATAAGACAGGTAGAATATTTCGTGTCTGTCTTGTAAAAGTGGGCTTTTTCGAGGTAATCCTGCCCCCTCCACAGTAAATTCTTGAGTACTTGGATTTGTATTCTAAAGACAGCTTGTATGGGCATTAAAACTTTAATTAAATGGATATTCTTGATAGTTCGAGTGCAAATTTAACAAGAATATTGTACAACAAGTTTACGGGTTCTGTTGCTAGCAGATATATGGTAAAACTAAAGTGGAAGCATCATTTATACGTGTTCAGCTTTCTGCATTACTTTCTCTACAGGTTTGCTAAAGTGCCGGTTAACCAATAACATTTTCGTGATTTTATCTAAATGTTTTTTATAATTTGAAATGCCATAAATAAGACGTATAGGTCTCATATTTTGTGAGATATCAATATATTTTCTTATTGAAAAAAAAAGTGTGCTTAACTATAGTAATTCATATAGATTCTACTGTATATTAGTTTTACATGCAGGTGTTATTATGTCAAGAATGGGAAGATGGTTTCACAAGGGTAAAGTGTGACTCTTGTTGGTTCATATTGCTACTACAGTTATCTAATGTTGAAGATGGAAGTGTCTAGACATTAAAAACCCATCAATGCAAGTACTGTTGCAAGGACTGTTAGAGGATCTGTCTTTAAAACTTTCTTATACAAGTATGTGAATGTTTAAAGTGTTTTAACTATCACTCTGATATTTTGTAATGGAATATGTTTAACAGTTTAGGGAAGTTTAATCATCTGTTTTGCGTTTCCATATCTGGGTTTATACATTTTAGTCACTTCTTTCACTGTTTTATGTGTGAGGATTTAGATTACAATAATCAATTTCTTATTAGGAGCATAAGTTATCGTCTTAACTCTTTTAATCGGTTTGAAAGAGGAATTCAAATTATCGTTACATTAAAATATTTCCACGATTTGAAGGTCAAGGTGACAGTTCAATACTGCAACCTGCAGATTGTGAGTTGAGCTTCCTAACCATCACCTCATGTTTGGCCTCAAGACACGTCAAAATTTTTATTATTTATTGCTGCAGCGTAAACCAGTAGAATTTATTTGATGATATAAAATTATTTGTATTATCCAAGAATGTAGCTCGAATTACTTAGAAAAATAAAAAGTTAGTTGTTGAAGGAAATTATAAACGTGTTAACAGTAGAAGAACGTTCTTAGACATTACTCACAACTTGCTCGCGATTGCTATTTATTATTACTCACAGACATGTGATTTTTTTTTCTAAAATTATTAGAAATATGGTAAGCAGTGATAATTTTGCTTTTACTTTTACATTCCAATACTCCAGTTCTCGACGATACTTTTTCAAACACGCATGAAAATGCATATACACGTAAAACAATTTTCTCGTTGCTTCGACGCGCTACATGATGAAATATTATGTTGCCTCAGATGGCAGACAAAGTGTTGTTCCATGTGCTTGCAACGATGGATAGTTCATAGAAAGAAATGTGAAAATATTTATTATCAACATAATTTGGCTGATAAGAACTGGTGTAGCTCGAGACTGCAGTTTTTTAGGCATGACTTTCGTTTTGTATCCCAAATAACCTTTCCTTGAACCATCTCTCTGAGCAGTATACATTAGGTTGACGGCTGTTTATAATATCTGTAAGATCAACACTGTGTGAGAATGATAGTATGCACGCATATATATATAAAGCATTAATTATTTAATATCATCATTCACAATCAGTTCTTTATAAGTATCTTTTTCTATTACAAAAGATGTGATGTTAAGATTATGTTCTCTACAAAAGTGTGATGTTATGGTTGCGTTTCATTTACAGTATGAGACCTCATGATTGTGTCGTATGCAAAAGATGGAGTGTGATTGGTATACAAAGAAAAAGGCATTGTTGTTGTGTTGTGGCTAATATTTCAAATATCCACTTTATTACAGCAACTTCCTAAAGAAAATAAGTATATATAGTTTGCCCCCATTACACAACTGCCAATAGTCTCTTCATGTTATTTACAACAGTACTTCAGGTTGAATGAACTATTTTAAGATTAAAAACAGCATCAATTATTTACACTCGGGATAGAATCATAATGTAATATTAGTTAATGTCTTCACAACTGGTTTAAGAACATTAATAAATCTTCATATTTCAATGAAGTACATTTGTGTATTGCGATCTATAATTTTTACGTTTCCTTTTTTTTTGCCATCAACAATTATTTAGGTTATATTATACTCAGAAAATAATTTATATCCTACACACTAAACTTGAATATGTTTTTCACTTTATATTCAGTAACGTACTTTTGTTATAAATGTAAATGAACAACCAAGACGTAATCCTGTTTTTAATGTGCACCTGCTGCTATTACTTCATAAATCAATTTTTTCTTCTTGCTGTACTCTTCAATGCGATTTTCACTTCAAAAGTCATTACTGGTTCGTATAAAAAATAACGAAAACTGTCTACAGAAGTTTCTGCGAATACAAACTCACGGGTTATATAAACTTGTTTCTCTTTCATTTCAACAAATGTGTGACCTATTTAAGATAGAAGCACCTGTAGTTGTTTTATTTTTTCTATGACCTCAATTCGCCTCAAACTTAAACTACAATTATTTATAATATCTTCGAAAATAATGACGGTCTCACATGACCAAGTGGTTAGGGCGCTCGACTCGTAATCCGAGGGTTGCAGGTTCGAATCCTTGTTTCACCAAACGTAATTACACAACAATTTAAGCAGTAAAGCAAAAGAAGTCTGTCTTGTTTCTATTGTTAAAGACAAAAAAATAAGGTGATTATTTCACAAAAGAATCCCATTTGTGTGAATAAATTTAATATTCATATAATTTTAATTTAAAATAATCTTAATTGAGAGTTCATATTTATTATGAAGAAGTTTAAACAAGCTCTAAACTTAAAAATGTATGCGGACAAAAAGCATTGTGTGTCTACTGAATGTTGAAGTGTTTTGAATGATTCATATAAACACAGAGTGCACTCACCTGTGATTATTGAGCTTTGATGAGAAATATTCTCATGGAAATATTACATACATTATTTGAACTTGCAATATAGACTTGTTTTTACTTTTAGAACAACATTGAAGGACTGATAAACAATATATTACACCCCATAATTATTTGTTTAAATGCCTAGATAATGGATTTGTGGTTTTTAAATTAAAGAACAACAATAACTTTTCTAACGCACGTAAATTTTATTGTTTGTTTGTTTTTAAATTTCACGCAGAGCTATTAGAGGACTATCTACGCTACTCGTCTTTAATTTAACAGTGTAAGACCAGAGAGAGGGAAGCTAATCATCACCACCCACGGCCAACTCTCGGGCTACTCTTTTACCAATGAATAGTGGGATTGACCGTCACATTATAACACCCCCACGGCTGAAAGGACGAGCATATTTGGTGTGACGCGGATTCGACCCGCGACCCTCGGATTACGATTCGAGTGCCTTAACTACCTGGTCATGCCGGGCTTCATAAATCTATGCGCTTAAATATTAAATTCACATGTGGAAAACGTATGCCGCTCTCAACATCAACTCTTCAAACATCAGAATCCAAAGAAGGATTTCAATACATTTCAATACCTTTCCGTAAAAAATGCCTATTCCTCAAAGAAGTAGTATAAACATTTTATATTTAAATAAAAATAAAATTATTGATAACTTTAAAACTAATGAGTATACAAACAACAATACAGGAAAGAAATGGCAGTAGAACAACTTCTGTACTTACTTATCATGGATCTGTTACAAAGCATATTATAAAGTTGTTGAAACAAAACAAAAAAATAACTGCACGTTTCGTGCAGACACAATGTGAACAAATGAAACATTATATAACATAAAGTATTCCGCAAACCAATAAAACTATGATTTAATATACTAATACAATTGCATTGGCAAAACTGGATCAACACTCAACACATGCATACAAGAACAAGGCCCGATATGGCCAGGTGGGTAAGGCACTTGACTCGTAATCCGAGGGTTCGAATTCCCGTCATACTAAACATGCTTGCCCTTTCAGTCGTGGGGGCGTTATAATGTGATGATCAATCCGACTATCCTTTAGTAAAAGAACAGCCCAAAAGTTGGAGGTGGGTGGTGATGACTAGCTGCCTTCCCTCTATTCTTACAATGCTAAATTAGGTAGCGCAGATAGCCCTCGTGTAGCTTTGCGCAAAATTAAAAAACAAACGTACAAGAACAAATAATAATTATCTCATTATTTTTCAACAGGGAAACATTCAATAAAAATATTTCCAAATAATTTTACAAAAAGAAAACTATAAAAAGACATTAAAATGCATTGTTAATTAAAATCATAAACCAAATATATATAAGAATACGAAAATGGACATTTATTTAAATTATGGGTAATATTGATGTTTTGTATGAAGTTTATTTCGGATTTTCTTTTTATATTTCTGTATGTGATAATAACCGTACTTGATGTTGAAACATTGGTTGTATTATTCTAAAAAAAAAAAATCTAATTCCATTCACTTAAAGTTATTGAATTTTTAATTAAAATTATTTTTAAGCAAATTCGTCCTCTCCCGAGATAGCTCAAAGAGCCCGCCTATCGTTAACGGCGCAAACTGATAACCCATTCTTCGAAATTAGCTCCCAGCTATCCGTTGAACGTCTGGGTAAGATGAAAAAATTGTGGTTAAGTGTCTCACTCAAGGACACGACATATCGCGAAAATACCTCAATCTCGCAAACTTCCGATTACGAGTCCAAAGCACTGGCCACGTTGTAATCAGCAGGAAATCAAAATAATCAAGTATGGACAGGAAATTTCTTATTTTCAAAGGAAATGAATCGAACATTATTAAAACAGGCAATAGAATATTATCATAATCATCTAACAGTTTGTCCTTACCATCAGAATTTCCGCGTATTGAACCTTAGAACTACACATGCATTTTCAATCTTGCTTATAACAGTTAGGAAAGTGATTATACTACCATTAAGTTAGTTTTAGTTTAATTTGTTTTTATTTGCCTAAGAAATTGCCAATTTTTGCCTTCTCCTCTTTATTAGGGCCCGGCATGGCCAAGTATGTTAAGGCGTGTGACTAGTAATCTGAGGGTCGCGGGTTCGCATCCCCGTCGCGCCAAACATGCTCGCCCTTTCAGCCGTGAGGGCGCTATAATGTGACGCTCAATCCCACTACTAAATTAGGAACGGCTAGCACAAATAGCCTTTGAGTAGCTTTGTGCGAAATTCAAAAAACAAACAAATAATCCTCTTTATTTTTATCAGTATAGCGCAATTATCATCTAAACAATCTTAAAGATTCAATAGTCATTCACTCAATGTTTTCTTCTTTATGCCACTTAAAATGCCCTACACTTTATTAATTACATATAAGAAAATTTAGAACATGTGTGATAATCCAATGTCAATTTCTTGTCTATAAAGACTGTGGAACTGTTATAATCTTAATGTACTGGCCAGCCAACAAAGTGCATCCTTGTGTGCCTAAAATCTATTCTGAATCACCCAGCTTTAACAGATCACCATTCACATACGCACGTTTACTAATGTTCATCACTGGTTTCTCTTTATATACATTATGCAACAATTTATTTTTATACAAATGAAGTAAAACTGAAGCATTTACAGTAAAATTAAAAATGTCATTCCTAACAGAATTTATATTTATGATACTCAACAAATCAATTTTGCGACAGTTACACCTACATAAAAGAAGAAAACCAAAAATTATACCATTTGTAAAGGAAATATAAAACTTATTACAATTGAAGGAAAATGTTCGTGACAATAGCTCTCAAAAGCGTTTAAACAGTACAGAAAATGTCCATATGACGTGAAACCATGTGAGGAAACAAATCGAATTTTTATATTTAGTGGCCAATCTTTATCTATTTATAACAACTTGAAAACCAACATAAGTTCCACAATAACACAACCTATTACTGACATTTTGGCTTGTGCCTTTTAAAAGGTTCAGCATTTTGATTAAGTGTTAAAAAGAACAAATGCTTATTAAAGGGGAATACTTTATATAAAGGGGAAACAATATAATTATGAGGATTTAATAAAATTTTACAGCTTACTAACTTACATCCATTCATCTATAAAATGTATACATGAATGTTCAATAAACAACATTAAAACATTTATTAATTTTCTGGATGTGAATTTCTAGTTTAGACGAACACGTGGGCAAATTTTCTATTATTGTCAAAAGTAATACGTGACCACCTGATGAACTTTGTGTATGACAATGAACAATGACATTGACGTCAGACAGTCCAAAAGTTTACTATATAGAGCATCAAGAAAAAATTGTAAATGTTGTTATTTTAAATAACAGTAAAGTGAAACAGTAAGTCGTTCATTTATTGCATTTAATTGTAGTAAAATGAAATCATACATAGAGGATTAAATAAGCTTTTTTTTCAGGATCATGAAAGTGTGTAAAGTAATTTTTGGTAGTAACAACTGCCTCATTCAAATAACGGGAAATTGAAATCTAACGTATCTTTCTCATTGGCTTGTGAAAGTGAAACAGCATAGGTCCTACAGAACACCATCTGCCTAAATTAACATTAAACTTGGTACTGACAACATTTTTGTCACATAGAAACATCGTAAAAGGTACATAAGTAAAATGACATATCTTCTCAAGAAAAACAAAAAGTAATAGTAATTTACATAGCATAAAAATATAGTAGTGAAAATACATGATATTTAAATAAGCGTCCTTTTCACGACGATAATTTGCAATAAATCATTTACATATAAACGATGAGGAAATGTAAGAAGAGTATGACTAAATAGATTTGTTTGTTTTGGAATTTCGAACAAAGCTACTCGAGGGCTATCTGTGCTAGCCGTCCCTAATTTAGCAGTGTAAGACTAGAGGGAAGGCAGCTAGTCATCACCACCCACCGCCAACTCTTGGGTTACTCTTTTACCAACGAATAGTGGGATTGATCGTCACATTATAACGCCCCCATGGATGGGAGGGCGAGCATATTTGGCGCGACTCGGGCGCGAACCCACGACCCTCAAATTACAAAGCGCACGCCTTAACGCGCTAGGCCATGCCAGGCCAACTAAACAGATAAATAATTCATTAATGACCTGTTTTATACTTAAAACGACTGTATTAGTTTCAGACCATGATTAAATTTGACCTTTGCTTACATATTAAGACACAAGGAAAGCTATGGTGATCTCATGGTGACCTAGTAGTGCGCCTTCTGGTACTATTTAGTGGGCATTATCATCTCTGATGATATCATTTATATGCAACCAACGCCGTCTGGTGAACTTTATGTAATTATTACGTAACTGCCTGAATTCGATATTCGTGTGGCTTCCTCCGGCCTCAGGCGTTTAAACTACTGACGTGTCTAAAACGTTAGAATATCAAAATATTTAAACAAGTGTTCACAATAAACCAAATGAGAAACATCAACTTACATTGTTATTTATCATTTTTGTTCTCTACAAAATGACGTATAATTGTCAACCAGCTACATATAATTCACATTATCTATATCACTGACAGTAGTAGTAACAAAGCAAGACCATAACTTAATCAACTACGTCATAATAAACATTTGTTTGTTTGTTTTTTTATTTTACGCAAAGCTACACGATGGTTATCTGTGCTAATCGTTTCTAATTTAATCAGTGATGTCGAGAAACCCACTTGTTGAGAAATTTATATGCAAAAACGGCTCGTTTGGGTTGAGAAAATATTTTACATAGAAGAGCGAACAACGTTTCGACCTTCTTCGGTCATTGTCAGGTTCACAAAGAAATAGGTAACTGAACGGAAGCTGACCACATGTTTGAAAGGGGTTGTGTAACTGAGTGTCGGAATGTAGAGGGCGGTATTAGATGTTTGAATATATAATTTTATTTATTTTATTATATTAATATAGGTATAAAGGCGTTCCTTTATATTGTTTTATTTTGGGTTTAAGTTGTTGTATAAGTAAGGCTTCTTTAATTTTGCGTTTGTTTATGTTTGTTTCTTTATTTAGTATTTGAGTGTTTTCTATGGTTATGTTGTGTTTATTTGACTTGCAGTGTTCGAAAACGTGTGAAGGTGACTTTTTATGTTCTTTGAATCTGGTTTCCATTTTTCTACTTGTTTCTCTAATATAGAAGTCGTGGCAGTTATCACATTGTATTTTATAAATAATGTTGGTGTGGTGTTTGTCAGTGTAGTTTTTACATAGTATAGACCTCAGTTTTGTGCTTGGTTTTTGAATAAATTTGGTATTAACTGGAATGTCATATTTTTTACTAGTTTTTGCCAAATGTTGGTTATTTGTCTGCTGATGTCAGGAATATACGGTATGCAGCAGTATATGGTTTCGTGATTTTTTTATTCGTGAGATATATTTACTTTAGTTGGTTGATTTTGCTTTCTGTCTAGGTGTGTGTGTATAATGTTTTCTACGGTTTGTGGAGGAAACTTATTGATGTTGATGAAGTATTGTTTTATTTTGTCTAATTCATCGTTAATTTTATCTGGTGAGCATAGTTTTATGGCTGTGTTTATTTGGTTTCTTAGTATGTTGAGTTTTTGTTTTGTTTCATGTGCTGAGTCCCAAGAAATGTATAGTCCAGTATGGGTGATTTTTCAGTGAATTTCTGTTTTGAATTGTGTGTCGGTTCTTGTAATTTTGAAGTTAAGAAATGATATTTGATTGCTTTCTTCCTGTTCACATGTGAAGTTAATGTTGGGATGTATAGAGTTAATGTGATTGAAAAAATTAAGTATGTGTTCTGTAGATTTGAATCCCGCAACCGTGTCATCTACATATCTGTACCAGTATAGTGGTTGATGTAATGCTGTGTTAATTGCTTGTGTTTCAACTTGTGTCATAAAAATATTGACTAGAACTGGTGATACTGGGTTGCCCATGCTTAGGCCATTTGTTTGTATATAGTTTTGGTTGTTGAATATGAAGTTTGTCTTTATCGTGGTGAATTCTATGAGGGTTGCTAACTGGTTGCTGGGAATGTCTATAGTTGGGTTAGGGTCTCGGATATAGAGTTCTAAGGCTATCTTGCAGGCTTCAGTGGTTGGAACTTCTGTAAAGAGGGATATAACATCGAAACTGGCCATTAAGGCTTTATGATTAAGTTGATTTAGATTAGACTTGAAATTAAAAGAATCTTTGATGAATGAGCTGGCTGATGTTACATATTTGGAGAATGCCCATGCTATGTATTTACCGAGATTGTAATTAAACGATTAATATGTGGACATTATTGGTCGTAATGGGCAATCTGGTTTATGAGGTTTGGGGATGCCGTATATTTGCGGTGTGCGTGAGTCGGTTTTACGTAGGTAGGAATAAAGTGTTTGTGAAATTGTGTTGGCTTTTTTCATTTGTAGTAGTAATTTGTTCAGTTGCGTCTCGTGTGTCTTTGTTGGATTTGTGTGTATTGGTTTAAATTTGTTCGTGTCTGATAGGATGTTATTCATTTTTTGGATGTATTCATTCGTGTTCATTATGACTATAGCGTTTTAGAATTTTTATGTTTTTGTCTTGTTTTAGGTTTTTAATGGAATTAATGTCTCTTTTTGTAAGGTTGTTTTTTAGTTTTCTGTTTCTAATTTAGTAATATGAGACTAGAGCCAACGCTTGGGCTACTCTTTTACCAACGAATAGTGGGATTGACCGTAACATTATAATGCTCCCATGGCTGAAAGGGCGAGCATGTTTGGAGTGAGGAGGTTCGAACCCACGACCCTCAGATTATGAGTCAAACGCCTTAACCACCTATCCATGCCAGACCATCATAATAAACATTCATTTAATTTTGCGTCTCTAGATCCTTTATCTTTTCAGCTAATTAAAAAAAAACAACATCACCAAAAACAACCCAAATGAGCATAGTATATCGTACATTGATGAAATTTTTAGTAATAAAATTTGCAAAGTTATAGATATAACAGGACATAAATCAGGCAAAACAATACAGTGGAATGATCATTACAAATCTACCTGTTGAATGTAAAAGCACTCAATTCATGACTAAAAAAACTGGTCTGGATGTCAATTGTGCCATTAAAACTATTATATATGAACTCAAGTGTACTTTCTGCTTCGAAGCCAAATGTCCTCTACATGACGTCTTGAAAGAACAGAGTAGAGAAGATTAATTCAGATAAACTAAAGAGAAAACTATACTGCAAAATATTAATAACATAACATGTGTACCACGAGCTTACATTCTCTATTTTTCATTAATGTTTCATTTAAATGTATATCTGCTCATTCATCATTTAAAACCATAAGAAAATAATTACAGATATTTTCTCTCATTTAATTATCTTTTTATTGGTAAGAATCATTTCAGTTTGAATTTAATATTTTGTCCTCCTTTTTTCAGTTAATGTTTGCTATGTGTTCTTGGTCTGAAGTCAACCTAATTTTTCCGTTCTGACAGTTCACTTATTTTTTTTAGCTTTTATTTTTATTTTACTTAACTTTACTAAAAACAATGATACATGACCTCGTAGATAACATATATACTATGTTTGAAAATTATATTGTTAAAACATTGTCCTGAAAAAATGTAATTCGTAATGTCAATAAAAACTGTTGGATTATAAAGATTAAGTCGTTTTCAATTTTTTATCACAAAAAATGTACTTTATATTTTTACTGGAAAGCTGTTCATAGTTTCTAGAAAAGAAAGGGATACCGAATCTCTTTTATTGGGTATTGTTGGAGTGAAGTAGTCAAACATAAACTTGCAATTTAAACAATTGCCGGGACTCTTATCATTTGAAATCCGGAGAATTTAATTCCTTCTGCTAAAAACACAGGTGAGACCTATATAAACAGATTTAATCAGACTAAAAACAGTCATAATAAACATGTTAGGTACACAGACTACATCCCAGTGTCCAAAACTCCTAACTTCTTGTCTTACAACTTTTAAATCAACATTATCTTTAATTCCGTAACAATATTTGTTCTTGTCATGTGTGTATTTTATTGTTTCAATGACTTTTAAACTTGCGTATTAAAACATAGAGAGGTAGTATTGCATGGTAAATTTTTTATTTATTGTTATTAATCACTTGGTGCTCTTAATTAAAGATAATTAAAAATGCTACAGAATAGAAGTGCAAACTTCAAATTTTACACAGTTCAAATGATATTTAAAATTTTGAAACGAATATTAATCTATTAGTAAACGTTATCGAAAATGTTTCATTACATAACGTAATGCATAAGAAATCTAGTCACAGTTTATTTTGGGTTGCACTTGACGACAAGAGAAAATTATTTTACAGTTTACTTAAACTACTTAGCTGACTATAAACTTCTATGTGAGAACTGGTTTTCTGTTTTAAATCTAATATTCTTGGAGTTCGGCCGTTTTAGATGCTTCACAAACCTCTTGTTTGGAACTGAACTTGAATATTTCGAATTGTAAGCCTCTATCTTGCATACCTTGTAAGTTATTAATAAGACAAGGCCTATCGAAGTTCTTTGCGACTTGGAAAGGCCACATACTAACGGTGTGACACTTTCGTCTCGAAATGTTTAGATGGTGCGCATTATAGTAGCTTTTCTGAATTTGTTTCGCTTCATTATTGGATAAAGTCTTATTTGGTATGGTGCTGCTATCTAGTGTCAACAGTTTTACTTGCCTGTCAAAAGGCCGTTTGGTGTACCTGTAGAAATATTGGAGGAAAAGTTTAACATAAGCTTTTAATCAGAAAAATTATATTATCTCACTTTTATTTTACCATTTATTAAAATTCATGACATAATAACAATAGTAAAGACGGTTGAAAATTGGCTTGCCGTTTTCCAAATTATTTTATAAAACACAATGCAAAAGAAAATTAGTGAGTTAGTTGTTTCATGATACGTTAGAGGTTTGGACGAATAAGTTGTTTCCTAAAATAATAAGCTCTAACACGAATAAGTCAATTCTGTCATGATACAATGCGTCATGGTGTAAATGAATCAGTTGTCTTCTGATGCAGTGAAATAGGAGTCGTCATGGTTAAGTTTTATATTCATATAGTTACTTGTTTGCGCAAATTTGTAACACAATATAGTTTAAAAGTTTCTTATTAGAATTCATCTTTACTGAATTAAATTAATCAATAATTAGCGAGATAACTCACAACTAACTAATTATATGTGTTTTTCATCACTTTTCTGTAAATCTGAATTACTACTTTCAAATTTTTAGGTTGGGAAAGTATTTCACTCTAGAAGTACTGAGTGATATGCTCTTGAAGCCTATGAATAGATTTATAATGTAAACAAACAGAAACAGAAACTAAATTGCTCATGCATATTTTGTTTTAACTTTAATTAAAGGTATTAATAAAATTATTAATGGTGTCTACTTACTTTCGAGAACGGTTTCTAGAATTAACTGAACTGTAAACTGCTGGATTTATTTGGTTTTGCAAGAATATAAAGCCTTTCTTTGGAGCCTTCTGTTTCCAAAAGAATGGTTTTATTCTTGGGTGAGACGAGTTTAGTGTAACACTTGCCGTACAGTATTTTAACACTTGCCCTGAAGGTACAGTTTTTCTTCCTGCTGGCGAAGGTGAGTTGCCCTCTGGTTTGAAATTTCTATTGCCTTTTGAATAACTTCACATTTGACCACTCCGTACGTGATTTACAAAATATATGATACCCTCTTCTAAGGCATATTTGCGTCTAAATATCTGAGTTCTATGAAACAGTTTTGCATCTTCTGTTTTAGGCTGATACTGTTTTTTCATTAAAACAAGAGGACCTGAAAGAGGGCGCAAAGACGCCCTAGTCTTACACTCTCTTTTCCTAGAGGCTATAGTAGCATTTTGTGTTTGAGAGAGCAGATTGGATGGCGCTATTTCTCCATTTTCTGTGGTTTATAATTGCTCGTTAGTATAACGCAATGTAAAGTCAGAAGAAATATTTTCAACCACTAGCCCCTCCTGGCTGTGGGATTTTGTTTTACGAGATAAAGGAAGAAACATTTTAATTGTACGATGAACTAACCTAAGAGGTGCAGCTTTGTTCTTGTCTGAAAAGTTAGGAAAGTTCCCGTATTGAGAAGCATTAGAGCGTCTTGACAACATGTCATTTGGTTGATGGTTATGCCTAGCACAGACTCCTAGTATATTTCTTTTGGGTAATGGAAATGACGATTTGGGAGTATAAGATGTTACTCGTGAGGTTCCTTTTGGGTAGCATGGCGTTACTAGTCACGAGGATAGATGGGTAGCATGGCGTTACTAGCCACGAGGATAGATGGGTAGCATGGCGTTACTAGCCACGAGGATAGAGAGGCAGAGATTTCGTAAACACTGAAATTTTGCTATTTTTGAACATTAAATACATGAGAGTTTGTCTCAGGATTTCTACAACGCTTATATTTTGTTTGTAAGCATTGTGGATCAGGACGGTGCAACATTAATCCTGGTGAGGTAGTCGTATGACAATTTTGTGCATTGACATGGACTTTTTTGTTTACTTTAGAATTTATAAAACTATCGAAGCTAGGTTCTTGGTGTTTGTATAAGCACTTAGTTTCGAAAGGTGTCAACGAAGTTTTAGAGGTTCCCCTGTCTATTAAGTCAGCAGGAATCGGAAAACATTTTTCGTTTATGAATAGACATCTCATGTGTCCTTTCTCTCGTATTATCGCGGAATCCTTTTCAGTCAATTGCTTTTCATTCCCTGATGAAACGCCCTTGTCATTTTCTGTGTTTTTGTCATACACTCTAACATCTTGCGTTGGAGATTTTTTATGTACTAGTATTTTATATTGCGATGTTTTGGACAGAGTCCCAAAAGTTGGGTCAGAAGATCTTTTTTCCACCTCCGTTAAGACCGGAAAAGTTGGTTAACAATTTACTTGATTTTCATTTTTAAGACATTCTGCTTTAGATATATATCCTTTGTTATTTTCTATCTTGCTGCGCTCAGAAGCTTCAATTTTACTGGTGTCATTCTGTATATTATCTTTCCAACATACATAGTTACAATAATTTCCTTTTCTAATGGTAACATTTTTTCATCAGAAGTGGCATTAAACAGGTCAACGGAAAGGTGTGAATTCAAGAAACAGTTAGTGGTCAGCGTATCCACTAATATGTTATACACAGCGTTTATATAATCTAAGGCGTTTTTTTGAGTGTGAGACTCGAGACGTTAGGTTGAGATGCCCAAAAGCTCAGAAAGATAATTCATGGCCTAAAAAAATTAGTTAATAAACATATATGTATATATTAGATTAAATCAGGCAGAAATATATTTGCATTAGATGTAATATAAGAGACTTAACAAAAACAGTTGAAGGAAGAAAAATAAGAAAGTAGTCCAAAAAGTTAACAGCAGTTGTTGTTGATTGTATTTAAGAATGAAGATACACAATGAGCTATTTTAGCTCTGCCCAACATGGGTATCTAAACCTCGTTTTTCGCATTGACATACCACTGTACTATTGGGAGGTTGGCGTTACAAACACTCAACGTATAAATTAGAAAAACTTAGAAAAGTTGGACGCTTACATGTCCACATCAGGAAGAAAATCCATTAATATTATCATCACATTATTTATTATTAGCTTCTTGTCCTACTTTTATTTTGTTTTTTCTATTTCTTTTTTGTTGATAGGTTTATGCATAGAATTAATAGATAAGAAACATTAAAACTATTTACTGCTTGTGGTGCAAATAAAGTATTTACAGTAGCAACAAAGAAAGAAACATTTAGAAAATGATTCTTTGATTCCTTATTTCCTCAATTCGCCTTCTTATTTGTTTGTCTATAAGTTTAATACCTACAGGGCTTCAGAAGTTCGATTCCCCTCGGTGGACTCAGCAGAAAAACACACACACATTTACAAGGCTAATTATTTTCGTAATTTTCTTAACGTGAAATTCTTTGCTTTTAATTTCAAATCCTATTTAATAATTTTGATGTTAAACAAAAATGTCACACTATGCAATAAGAGAATTAAAAAATCATATTTTAGTTAGCGTGTTCAAAGATAATAAATCTTACTTAATCCGCAAAATCCAACAAAAATTAATTTTACTATTTACTTTATTAGTACAACAATGGCATTTTTATTTTGAAATCTGAGCTGTTCATTTGCATAAAACTACTACATATTTTAAGTTTTTTTTATGACTGAATTCAATTTAGTAGGGCCACACGTAGAAATATACGTTCTAATAAAAGAGAGAACGAGATCTTTAAAAAGGGTAGAAAGCATGTAATTTTTACTAACTATGATATCAGAAGGATTAAAATCCGTATATCATTGGAACATTAGTACAATAATATCAAACTACTGTAAGTATATAAGGTTGAAATATAAAAAAATAAAAGTATGAAATCCTTTTTTTTTTCTGTTTCAGCCTAGTGCATTTACAGTGATTCTATCTTATTGCATTTGTTTTGATATGTAGACTATTAAAGAACACTACTTTAGAAAAATGAATAGTTTGTCCAACTGACCTTTTTGCTGATAGTGACGGGAATAGTGGAGTGACTAAGTGAATTGTGACACTTTTGACCAGTGTTTAACCAAGAATGTTGGAAAAGGTCATACAATTTCAGGCGTGCCCTAGGGTCTGGTTCAAGCAGGCCGTAGATGACTTCTTTACGTTCTTGTTATAAGTGTAAAAGACAAAATAATATAGAGTATTTCAGAAAAAAATCAAGAACAAATGAATATGTGTAATACTATCTACGTATACTTGCAATTGTAATTGTAATTCAAATCTAGGATACCTACTTTTGATCTACAGCTTACAACAGCAGTTCTCAGTATGTTGTTCATTCACGTGGCCAAGAAAGGAAGGGTCCGCAAGCAAAAATTTCTAGAAATAATGACTTAAACAAGTTATTTTAATATATAGTAGCGAATAAGTTAATATTAGGAAATCAAGAATTTCACATTAAAAATGCATAATAAGCCCAACTAAATTGGTATGAATTTGTGTTCACCTCACATCATAGCCAAAACAAGACAAATTAAAAATTCCAGTTAAATAATACACTTCAAAACAAAACCAACCAAAATAAATCCAGTTTAAATTATGTATTTCAAATAAAAACAAGTAAAAAAATACGTCCAGAAAAATCTAGTACCTCAAAAAATGACAAAAATAACTTCACATGAATGGTACGCTTACAAAAAAGTAAATAAAAATAGTTATAATTAAGCATCAGCCGTCCAAAGAAGATAAATGGTGTAATTTTAATATGGTCCTGGCACCCGCGATTTTGTAGAACCTAATTTTTCAAGTCATTTCCAATTGTTTGTTTATTGGCTAACACTTTTACCAAAAATTAGTTGGACAAAAAGCAGGCGATTTGCGCACCCTTTGTGAAAACCAGATCCAAAGCTGGTCGCAAAACGTACATCGAGAAACTATCGACATTCAGTGAGTAAGTGTATTGATCTTGTATTGGTAAATCAACGTTAATACAGGAAAAGAATAAAATGGCTTTAAGCGCAAAGTGCGCATGTGTGATACTTGAAGAAAATGCGCTCGATGTCAGTATGGCTGCAACGGTTTAACTCCAGAAATCAAAATGGCATGAAAGGTAGGCAAGAAAAAAAGTAAATTAAAGGCACGAAGAAAGAAAACAGGAAAGATAAATTATGCTATTATACTGGAGAATGATGAAAACCACATGTCTAGCGATACCACAAAATCGACGCTGATAATCTAAGAGCTTAAGTGTGAAAGTAAGGTGTTATAATAGTCTATTGAATTCGGCAGTTTTTTTGCATCGAATTCACAACGACATCAAACTTTCCAAATGATGAAGCTCGACGAAGAGCATAACGTTTTAGTGTTGTTGACCAAAACAATCAAATGCTTGCGTTCAGCATGACTGAATTAAGGATTCTTCGCACTATGTTACTCCCAAGAGATCAAGATGTTTTTATAAATGTGACTGGGAAAGATATTTGTAAAAAATATATTATGATACAAAACTATTCTCATCTGCCAACGATGTTCAACAAACTGTGACAAAGAATTGTATACAGAGGAAGGTTACGCTTGCATTGCTATGCTAGCTGATGACATTCAAAGAAGTGAAAGGGAGGTTGAAGACTGGAGATCAAAGTTTTTAAACAGGTAGATGGCGCTTTCGTCGATTGAAGTCCTGGTTTCAGCTTGAACCTACAGCACAATGTATCGAGCCTTACTGTAAGCAAGCTACACTGAAAGTGATAAAGTACCATTGATCAAGGTGAGGAGAATCATTCCACTGATACCATGGTCAAGGGCTTCGTTTTCTACTCTGAAAACAAAGAATAATAACGAAAACAAATTGCCAAGAACACAACAAACCACCTTTGATTTCAACCAAAAAGTCTAAAGGATAAGTCAACACCAAACTGCGAATTTTGTTGTAAAACTCTGTGCCAAATTTTAGTTCAACCTGAAAAACTCTAAAAATAGAGATTTAACTCATTTCGGAATTGTGTTATACATATTAATATCTGTCTCACAGTTCAAATCCAGGGTATTTGCCGTGGAAGCACTGTTAAAAAAGTTACTAAAATGCCACAAAAAATGGCAAATACGAGACAGTTAATTCTGAACTACTGACCAAACAGAAAGCTGTCAACCATCAGTAACTACCACTACAAGGACTTTGCCTAGCTATTTGAAATAAACAGTGGATTAACTGTCGCTTTTATAACACGTCAAAACTGCAAGTTCATAGCATGTTAAGTGGCACTACGTCTCAAACCACGGATCCTTCCATCCACAGCGCGACACGCTAACCACCAAGCCATTTCCGATCTTTATAAAACTAGGAACGTTAACAAATCAAATCAAATTCAGATTTTAAAGGAAGATAAATAAACATGTAGCAATTCAAATAAGAACAAATGTGTGTACCTTCAGATAAATGACGCATTGCTTCTCGATGTTGACGACCCAAACCATACCGGATTTTCTTCAATAGTTTTTGTCGTTTTTGCTGGCTAGTAACGCCCTCTACTCGATGACTGGTAAACGAAAAACAGCCAACGACAAGAGCAAACAAAATGATTCCACTAAATTTAAAAGAAAAATGTGATGAAAAAAGTTATTGTAAAGCCGGTTATGTTTCATCCAATATTTTACAAATGTAACATAAATACATTAACAGCTATGTTAGGAGTACTATCACAAGAATATAGAAAGATATGGTAACATTTCTTGCGCTGGAAATTTACATATAGTACATATTATTTGAGCTGCTTAGAACAGGGCTATCCATAAATGTGTCATCTGTACTGTCAGACTTACTATACGAAAGCTTTCTACAGATTATATGTATAATACTTCTTAAAAATTTACATATTATTTTAAAATTAAAAAAAAATCTTGTTGATAAATTTAAGATAACACCAACAAAAAAGAAAAGGATTTTATTTTAAGTAATTCAGAAATTGGGTATTTTAATGCACCTCCTAAAATCCTTAACTCAAAAGAGATTGATAAATTATTGTTCGAAATATATATTTTAAAAACCTCCCAATGTTCCAGGAAGACCGACTGTAGGATGAAATCGAAAAATTACGAAACATTTAAGTGAAATTCTAAACATATTATTAAAACCTTTTTTTACCTCATAGTCCTAGTCTTATTACAGATACTTTGAACTTGTTGACAAATTGCTGAGAAAATTAAAAGAAAACCAAAATTTTGTTTCTTTACGCATGGTATCTCTGTATCCAAATATTGAACGTCACTACGGATTTAAGTTGGTGAAAGTTATCCAGGTTTATACAAAGAATTAATTGATTTAATTTCAATAAAGGTTTTATCTTAAAATATTTAGATTATGTTTTTAAAAATTATTGACTTATTTTTATATATGAAAAGCAAATCTTTTTTTAAAAAGTATCTGGTACAGAGAAAAGTCGCTCCAACTCATGCTAATATTACTATGGAATTTTATGAATTACAATTATTTAATATACTACCTAATTATTTTAAAGTTAATTTTGTAGCTCAAGAACATTTTGGAAAAGGTTTGTAGACAACTGCTTTTTAATATGGAAAGATACCCAAGATACTGATAAATTTGTTGGAATTTTAAAATCAATAAAAAATAAATAAAGTGTATCTTCGAAAGAAATGACAAAGGCTTGTCATTTTAAGATGTGTTGGAAAGTGTTTCATCAGAAAAGAAAATTGTAAGTGATATTTTTATAAATCTACATATTTTCATTAATATGTAGATTTTTAGTAACCATCCCAAAACATATAAAACTAAATGTTCGTGCAAATATTGCAAGTAAATTACATCGTTTAGTTTCCAATAAAAACACGAAAGGTAAGATATTACTGAGACTAAACAAATTTTTAGTTCAGTGTTACTATCTAAAGAAAATTATAATATGAGGTTTTCAAATTATTAAAAATCACTGTTTTGATAGAAAACTTTTAATTATAGACATTAGCAAACCTGAAGAGAATATTATATATTTTGTTGTGACTCATTGTTCAAATATACGTATTGTTAATTCATTTCTCAATACACAATTAAAACAAATAGCAGATAAAAGAGTGAAAGCTGTATTTAAAGATAATACAATTATTTTATCAAGAAGGCAACCTAAACATTTGTACAGATCGCTGAACAAACCTTTATATATATTTACGTTACAAGAAATCTACCAAAACAATAAAGAACAAGAATAAAGAAACTTTGTTTTTTATCAATAACTCAGTGAAATGTAATTCTAAAACATAATGTATATTTTAAAATGTATAAATTGTGGTGATTTACACATTATTGGGGCCTAGTATGGCCAAGCGCGTAAGGTGTGCGACTCGTAATCTGAGGGTTGTGGGTTCGCGCCCGCGTCGCGCCAAACATGCACGCCCTCCCAGCCGTGAGGGCGTTATAATGTTACGATCAATCCCACTATTCGTTGGTAAAAGAGTAGCCCAAGAGTTGGCGGTGGGTGGTGATGACTAGCTGCCTCCCCTCTAGTCTTACACTGCTTAATTAGGGACGGCTCGGTGCAGTGGGCTAACAACCTACTCACTTAAATATTTGTTGAAGAATCCGCAAGCGATTGCGGCCCTATGTTCCTACATGGAATTTCATGGTGATAACTAACTAACATATTATTGAAACAAATAATTTAAGATAAAGCTATATTTACATAAATTCCTTGTTGAACCTTGAAAAAAAGCCTATTATATGCCAGTAAACATTCTGATGAATGTATCCTGAGAAAATTAAAAATTCCATAACAACCATATTTTCATGCTTCTCTTTTTTTGGAAATGCAATGTAAAACATAAAAGATTTTTAAAAAATATTTTCTAAATTTTGGTGTCTCTTTAATAGATAGTAGTAAGTGAGCGGAAATAATTGGTTGTGTAAAATCAGTATGTACTGGGAAACCGTAAAACCAGATATTAAGACTTAAGTAAAAGTATGAATTTATAGGATAAATAAGTTGCATTTTTATTATCATAATAATAAGGAAAATTAAAATTTGAATAAGGTTTTAATTCAAAAAGAAAATTATATCGATTAATTTTATTTATTTTTGAACATTTGTAACGTACTTAATTTGTACATAAACTGTATTATATTTGTACATTTCAAGAGTACATGTATTTATTTTACATTATTCATGTGTAGTTGAAAAGCGGTATTTATATATTTTTTGTTATAGAATCTCAGTTAAACTATTTCCTGAAGAGTGACCTGTGAAGTCACTAAACCGGTAAACAAAAACTAATAAAAGAAAGAAAAATGTCTGACGTTCCAATGTTTCTTTGGGTAGGATTCAAAAACATTTTATTTTGTAATATCCAAAACACTAAAACAGGATGAACGTGTTTAAAACTTATACTTTATTAATAATGTTTGCATTTTAAAATTGTCTTTTTTTATTTGATAGTCACATGATTACAGTACCTGCTGTTGGTAGTAATGCTTTTGCTTTTGAATGTCAAGGTGGTTGAGGATACCATGACACAACCACAATATGAAGAGTAGAGTTCTTTTCTTGGCTCTAAAATATTTTTAGAGTGAGTGATCCACAACAATGTGTATAAGGATGAAAAGCAACAAATCAAATTTTATACGAAAATAACATATTGGTATCCCCTGCAGAACGAAATGGAATTGTGTCCAAAAGAAAATCAATAAAGTTCGTATCAGAAGACTGTATAAAAAATATTAATCAACATACGGATATTTGGAAACCTATTCAAAATTTAAAATGTTCACAGTTTACTGCATGAAACCTCTCTAACATATAACCTAACAAAAACTTGTCAACACTTACAGACTCCAAAGATCAATGCCAAGATCATATCTGAAGTTTTGGACAAAGGGTTCATGGGGCAGCGTATTCAGAAGAACCGCAGTGTGTCAGTTTTGGATTATTAGGATCGAGGAAATTGCTCAGTCCAAAATCTATAAGAAGAATGGAATTAAGTGAAAACCTATCATCCTTTGTTTGCTGTAATAACCAAGCATTCATTTAAACTAATGTTTCAACAACTTATACTTAAATCTATTTGATCGTCCTTACAAATTCTTTTCATCTATTAGTTATTTATCTGTCTGTTCGCATTTGTATTGTCTCATAGCTACTCCTTAAACCTGCAGGTAGAATTAATTACTTGACTTGTTTGTTTTACCAAAACGACGCATAACTGCCTCCCGGCAAATATTTGTGGATTTTGGTATCCATTATGACACTAATGTTAATCCATAACCTTATTACTTCATAAACCAAGCTGTTATGAATTTTCTATTTTCTTCTTTTTTTACGTGAGTTGTTGTTGTTTTGAATTTCGCGCAAAGCTACTCGAGGGCTATCTGTGCTAGCCGTCCCTAATTTAGCAGTGTAAGACTAGAGGGAAGGCAGCTAGTCATCACCACCCACCGCCAACTCTTGGGCTACTCTTTTACCAACGAATAGTGGGATTGACCGTCACATTATAACGCCCCCACGGCTGAAAGGGCAAGCATGTTTGGTGCCATGGGGATGCGAACCCGCGACTCGTAAAATGTAAGATACCATAATACGTTTTTCTTAATTTTTGAAAATGTGTAAAAGCAAAACTCAAAACTAAAAATAAAGAATTTAAATAATATATATAATTTATATGAATAATAGAATATGATACTTCTATGGTAGTTTATTAAGTACATAAATGATCGTTAACTGGTCAAATGGAGTTAATAATACAGGTAAAGAAGAATATAAGTGAAAAAAAAACTCATCCAAACTTCGTTGTCTTGTAATTAGAACAGTAATTGTTAGGCAACGTAATAAAATTCAAGATTTTCTCAAATTTAATTGAATTTAAATGCTAAAAATAAGAGTATGGTAATAGTTTATTCTCTAGTTTCAAAACTTATATATTTAATACGGTATACTGGTTATGTGGTTTAGTTACAGCTTACTTAGTTAAGTAAATGGTAAAACAGACAGCGTTTTCAGTAACTTAAATGCTCCTTCATTGGATCGACGCCATCTAAGTTGGCAAAAACAGCAGTATAGAGTAGCTAGTAGATGGCGCCACAATGAGTAAAGGATTTTAAACTTTACGGACACTGGCAGAATTAGGTAAGATTTCCATCAGCGATCTATAAAAGTCTCATCAATACAAAGCCCCAAATATCTTCACATCCCGCAGTCTATAAAACTCTGATATGATAAAAAAAGAGGAAGAAAACTTACCCACTAGTTTTATATTCGTTCGTGTTTTGTCTAACAAAATGTTTTCGAGTTTAAAATCTCTAAAAGAATAAATGTAAAAGGTTTTAGCGTTTTCGATTTTTCTTTCTCGTATAAATTTTATGACTCTTAAATAAAAACCACAATATTGATTCATGTACCTGATATTTTCAATACAACAAATAATAAAAAGTATTGTAAAAAATAATATTTACAAAATATGTATAAAACTAGATGTTCAGAACAGAACTGTAGTACAAATACGAAACACTTCCTTACAAACTAAACTGTATATGATAGCAATTTACATAAACTCAATGTAAAACAATAGTATGTACAACTCAAAACAGCAATACAAACATTTTTTATTAAAAAACAGTATATTCGACACCGAAACATAGTACATACAGTTTGTTTTTTGTAAAATATAGTACACATACAACAGAAGACGAATATCTATTAAAGAAGCTGTTACACAGGAGCGTATATGAACTGTTAAAGGAGCAATAATATATTTAACACAGCACAAAACATACGTAAACTGTTGCGTAGGACAATTATATGTCAAATACAGAATAGAAATAAATAAAGTGTTGTAAAAACCAGGTGCCAAACTCATTAAAAAAACGTACGTTAACTGTTGTGTAAGACAATAACACGTTCAACACAGCATATAGCGTCAAACAAAAGGTTTTACTTTCACTAAAGTTTTTTGTTGTTGTTTGTACAGGACTTGTAGAAAGGACAGTTGCTTGACTTTATCACATGTTAAAACTAACGCAATTAAAGAAACGTAATAACCTTATTCATTCTAAAGTTAAACGTTGATAGATGAGTAAAACCAAAATAATTTCAAAATATGAAAATAGTGTTTAGTTTTATAATTTTATCAAAGCTCTCACTTCAGTTAAATAAATTTAGTCCAATTTGAAACATACGACTTTTGATGTAGGAAGGCATATCAAGAGCCAGAAATTTCTACCTCATTGAAATATGTAGTATGTAGGCCCGACATGACCATGTGGTTAAGGCACTAGATTCCTAATCTGAGGGTCGCGAGTTCGCATCTCCGTCGCACCAAACATGCTCGCCCTTTCAGCCGTGGGGGTGTTATAATGTGACGGTAAATCGCACTATTCGTTGGTAAAAGAGTAGCCCAAGAGTTGGCGGTGGGTGGTGATGACTAGCTGCCTTCCGTCTAGTCTTACACTGCTAAATTATGGACGGCTAGCGCAGACAGTCCTCGTGTAGCTTTGCGCGAAATTCCAAAACAAACAAACAATAGGTGGTATAAATACAAGTCTTTAGTTCGCTAAATACATTACAAATTAAGACACGAAAATAATGCAACTAACCAGAGGACGTGAATGTGACCTTTTGTTCGAGGTTAATGCTTTGCTCTTATGCATAGTATTTCCGAATTAAAGTTTGATAATCTTTGAAAATCACTATTAGAATACAACTATGTATCCTGAGTTACCACTGATGGCAGGCGTGATGTACTTTATGTCGCTTCAGTAAATGAGTTAAGAAGCAAATAATGACAATGAACGCTTTCTGCAATAGTTATAAAAATTAGTTATATTGTAGAATAACAACCATTTAGAATGCGCGAAAAGAAATTTTCTTGTCAAATGGCAGATGATTTTATGTCCTTTTACAAATGAAACACCAACGTAATTATATTCATGCATGAAAGATAAAAGTTCAGTGCGAAAACATATACATAACATATATATAACATATACATCACGAAAAAAGAAGAGATAAATTTCTTTTGAGCGATGTATTATTAAAGAAGTTATATACTTAATACAACAGTTGAGAGTCGTATATAGTTTGATTGTTTAAAATGTTTGTGCAAACATACAAACAGAGTAACTACACACAGCTAATTTTGAAATGATAGACGAGAGGCAGTTAGTTAAAACAACTACCGCGAACTCATAACTGATTAGTGGGATTTAACTGTCAACTCTTATAACGCGCAACATGCCAAGAGTGTTTTTGTGGCAAGATAAGATGAATCATGAACCCTCGCATTCACGGTTCTGGCACACTTATCACTAGGCCATACCAGGCCCATGTTACATGTGTCCTTCCTCTTAATGGCAGAACAGGAATATTTACTCTATTGACATTTTCAACGAGCTTGTCTGTGCACATCGACTCTTCTTTGGATATGACAAGAATTACAAAACCCAAAGAAACCGGTTAAAAAATTATGCAAATGATTTGATTCACATATCACTTTGTTTTCTCAATAAGGCACAATCTCAGTTACAAAATCCTCCTCAAAACCTGCTATAGTTGTAACAGTTATAATCTTATCCTCTTCATTACCATCCACCTAAAGGATAGAGCGATGAGAGAAGCGCTTGAAGATTACATCATTAAATATCAGCGAGATAATATAGTATACAAAAAGTGAGTGAGAGAGAAGAATCGTTTTAATGATATCTGAAATGTTTGAGGTGAGGGGAAAAGAAAGAAAAAGGCAAGTGAAGTAAGAAGTGGCCTTCCTCCTGCAGGCTAAAACGTGAGATACCTGAAACACACTGGTTTAGGATCAAATCTTTTAACTCGATCCACAGCCAGCGTCGGGGCCAAGGCCAGGGCTGTGTGAATGCGGAGCGACGCGCCCTTCCCGTTCCCGCCGTTGCGCCATGCCGTGCCTCACGAGCTCGTCAATTTCGGATAATGTTTTTGCTGAAATATTATCACAGAAAAGAAAAAAAAAGTTTAGAGAGATAAAATGTAGTAATAAACACAGTATTTTTTTACAGTCTTTTTATGGTGTAAGAAATAAGAACCATTTCAATTATTTTCAATAAAGGTTACCAGACATATATAAGTATAATTATATACTTGTCGGTACTGTTACTCTTAATAAGATACCTATAAAATTATGCTATAAATAACAAAATCAGAAATTCTTTCCACTCATCGTAGGAGACATTACATTTAAAAAAATCTACCACAAACACGTTGGATATTAAATTAGATCATGAAAGTTTTCTTGAAGCAAACATAAATTGGGGAATTCTGACAGTTAATCCTTCCTTTCTGTATAACAGCACTAACCTTGAGGACTTATATGCTAAAAACCTGCTTCGATACTTATGGTGGTTACAGAGCACGTATATAACCGAATTTTAGGCCTGGAGCTTAACCCCAAGAAGAAACTGAGCGCTCAAAATATGAAAATATCTTTCCACTAGAGTAGGATTTCTGTTCAGAAAGTAAACGAAAAACTTCTACAAATAAATAGCGTAGAGTAGTTAAGGATCAGCAGCAAGAAAGTGTATGAGAAAGATATACTGCATACAAATACAGTATATAATGAAAAACATTTATTATTTCTTAAACAATACAACTAAATGTCATTCGAAATCTTATAAAAGTTCGGTGAAATGTTTGAAACTGTAGTGTAAAACTTATATAAATATTTTATAAAAACAGAAACATGATAAAAGGCGTATTGTAAGAAGGTATTTAAGTATACATCGTATAAGAGTATTTAAATATATAATGTAAGAATTATACGAAAGTCAATATATATTATAACATTATGTAGTAAATATGATGAAGGTGGATTATTGTACAGAACATGGGGAACTACTGGTAAGTCATGATGCTTTAAGTGGTCACACTGAAATAGTGACCTCTGAACTTCATCTTCCATGTATTTGTCTGTTAAGCAACCAGCTATCAATCAGTGTGAAGTTCAAACCTACAATTAATACCTTCTCCCTGGGTAGCAAAAAAAGTGGGTGGCGGGTCGAACAAGGTTGCTAGTGACCCACCCAAAGGACATCCGGATAGTAAGAAAAAATCGAAAGATAGTTTAAAGGTGGGAGATGATGGTATGTAGGGAACGTTGGAATTTAGCCTTGAACCCATAACTACTCAAAATTGTGGCTCAGCCTTGTCTAGTAGCGAGGGTAATAGCTTGAACAGCTAGAAATTCTGAAAGGCGAAAGTGGAACGTGGTGAATAGAATAACATCGTCTTTTTTATTTGTTTTTTAATTTTCTTTTCGTCTTGTCATTCTATTAAACAGGGGTTGGGGCAGTATCTGCCAACCTGCTAAACCCACCGCAACTAAATAGTGCTGGTCTTTCTCACGGTCTGCACGTGAACAAAAAAGTAATGACAAAAAGGATATGAAAAAAGAAAGTTCTTATGACGGTCCGAAAATCTTAATAGCTAAGTCTTCCAGTACCGTTAGTCATTTACTTGTGTTTTAGGGATAACATCAGTCAATTCAATAATAAAACAAAGCCTTTAAAAAAAACAAAAGACTTGATATTAAAGCTCTAGAAACTGTTTAAGATATGTACGTGATGATAACTTTATGTATTGAGCTGAAAATACAACAAACAAAATGCAGTTGAAATGTCATTACATTTTTGTTATAACATGGAACAAGAATGAATAACTGATATGAATTACGGTGTAGACTATAGCAGATCTCAACAGTTTAGTCAAACTGAAGATAGGTAGTGTTATATAAACTACGTGAGTCTGATGACAACTTTTTATTATTCCAACCGAAGGAATATTTATAGGTATATCCTGCTTTTATTATAGATAATAATGGGAACAAGTATTCACTTGGAGTGACATGTTGGATTTTTCCTAAGTAGCCAGGATGTACATGTATTTACTTGAAGTAATATGTTAGGCTTTTAGTAAGTAGTCCGCATGTACCTATCACTGGGAGCAAATATTCCCTTGGAGTGGTTGAGCTTTAAGTAACTAGGGTGTACATATTAGTAGAAGTAGGTATTCACTTGGAGTGACATGTTGGATTTTTATTAAGTGACTCGGATTTACATATTAGTAAGCCTTCAATGGGAGTGATTTATTGAGGTTTAATTTAGTGGCCTTGGTGTGCATGTTAATAGCATTCACTTAGAGTGATATACTACACTAATTTTAAACTACTTTTAACTACACTGTTGAAAACTGAGCATTTGAAGTGTTTAGGATTATAATCAGTGATAACGAGAAAACCCACTTGTAAAGAAAAATATATATGTATAAACGGCTGGTTTGGGTTGAGAAAATTTTTATGTAGAGGAGCGAACAACGTTTCGACCAGCCGTTTTAACATATATAAACCATTAAATGTTTAAAAAGAAACATCTTATGTGTTTAGATCAGATGTTTCATTTTCATGTGCTGAAACAGCTTACATACTTTAAGTGTTTAGTTTGTCTTTGTTCAAAAATTTCTCGTATATGTTCATTTCTGTACCGAGAAAAAAAATAAAGAAAAACTTAAGCAATATTAAAAATCTTGGATAATATAAGTAAAAAAAAAAGAAACTTGTGGCAGAAACAAATCTAAAAAATATCTTACAAATTATTATAAGAAGCTTTATAAATAAATTATTTCGTATTTTACTGATGTTAACATGAAATAAGAAACTGAGAAAATTTATTTAACATATTTTTTTTTATTTTTCTTTCCCTATGTTCAGACTTAAAATAACACATTGTAAGATATTTTCATCATTGTCAGAAAGAAAAATTATTTTATGAGTTGTTACAGTTTCCAACAGTGAAATCATGTAAAACTAACTATCTAGTCACTGTATACTTTAATCCTCATTCCATGTGTAGTTTAAGGCCTAATGGTTATAAAATTGTACAGTCATTCACTGTATAGTTTGTGGTGTATTGGTTATAAACATGTTCACTCACTCATTCACAGAGTAGTGGTTATAAACGTGTTTATTCATTCTTTGTGCAGTGTTGATACACCTGCGTATTCAATTTTTACGTAGTTTGGGCAAAGTGGTTACACACACACACGTTCTTCCATTCTGTATATAATAAGTTGCATAGTAGTTATAAAAATGTTTCATATAATAAAATATCATATTTACTTCCCAATAGCGACAAATATTAGCATGTTTTATAAATACGCTGATGTATTTATGTTCTTAAATGTCTGTTTCCTACAGTAAACAGATGGTAGTGAATAACGTAGCACTTTTGACATAATGGAGTGAACAAACTGAATATTTTTTAAAATTTCTTTTCAGAGACTAATTTGAACTGATTTAGATATTTTTGTAATTGCACTCTAAATATCGGAAGGAAAGTATTAAACACATGCAATGAACTGTTAGATATTTAGTTTCAAACACGCATCTTTTCTCTCAGTTTAATACAAATTGCATGATGAAATTATAAACTACATTGCAAAAAATACACTGCAAAACATAAAATTAATAGTGAATACTCTGTACATTTTATAGCAAAACAAACATAACATATTAACTGATAAGAGTTGTGGTTTGAGTTCCAGCTCTTCCTGACAACTATCATAAGAAGTTTGTGACTTTTAAATATTTTAAAACAATGTAATTCATCCGTATCTGTTCTCCAGCTCTCCGTCACACCAAACATACTCGTCCTTTTAGTCGTAGGTGTCTTATAACTTATCGGTCAATCCTAATATTTGTTAGTAAAATAGTATCCCAAGATTTGGTGGTGGTGACTAGTTACTTTCCCTCTAGTCTTACACTCTTAAATTAGGACTAGCGCAGATAGCTGTCGTGTAGCTTTGCGCTAATTTCTAAAACAAACTGTTCTCCACGTGTCAAAAAAGTACGTACGTATCCGGATCAGCTCCCCATAAGGAAATATATATATAGTCTTCACAAAAATGTTCTACACTGATGTTTTTGTCTGTACACATTTAGTAGTTATTGTGTAAATGGTCAAGTTGTAAAAGTGTATGATCGGACAAATATGCACGAGTTATTATTCCGGTATGTATAAGTTGTCTTGAGCATTTGTTTAGAAAATATTATACAAAAAGCACACCTTTTCATACAAAACAGGTGTGTATATGTATTTTGACGAAACAAAATAAAAAAAAAAAGATTAACGTTTTGTTCAGACAATTTTTAAGTACTTAATGTAGAGTCATGCTTCGCCTCGTGCAAGAAATGATAGGGCGTCAAATTGTTTTATTGTTCAGAAATAATATGAAACCAATGGGTATTGCCAAAACAGTAGGGTCCCAAATGTAGTGCGTCCAGAACCTTGAAAGGTCATCGGACTACAAGAAACTTTATTCCAGGAAAGTCTTCTGGTAGACGCCATAATGCTACTTCCTGATATGATCCTGCTTTTAATCATGTTGACATGTCAAGGTCGAAAAAAATGTCTTGCACTTTACACTTTACAACATGAATAGCATGAACACATTCATTTTAGGGTATCCAATACACAAATGAGCACGAGACTGGGCAAACAATGTTATTATGCAGTAAGGGCTATCTGCAAGCCGATATTAATCAGAATTCACCACCGGAACCATGTTAGTTGGGCAAGACAGCATACTAACTTAAAGTTGATTATTATATTCGTGTTCATCATTTGCCTGGAGAACAGATGAAGGAAGACTATCTTTCCCACAAGGAACACACAGGAGGTGGTGAAGTACAGGTTTGGGCAGCTATCCATCATTTACTTCATATCAACGCCAGGGAAACGTAAATGGCCCCTCCTATATATTTAAAAACGGCTGGCATGGGTAGAGAAAGCACTAGTAGAGGAACGAACAACGATGATAGAAGAAGGTCGAAACGTTGTTCGCTCCTCTACTAGTGCTTTCTCTACCCATACCAGCCGTTGTTAAATATATAATTTTCCCTACAAGTGGGCCCCTCCTATAGTATTTCTACCATATACTTGCCTTAGTATATGGTAAAAATACTATAGGAACTTTTTGTTCCAAGATGAAATGCCACTGCCCACAATGTGCATATTATACAGGATTATCTCGACCAGGAGAACATTATTGGATTGTGTATTTGCATTAAGAGCTGTTGGGTAGAACTGAGCCAGAAAATTGCTAACCATGAACCTAAACAAGCAACTGTAGCTTAGTTGCAGTGCCTTCTTGTGATATGTTGGGATAAAATCACGGTGAAATACATAAACAACCTCATCGACAGTATTCCACGCCGCTTTGCTGAGGTTATTACGATATGAGAAAGATGAACCAAGTAAGTAATGTTTAATACGAAGTGATATACGGTTACAGACGCTATTTGTAATAATTTGATGGTATAGTTTGTCATTCTATATGTTTGATAAGGCGTCGGTGTGATAGGTGAAATGATGATTTTACCAATCTATCTACAGGTGTCTGATAAAATAATTTAAGTTTTAAAAAAGTCGTTCATGATGTCTATAGAACTTGTCTAATTATACAGATTATATATACTTAATATAACACTTGTTTCTCAGTTTTACAGCGGTAAGTATATTTGTATTCCATCTTAATAATAATTGTCTTACTTGTAACAAAATATGCAAACAATTGACCAATATTGCATATACGTACGTATTTGATAAATGTTTTGTAACAAAAGTAAAATCAATTAAAACTCCAAAATCACGTATAGGAATTTTGCTTTTATTATTCTTGCTTATATATGAATCGCATAATTACTGTGTAAGTGTTTTAAAGGTTCTGAAATAATGCAGACATTCTTGAATGTTAAAATCGCACAAGTTAAACTCAAACTGTGGTCTTTTGTGAAAGAATGGGAAAATGGTTTTAATACTGTAGGACATAAAACATACAATATATTGTTCACTAAACACAATTTACTATTCAGTTAGAAAGGCTTACTTTAGTGAAGCTTAAAATAAACTTTCTCTTTAAAAAATTATGAATGCTTTATCAAGAGTACAAAGCTGTAACGTATCTCTTAAGAATTAATTATTTCTAGTAGTATACATATTCACGTAAACCTATATATATTATTTTGTTTATTTATATATTTATTTACTAAATTTTGTCATAAATATAGAAAATTCATACCATTCAACTGCGAGACAACGAAACCTTATACACTTGTTTCTATTAAAATTGAGTAAATTCAAAGATATAAGTTTGTTTGAATTCTACGTTTTATATACATTTACATAATACAATTTTTGTTTGTTTTCAATTTCGCGCAAAACTACACGAGGGCTATTTGCGCTAGCCGTTTCTAATTTAGCAGTGTAAGACTAAAGGGAAGGTAGCTAGTCATCACCACTTTGTTTTGTTTGTTTTTGAATTTTGTTCAAGGTTACGCAAGGGCTATATGAGCTAGCCGTCCCTAATTTAGCAGTGTAAGACTAGAGGGAAGGCAGCTAGTCATCACCACCCACCGCCAACTCTTGGGCTACTCTTTTACCAATGAATAGTGGGATTGACCGTTACATTAAAACGCCCCCACGGTTGAAAGTGCGAGCATGTTTGGTGCGACCTGGATTCAAACCCGCGACCATCGGATTACGAGTCGAACGTCTTAACACGCTTGGCCATGCCGGGCCTATATAATACAAGAATTTTGGTTGTCTGTTATATCTAACCTGAACGACCTATTTTCCATTTATACAGCGTTTCTACTTTCAGAGTTCCTATACCAGAAAATTAGTCATATAATGCAGTTTATTGTCATAATTCCTTTTGATGTAGAAAGCATCCCTTGTAGAAATGTTGAACTACAACTAGCAGTGGAAATTATGTGAAAAAAAAGAGAATAATTTATAGTTACACTACAATCGCAGGAGCTCGTTTCATTTTGTGTTTCTAAATCTAGCAGTGAACCCAAAAGTACATGAACCTTATTAACAAAAACGTAGAAACTGTCCTCTTGATTGTTTCTTCCGTGTGGTGACGTGCATAACTAACGGTAGTTTTTGCAGTTGAGGTCAAAGGTAACGATCGTTTATTCATTCCTGCGAGCTTTAATATTCGGGTTTTAAAATAATCGTTCTTTCTGCATATATAAAAATGTGCTAGATAGTCGCTTTAAATATTCATAATTATCTTAAGTGTTTAAACACTTGTTGGCTAAATATGGATGCACTTAGTCTGAAAACGGGCGTCGATGAAAAGGCCACTGACACATACTTAAACTTGTAAAAATCTGGTTAGGTATATAAGTTAAGAGTGAACGGCCTTTATTATGTCCATTTAAAGTGTAACTGTTCCGAAATTTGTCATTTAAATGAAAAAAGCAAAGGATTGTTGGTGTTTGAGCACATACTTACATAATTAGTTATTTGCCTTTTGTCCAATTACCGAATCTAGATATTACCAGCCTTTAAATAATAATAAAAAAATCTGTAGCTTGAAAGCTATATTTTTGTAAGGGGACAAGTTCCTAGTGCATCAGTTGAACTGCACAGGTATCTCAATATTCATCAAAATGTATCGAGCGTTTGGAAATACAGGTTTTGGAAATGTTATGCCCACAAACAAAGCAAATAACGTATTCATTCACAGTTAAAACGCATTCATAACTTGTAGCATACTGGTCTATACGAGACAAAAGTAGGATCGAAAGTAAGAAAGAAAGATTCATGTGAATATTCCATATTTATGTAAGACCACATCAATAATCATTCAAAGTAAATTTAGTCAAGGAATATAAGTCCTCAGAACGTACTAACTTGAGCAGTTTTCTATACCTTAGAACGAGTTTGAATCAAGTTGAGGAATACACGATACAGAAACAGGGTCAATAAAGTAAAAGCCTGTAAAACAAGTTGTTTGATGTGTAATAGCATTAACGTAAAACGAGTTGTTTGGTGTGTAACATTGTCTAAAATATAGGATTAATGTAAAACGAGTTGTTTGGTGTGTAACCTTGTCTAAAATATAGGATTAATGTAAAACGAGTTGTTTGGTGTGTAACCTTGTCTAAAATATAGGATTAATGTAAAACGAGTTGTTTGGTGTGTAACCTTGTCTAAAATATAGGATTAATGTAAAACGAGTTGTTTGGTGTGTAACCTCGTCTAAAATATAGGATTAATGTAAAACGAGTTGTTTGGTGTGTAACCTCGTCTAAAATATAGGATTAATGTAAAACGAGTTGTTTGGTGTGTAACCTTGTCTAAAATATAGGATTAATGTAAAACGAGTTGTTTGGTGTGTAACCTTGTCTAAAATATAAGATTAATGTAAAACGAGTTGTTTGGTGTGTAACCTCGTCTAAAATATAGGATTAATGTAAAACGAGTTGTTTGGTGTGTAACCTTGTCTAAAATATAAGATTAATGTAAAACGAGTTGTTTGGTGTGTAACCTCGTCTAAAATATAGGATTAATGTAAAACGAGTTGTTTGGTGTGTAACCTCGTCTAAAATATAGGATTAATGTAAAACAAGTTGTTTGGTGTGTAACCTTGTCTAAAATATAGGATTAATGTAAAACAAGTTGTTTGGTGTGTAACCTTGTCTAAAATATAGGATTAATGTAAAACAAGTTGTTTGGTGTGTAACCTTGTCTAAAATATAGGATTAATGTAAAACAAGTTGTTTGGTGTGTAACCTTGTCTAAAATATAAGATTAATGCAAATTTACGACCTTCCTGAATCCGGTTTACTCACAACTACACATAAAACGCCTTTGCGAAAATTTAGAAAACACTATATATAAATGTGATTAAACTATTTCGGTATTCTGTATTCTATAATAGTTATGGATTGATGAAACTGACTGCTATTTGAACTGTGGCACAAGTAAGATTAACAAGGCTATCTGAATAGCAGTGGAACTGTATAGTGTTTCTGAAGCAGGAATGTTAGCTGTGCAATGATTTACACGTAGAGATAGCTAGTTTATCTGTGAAATGTAAGTATGTTCAGAAGAATGAGTAGTTATGTTGTTCTTAGTTAGGAGATTTAGCAGTGAATAGTGGCATGTGTTAGTTGAAGTTGTTTTTAAGGTGTAAGCGTAGAGTGAAAGTAGAAACACCTTGGGTTGCACACATAATTAGTTTTTAAAAAAGAGATGTAGATGGTAGTGGTAGTGTCATTTATTGGAAGTATCGACTTGTGAGTTATTTCTGAGATGTACCATGCTTAAGAATAAAATAATAGTTTCTTTAATGGACTATGTGTGATAAAGTGTTCACATAAAAGTGATGTTTAAAGGAACATATGTAATCCTTAAAACGTCAAAAATCTGCAAAGTCCATCCTTCTAGCGGTTTCAGGTGGTTTTATTTTAAACGAAAAGGACAGCAACACTGAAAGTCCAATGCTAGCACTCTAACAAATATTTAATGTCGTTTATAGTACCTCAGTTAATGTAAATGATTAGAAATTGGTACTCGAACTTAATACAAGTAATGCTATCTATCTCTGCAGTAGTTTCGAGAGTACAGTTGAGCAGAAAATGAGGAAATATAAAAAGATTAGACAATAACTTAACCTTACCAATTTTGCTTGATGATATCCGACATGTCTTGCTGGTTGGAGACTTGACTTACAATCTGAGGGTCGTGGGTTTGAATCCCAGTACACCCGTGGGGGCTTAATAATGTGTGATGAATCTCACTATTCGTTAGTTAAATAGTAGCCCAGGAGTTGGCGGTGGGTTGTGATGACTAACTGCCTTTCCTCTAGTCTTTCACTGCTGAATTAAGGACGGCTAGCTCATATAGCCCTTGCGTAACCTTGAACAAAATTCAAAACGAAGCAAACCAAAGATTCCAATACCAATGTAATTAGTGCAAGTGGCAGGTGCATTAAACATTCTAATGTTCTCATATAACTTGGGTAACAACAAATGATACTGTCTCATAAACTTAAACCTTGATGTTTCCATCTGAAGTAAAATAAAAACGTAAAAACTATTTTTAAGTTTTCGATTTTGTTTGGTAAAAGGGACATTTATTTTTTACATATTTTAAAAAATAATTTCTTTACAGTTTTAAAGTCGCAAGATGATCCATAAAAAATCTTCGTAAAAGCACAGGTAAGAATATTTTGTGTCAGACGTACATACAAAGAACAAATAAACAGACATAAACAAGTACTTAAAAAACAAGACAAAACTTGACTCATGTTGTCGTTTCTATATCTATAATTTTATATAGTAAGCAATTACGTTATTTGTTTTACCACCTACGGTTGTTACGTAGGAGATGCATACAAAAATATGGATTCAACACAGCATGCTCACGCGTCAGCTGTGCTCGATATGTTAATAATGATATATTTTATGTAGAAAACTTGTCTTCACTTCAGCGGGTGTACCGAGTATTCTCTTATATTTATGTTATACTTTAAACATATGGCACGTGCCAACCGCCAAGGGCATTTAAGAGGCATTCGGGAACGTTGTGAAAAGACTGTACATTATTTAGAAGGCATTCAGAGGGTGTTTAAAAAGGATTCAGTCTGTTAAAAAGGCATTTTTGTTATTGGAAAATACTTTAAAATCGTTTAGAAAGGATTCTTGTTGCTTAGAAGGCAGTTACAGATTGTTTAAAGGGAATTCAAGAATTGTTTAGAAGATAATTAGACTTGTAGATAATTTAAAAAGTATCCAGAGGCTATTTGCGAGGTACTAACAGACGCGTTTAGAAAGAAATTTGATGTATAAAACGAATTTCGAAGGACTTTTGGAAAGTAAAGACAAGCCCTTGAAGATGACCTACGTTAACATAGCTCATGATGGTAACAGTGTAATATCCATGCTTTATTAATTATTTGGCATTAAAATAAAATTTTGAATGTAATAGAAGTAGATAAATTATTGATTTTATTAATAAGTTATAAGTTTATGTAATTGTTCATGGAAGTAACTATTATATTTTTCAATATTTTTAATTCACGATTCTTTTTTTTGGGGGGAAGGGGAGAAACATTATAAAATCCTAACCCTGCACACGTCTATAATGGAAGTGTATAAAAAGCATTCTTAAATTGTTAAAGGGTATTTTCGGTGCATTTCGAAAGCATTCAAATTATCATAAAGCATTTTCATAAAAGTTAGAAAGATTGGACTTTAAACAAAGATACTTTTATAACACTACAACGTTCTCTATAAATATCCAACGCTTATAAACAACGGTGTTCGTACTAACGCTGCAACTTTTAAAACAAGAGTAATGTCCCTCGGAGGGACAGCAATAAGTCTTCGGAGTTACAAAGCTAAAATCAGGGGGTTGATTCCCCTCGGTGGATACAGCAGATAGCTTGATGTAACTTTGTTATAATAAAAAACACACACGAGAGTGTTTCAGATTAGTGTATACTACACCTTGACGGTTGTTGTGAGCACATAACGTTATAATGTGCTTCCTTCTTCTCTACATGTTTATCTTGGTGCAAATGTTTTCGAAACATTGTATTTTCGAAACGTATTCCATCTCTATTGAAAAGAACAGCTGGTTTGTTTAGTAACATTTGACAACAAAAATGCTTCAATACAGGAAGTTTTTTTTTAACTTTCTTCCACAACAGCGTGTTTACGTCATTGCCTTTTATGATGAGAAAGAGGAGATAGACTGTGAAGGGAGTGTTAAACAAGTAAGTTGAAAGAGCTTAGTTTGTGAGCGTCGTAGGGAAAGCTACTCTCAAATACTTAATACAGTTAAATAATAAAAAAGTGGACTTAAGTTGACAGTTCACACCCACGAAATTAGCTACGTATATTGAATGGGAGACATGGGTTTGCAGATTGAATTGGAACCAACGACTTTAACCCCCCACTTCTGTCCTTTCTTTCTACGTTGGTTTTAATGGTTTAGGTTTGGGGCACTAATAGGACACTAGGAGACGAAGTTCTACATGTATGAGGAAACCTTATCCTTATATTGTATTGTTATTCTACAATACTTCTTTCCTATATCTGCTACCCATCAACACAGGCTCTTACCCGAACCAGTGGAACATCTTCTAACGTTAAAGGATAAGAAATAAACCAAAAACGTGTAGTACTATCAACAAAGTGCTTAAAAAGTAAACAAGGCACACAAATCTTTCAGAACCATTTCATGAAAATCGTCATATAACAAAGCACTATTATTGAATACCTTCTTCCTCGAATAAACAGACAGACAATTATGGATACTGTAAATGTTTACAACTAGAATAATTTAAAAGCCAACTTAGCATGCTTTATCTTAGCACAGATCTAGACAGTAGTGCCTGATGAGAACTTTTAAATTTGATTACAATGGCAACGGTAATCCGTTTGCAAAACGAACGTAAGACGAGAAATGTTATTAGGGCAAACTTAAGACAAATCTATTACCAGACTAAGCTTAAAATGACAACAAGGTTATGAGAGCATACCTACGAGTAAAAACAGTTCTGCAGAAAATGGTACGTTTCAGATTGGATCTAAACAACTACATTCTTGGACTAAACTTAAGGACATGATCACGTTTTTAACCCACCTGTGTACGAAAATACTTTCCCAAACCATTATTGAAAAGAAAAACGATTTAGAACCAAAGCTATCGAGATGTATTTTGGCAGACAAAGAAATACTTTTTCCAACTGGACCTTTGGATATAACTACGTTCTCAGACCAAACCAATAATAAAAAATGTACTTAAGCCTAACACTTGAATAGTACATATTATATAAGGTAGAGCCAAAGTAACAGATCAAGTATTTGGACTGAATGTTGAGTAAATTAATAGTGCTTCCCTTTAAAAGAGGTATGTGCTTTAAAATCATAAACTTTAGTAAACCTTAATTGGCAAAGTCGTATTTTCTATACGTTTGCAAAAATAAACAAGGGTACTCTATGAAACAGAATTTTAAAGGAAAGCAATTAAGTTCTACACCGACAGCAGAGAGAGCTCCAAACAAACTATTCATAAAACCTCTTCAAATCATTAGCGAAAACTCAGCAGGAAGGTATTAACTAAGTTGCTAACTTGTAGCAAAAACAATTATTACATTATGGCACTAGCTTAAATGCCATAGGCCCCCTCAGCGGTATGTCTGGGACTTACAACGCTAAAAACCGAGTTTCGAAACTCATGGTGGGCAGAGCACAGATAGCCCATTGTGTAGCTTTGTGCTCAATTAATAAAAAAGCCATAGTAAATGATTCTGGAGCTCTCCTACCTATATATTTCAAAAAGTTTTACTTTCATAAACTCAGTGAGGTGTAGTACTACTGCCAATATTTTCTATGTAATATTATAGAATACGTAGAGAACAGTCTTCCAAGAACTTAAGAGAAACAGCGATTCTTACATTTACTGCACATATATTTAAAAAAATGCCTGAAAATTCAGTCGTAACTACTAGTTCTGTGTGAAGATTGACCAAGTGTACTTTCGCACTGATTTTGAATATGAATTACAAGAAGTATTGATGTATAAGGCTTATAAAGGTCAGCAACTAATATGACATCTGGTTTAAAACTAAATGCCAAGAGGTAAAAATAGTAAATATGCCAAGAGCAAGAGGACCCCAAGTAATAATTTCATTGGGTGTAGAATTCATGGTATAGTTTCAGAGTCTTTTCAGCCCACAGTTTCACAGCTACCCATCATTAATTATTATTAAATCTTCCTGAATCTTGAAACGATTTGAGAGATGAAACTGCAATCTAACATTAAATTCTTTAACTTGTATAATAGATCAGAATTGTAAACCAGAATGCACATTGTGTTGAGGGTGCTCCATGTTGCATTTTACATGCAGATTGTAATTCATAGGAACTCAATGACAAAAGAAAGTTTTAATATAAGGTATTGATTCTTATGGTGTTTTGGGAGTCGAAACTAATATTCTTTTCTTGCTTCAGATAGAAGAATCTTCATTTGCTCAAAATCACAATAACAGTTTGATCTGCTTAACTTGCCATTGAGAATGGCGTGAGTATTATCAGTATATGAACTTGTCTTAACTGGTTTAGAATCAGTCCAAAGCCAATAGTTACTGAATGATTTGACGCTTTTTTTTTAGCATGATAATTCATCATATCATAGCAAACAATGTGGTTGACAAACATATGTAAACAATAACATACAGAATCTAACAAGGGAGTTTCCAGACGTGATCTTGATGAGAATAAAACATTCTGGAACGTTCTGGAACATAACCTAAGGGACACAAAGACACAGACCCAAAACTCTCGCTACACTTGGAATTACTTTGGAAGAAGAGAGATTGTGCACTGCTCATCTCGAACTTTATGAGATATTATTCAGTTTGCGGTTCAAAATTGTATCGATAACAGTGAGCGTCCTCAAATGATGAAACAGTGCATTATCATCTTTACAAGTAGAAACGTAAACACGGTATATCAGAATAGCCGTAAATTTTTCACTGTGTAGTTAATGTACCGACAGTTAGTAGCAAGTGTTAGTAATAGAGTCAAGGGTGTTATTAAATCCAAAGGTACACTGAGTCTAAACCAAAATATGCTCCAGCAAGAAATGTCACTCGTTTCTAAAGGTACGTCACCCCAGTACTTTTCGTATTGAACATAATAAAATACAACAACAATCAGTATATTTGTAACATTTAATGTTAAGTAACATTCGGATTAATAACGCAGTATGCGTTTGGTGACTAACATTTCTACATGCTCGTATACCAACATTAAAAATAATTCTAAGCCTCAATGTGTTACGCCTAACTTTCTGAACGATCTACACGTGAACATTTTAATTTGTCTTTTTGTAGATATACTAACATTTAAAGCACTATTAAGCATAATTATGTAAAGTATACTTTGCACGAACATTTCAACCTACTTTGTGTACTGTTATGGTAACTTACAAAGTTCGGATAAGGCTAAGTATCTTAGCAGTATGAGTATAATAATTTTAACATATCTGTATCTAATGAAATCATTTTTAATGTACAAAAACATGTTGGTACTTGTTCTAGTTGCATTAATAATAACTATTTTCCAATTTTTTCTTGTGTAACTTAACCTATTTTTGCATTAAATCTTTACAGGATTTGCTCTTTATCTAACCTAGGACTTGTTTTGATATCTCATCTTTGTATTGCTGACATCTTTATTCTAACTAAGTTTTCATGTACGGGTTAAATGTTTCGATAAGATATCACTTTAGTTTTGGTTAACATTTTCGATAACATAAATTTGAATTTGATGAAAATTTATTATTTTCGTGTAAAAAAAATTCGATGTTTATACTAGTGGCTGTGCGGTGTATTAACCATTGAGAGGTAGGAAAGGTGTTTCATTATTATACAGATGTTAGACCAGACTGATTTCCTATTTTAAATCCATATATAGTTATATGGGATTTTGTGACTTCTCGCTTTGTTTACTTTATGTTTTACTTCTAAAACAAAGAAAAGAAGAACAATTATTGTATAAACTATTGCTGATTCATTTTACTTAATATGAAACAAACATATTTCTGTTTTTAATAGTGTCTAAATATATTGATTATCATAATAATACTAAGTGGTAAGTGTGTTATATTAAAACAATTTTAATACTTAAATCAGTAAGTCACATGACAGCTATATTTTTTATAAAATCACGCTGAAACGCCATGTATCAGAACTACTTTTGACAACTTAGGGCACCAGTACTATCCAGAAAGAAACATGCAATAAGTGGTACTCCAGCCATGATAAGCAAAGTTCGGTGTTTTGTAACAGGTAAGAAACCAGAAACACAAAAGTCAGCAAACCTGCGCACGTATCCCAGACCTTATAATAAAGAAACATCTGTGTTTGGAAAACTACACAAACTGCTTCCATGAAACATCAACTCAACCGTTTTACACCATTCAAGCAGCTAAAGAATGAGACGAGTATTCATGATATTCTATAAAGGCACTGGAAAAAAAAACAACAATCATTCTCACACTCATACTATAGACGAATTATTAAAAGCCAGCAAGGATAACGTGTATGTATGCTTTGGACACAACAGCTTATGAGCAATTCACCAATAAAAAGTATCCAAAGATATTTATATAAACATCAACTGTCTAGAATAATTCCATAGTCCAGGTTAAAACGTATCAATGTAATTTTTGCTGTAAGTCCCTTGTCTACTCTTCGTTTTGATTACAATAATATTACCACTTTTTACTACTCTTAATCTCAAAACGGACATTATGTTGCTATTTTTAACAAGTTTAGTTCTGTTCAGATACATAAAAATATTTGTAGTCCAGCATTTAAAATAGCTGTGGCAATGCTCTATCTTTAACCAAATGTGTAATCTTGCATCTAGAATAAAATCAGTTTCTCTCCATTTTTATAACTTGGCTGAAGTCAATACCCTGCCTCTAGATGTTGGTATAATTAAGACGAACTATGTGAACAGTGTAAGTATAACCAAATGTGTGAGCATATTAACATTTAAGCTATTGCTAATCTTTTGTAGGTTAGTAATATAAATATGATAAATTCAGAATATCTTCGCCCTGCCAAAATAGCATTCAGTTAAGTATAGATACAACTGTGGTACATATACGATAATTTCAATATATTTGTGTGATTACGTAGTAGTATATAAAACATAATTAGGCCTAACCATGTCACTTATATAAATACAACCAGTTCGATATATATGTGTATTTTTATAACAACATTTAAAGGATAGTTATGCCGAACTATGTCAATGATAAAACCATAGGTGTTACAATAAATTCGTGTAACAGTGTTGTAATTTTTGAAACATTGTTAAGCCTAACAAGCAGAACGATTCTTATACGACCATTTCAAAGTATTTGGCCCGGTGTGACCAGGTGGTTAAGGCGCTTAATTCGGAATTTGAGGCTCGCGGGTTCAAATCCCCGTCACACCAGACATGATCGCCCTTTCAGTTGTGGGGGCATTATAATGTGACAGTCAATCCCACTATTCGTTAGTAAAAGGGTAGCCCAAGAGTTGGCGGTGGGTGGTGATGACTAGCTGCCTTCCTTCTAGTCTTGCACTGCTAAATTAGAGATGGTTAGCGCAGATAACCTTCGTTTAGTTTTACGCAAAATTAAAAAAACAAAACAAAGAAAAAACAAACAATTAAAGTATGAGTGTTTTGGCGTAGAAATATATAAAACACAGTTTAACCTAAATATATACGTGTTGTAAATCTCACCATTTTATATATATCTGTACGTTGATACATTAAACTTTATATCATGGTTATTCCTTACTAGGTCAACAATGTAAACATAACAATTTAAACATATCTCTGTGGTAGTTTAACAAAATTTAAATCACAGCTGAACTTAAACAGGAACTGCAACTCTCAGAAACCTCTCTTATTAAGCTATAACCATTCCTAATTTTGTTCTGCTAACCAAATGAAAGGCGACCAAACAATAATGTCTTTCGCCGCAAATGCTTTATCTCATCTTTTAATCAAATAATGCTGTCACTTTTACATCATGCAACAGCTGGATGAATGGAGCATTTAATAGTGGAATCACATTTCTATCCTCAGATTCTTTAATCCACAGGTTGAATATGTTAGCCACTAGGACACATCTGGCTCAAAACCTAAACACTTCTATATAAGCACAACCATTTCATCTTATAGATTGCTGTTTTAACACCATTTGAAGGACAGCTATGAATTTTTGTGTTAGTAATATAACTATAACCCTTCAGATAAGCTTAATTAAGTCAACGATATAATTACGCCATTTCAACAGATCTTTATGTAGCTTACACATGCTTAATTATGTACAATACATGTTTTATTTTAATTTTTTGTATAAGTTCTCGCGCATTTAACAGACATGAGCTCTTAAAGGTTAAGAATAGTAACCATATGAACACCACGAATTCTACACTTAGCCTTGTGTACACACAAGTTTAACTGAAAGGTGGTTATGGTATATTAATGTGACTAACTTATAATCACAGGTTTTCATTATTTTCATGAATGTTGGAAATTATTCGTGCAATCACAATTGATAACCAGTGATAACTAAAAGGAGACTAATGCACACTTAGCTCACGTCACATATGGTTTTTAAGTCCAATCGTCTGACAAAACATGTGCACAAAAGCACTTGTTAGAACCAGAAGGTTATGATACAATATGTAAGTCAACTTATCCCAAGCTGGTTAGCAAGTCCTTACATCTAACAGAACATTTGCATAAAAACACTTTTTACAACATGAATATCATGATATACGTATGTAAGAGTCAATTTGTCCCAGAGGTAATCAATGACTCCTCAAATTTGACAGAATATTTAAGCATACACACTAACGGGATATATATATGTTTGTGTGTGTATATAAGTCAATTCGCTCCAATAGTTAGTGGTCGCTAAAATGATTAAAAACTTTCCCGAATTAAATAAAGACCTCTAGATCACACGAATGGAATTTTAATATTGTTATCACACTAGGTGGATGTCTCATTTCATTGCATAAAATGGAAGGGTATATAGCAATACTCTTACTAATCAATTCCTCAACGCTGTTTGCACAGAAATAATATACGCAATATGTGCTAGAACTATTGTTGGTGATGAGTAATCCAGTATTGAGTAAATTTTTTGTTTTATAATTTTCTCGCTGAGCTAAACTCGGGCTGTCTACTTATAGCTGTCCCTAATTTTGAACTTACGTACATTAGAAAGAAAACGGATAGCAAACAGCAACCACGCAGGCTCTTGAGGTTTTTCTTTCTTCTAAAAAAGTAGTGTGATCTGATCGTCACCCTTAGAGTGCATCCACGGTTCAAAAATACGGAGCGCGTTTATGCAGCAACGCAAGCGAATTTGAATCGTCGGATTTACATTTCGCGTACGCTAACCACTATCAGTGAGAAAAAAAAAAAGTTAGAAATAATAAACATGTATTTCTAATTTATTTCAATATGACTTATTTATTTTGGCCTCGCACAGAGTTCTGACGGTTTGTATATCCATATATAAATCTACCAAAGACGTATGGAATAAAACAAAATATTATTTTTACATTTTTTTCAGTTCCAAACTGATGATGAATGTACTGACAGACCTCATAGGTGTTGTGTTTTAAACTAATCCATGTACGATGGTTAGTTTGTTTTGAATTTCTAGCAAAGCTACACGAAGACTGTCCCTAATTTAGCAGTGTAAAACTAAAGGGAAGGCAGCTAGCCATCATCACCCACCTTCAATTCTTGGGCTACTCTTTTACCAACGAATAGTGGGATTGTTCGGAACATTATAATGCCCCAAGGCTGAAAGAGCGAGCATCTTTGGTGTGACGGGGTTTCCAACCCAAAACCTTCAAATTACGGGTCTTAATCACCTGGCCATACTGGGACTCATGTGTGTTAGATCTAATACATAAGAGGAAGATTTAATTATCAAATTATCATTGTATAATAGTCGTGCTCATTTTGTTTAATTACTTTGTATTGCTCTATTTCCAGTAATATTTCAATATTTTTGCTCAAATAACTGATATTTTAAATGAATTTCTTACAAGATGTTTAATTAGGATACAAGAACTAGATGTAAGTTCATAATAAAATATTTATTTCTATATACACATACAGGAGAGTAGAGTTCGTCTAATTTGAAATTACCAATAAATCACGCATTAACTCCTCCACGTAGTCAAGTACTTCTCTACGTAATGAAAAAGGATTTTTACATATATAAATCTGAATAATGTCAACTTTCTTCTATTTGTCTAGATCAACACATAAATCCTACTTAAGTAGACTGGAGGAAAACCAAAGGCTATCCAATAGTGAAAGACTAATACCTCGAACCCCTAATGAGGTGTGAGGATGCAGGTGTGGCAAGATAACCTACAGACAGACAGATATTCATGGCCTCAAATGATTTCGTGGTAAAAGAATCAGACTGCCTCCAGACCTAATAATGGACCTTGAAGTTGTGGGCCTCCACATAAGCCAAAAAAAAAACAACAGCAAGACCGGTTGTAAACAATGAAAAGAAAAATAAAAAAGAATAAAAATTGTTGGCAGACGGACAAAGTAAAAACCTTCCATTAAGTGTGGCTAAGGATTTCTTTTTTCTTTTCTTTCTAATGGCGACGGGGAAAAGGCGGTTGTTAGCGGGTGGTAAGCAGGACCACTAGGTAATGTTTAGATTACGGGTTCCTTCGGTTTCTCAGTTTCCCGTAAAAAATGGCACGAAAAGACTCATTCTAATAATATGATTAATACAAAAAATGTATTTCAAAAGGAAGATGTCAGAATCGTACCTTAAATGTTAACATTGAGTACAAATGTGTTAGGCCGAATTGTGTCATAAATGTAAGACCGAACTTTACCAGTTAAATTTAATACCGAGCTTTGCCAGTTAAATACTACAAGACAGATAAAAGCTACACATATAGAGATGAGCCTTAAATTTTTATATCAGTAAAATGTACATAATACTGTATTAAATCTTATGACATCAGCACCAACCACAAAAGACTACCGAGCCCTGTGCTAACTGTTCTGATTGATATCAGTATGAACTACATAAGGCTACTAAACCATACCTTAAAGTTCTGTAACATCAGTACAAATCACTTAAATTCGCAAAGTCATGCCTTAAACGCTATGAGATCTGTAAAAGTCACAAAAGGCCAACAAGCCATGTCTTGACTGCTCTGACGTCAGCACAAATCACTTAAGGCTGCCAAGCCTCGCCTTAAGTTACATGGCATCGGTATAAATCAGCACCTTAGATATTATGACATCACATAGAAGCTGCCAAACTATGCCTTATGAGCCAAGACATCAGTAGAAACCACATAAGACCGCTGGGCCGTGTCTTAAAACGCTAGTTTATGAGTAAACCTCACATGAAATGCTTATTAAAATCAAACAAACATTTACACAAGTGTACATATAACTGCATCTGCCTGTCTGTCTGTCCATTTTTCTATATATCAAGCCATCATATATTTATTATCTTTGCGACTGTAAATAATAAAGGTTTCTTGATAAATAGGTTAGGAAGGGAATTATAAATATCTCCTTTACCAAATTTATATTGTTATGGTTAACACTGCCTGCAACTTGTTAACTTAGTAGAATCAAACATTCATATAACAGAGTAACAGATATTAGATAATATCAAGCCAAATAACATTCAAACGTTTGCGAGAATTCTCGTAACACAGGCCTTCAACTTCTCCACATACCATCAGTCATTCAATCAACACTGACTCTGGAGAATCAGTATGTATAATCAAGCTCCTGTTGCCATGGAAAATGAAAATCAAATCTCGGTAGCAACAAGTTTGCTACAAAATGTTTGAGGAAACTCAACCCCTGATGACAAAGACAAGAAACAAATCTTGTCCAATCAGTAACGAATCTCGGTTACTTGAACAACGCTGTAATGTTTTCCTAACAATGCGGCAACATATTAGGAATTCTGCTACGAACGAACGTTTGAAGTTGTGCGAAAAGTCACAAACGTCGTTGAAAAGCATAGCTTTCGACTTTTGATACTTTCTTTTTAACATTCAGGTTAGGAATCTTTCAAAAGTCCTCAACTTTGCTGAAAAGACAGATTTTCATGTCAATAATTTATTTTGTTTTTATTAGAATGCCATAAAATTTTTAAAAGGAAATTTTGAGATCTTATTAATATTCTAGAATAACGAAAATTGTCTTTTAGTGTGGTATTCTTAATTTACTTATATAAAATCATATTCAAAATGCAAATGAAAAGTACAAGTAAATCATAGCAGAGCTTGCAGATGTAAAATGCAAAAATTACAACAACGGTAGTGAAATGCATGAAATAAAACACACATTTTGTTTATAAAAAATGTATCTAAGATTAAATGTAAAAAGGAAAAAATCCGTTCCATGGTGACCACAAATTGCTTATAATGATCTGAATAAAACAAAAACTTTGATCCACAAATGTAAATATCTATTTTTGAATTTCGGATTTATGACAAGCTGCTAAATCTATCTGTCGTCATCCATAATTTTGAACTACTAGCCAGAATGAGCATAGCCATTTAGCAGTACTCTAATATAAGAATTGATTAAAAAAGCTTTAAAAACACCATCTCAACATTAATATATGTAAAAACGGCTCGTTTGGGTTGAGAAAAATTTTTACGTAGAGGAGTGAACAACGTTTCGACCTTCTTCGGTCATCGTCAGGTTCACAGGTGAACCTGATTACCATCTCAACATTGTCATTCTCAGCCTTTTAGGTACAAATCTTATACCAAAAAATATAACAAACTAAGATTTTTTTTAGCAGAAACGATGACTAAATAAAATTATTTTCAGCAAAATATCATCTGGTTCGATCGTGCTTACAAACAAATTTTTAACTTTAGAACAATTAGTTTTTGCCATTTCAGGCTTTTTTTTTTATTTGGTGCATTAAAAAATTATTGTAACTAGCTGAAGTGCTAGTCAGATGGACGGGTGCAACAAAGAATAAGAAATTGAGCTACTATTTTGTTTCTTAACATGATAAACATTAAAAGTACAATAGAAATATATAAAGTTGTAAATATCGAAAGAAAGGTATGCTGCTTTCAAGACTTTTATCGTTATGAAATTAAATGAGAGTCCACCTAACCTCATCTTATCCTGGTGCTAACTGATCTAGAAATGGGGAAACGTATAATAGGAACAGATACGAAATTATAGGTACACGACTCTGTATTATTTACGCATACATACTGCTTTATTTCGTAGATAATAATAATAAATAGAACGAGATTAAGCTAAAACTTGAATAAAAGAGAAAATAAACAATATTAAATATGCTTCTAAAATTGATAAAAAAATATATGCGCACATATATATATATTAGCAAAGTCTTACATTTTCATGAGAATCGTATTGTAAACGGCTTATAAATTTTTAAGAACGTTTAATACAGTTTCCCATCTTTTTATCTGTTTGTCTGAATATCTGTCTGTCTTGCTTACTATTTGTTCGTCCACATGTATATCCAACAGTATATTCGGCTATCTTGCTGCCTATCTAATTAAGCGTTTGTTTATTGAACGATCGATCTACCTACCCATGCAAGGTACATATCGAGTGTGCCTAATATGAGTAATTCCAAATTAGCATGACTTAGAAAAAATAAAATAAAAATACTTTGAGCAGAGAGAAAAATTAAAGAATACAAATGGCTCTAGTCGTCGTTTTAGCATCGAGTTTTAGGTCTTTGTAGATCTTTGAGGGACAGGTCCAATCTACACCTCTTCCACCTGCTGTACTGTGTTTGATACATATTGTAAATTGTTATTTACAGCATCAAGTAAACAAAACTAGAAGATTTATAATTTAACTTTTATACTGCCTTTATCAGGGCCAATGTCTGTGAATGTAACACCTAGCATTTTGTACTTTCTTAATATGGAATATTAGTACTAAATACATCTAGAGATAAATATTTTTGCCTCGCCTCTTCTGGTGCCTGAAACAACCAGTTACCATACTAAGAGTCACAAGTATCGAGTAACAAATATACAGTTGTTGCAGTTGATGGTGTTGCCATCTTGTGTATCTAATTACAACTATAATAAAATATTTTAATATAGCTGACAGAAACATTGCTGTTTCGGGAATCTGCATAGGTGCATTCGTTCACAGAAATATAATTTTGTGTAAGATAGAACATATTTTTCGTGAAATTTATTGTCTGTCAAGTTGTTTTGACTATTCGACTGGAGAAAAATAGGTTCGTCACACAGGTGTTTTGATGTTTATAAAAGTTGAGGTTTAGTTATTAATTTAAAATACTAAATTAACGTTAATGACCTTTAAAGTATAAAATATATATTGTATTAGCAACAAGCGCAAGCACAGAATCTAAAGGTGTTGCATAAATGTCAAACAACGAAATAATCACGAATGAAATTGTCGCCTTCTGTCGGGTTGCATCTCCACACAGCTTCTAAAAGCTAACACAGCATAGCTTTCATACTGTTATTTGCAACTCCGACTTGCAATGTGTTCGATTTTTGCAATAGCGAACATAAAATATACACCAATCTATTTACTACCCATTAAAACATTGGTCTAGTGCCAAGATCATTCATCATTCTTAACTTGTCTTCCACTTTTGACCATTTTTGAAAATTCCATGCGGTTACCTTCAATGTAACCTTGAACTTTGCTTTAATTTTCCTAAAGTTAACAAACTGATCTTTTGGGAACACTGATCATCTATACCAAATCTGATGAAAAAGAAAACATTCCGAGTTATAAAATACCCTCACCTCCTTCTCTCACACATACAGAAATGAAAACAATACTTTCCCCTTTGGGTGGAGAATACAAATATTCTCAAATTCTAGTTTCTCAAGTTATCATAAACGATTGAATTATTCGACTGGTTCAGCAAATGTCGAAACAACAACTAGAAGAACAAGTGTGAAAAACATCCAAGTTAGATTTAGTTATCGTATATGTTGGGATAATATAAAATAAAATTTATAATAACAACTCCTTCATACATTCATAACTTCAAACACGTCAAATCTAAAACTTCGTAAAATTTGAGTATTTTATTAATGACAGCGTTTTGTTTGTGTGTGTGTGAAATTATTTGAGTTTTTCTCTACAACAAATCTTCATAAAATTCATGCTATTTATTGTCGCTAATCCGGTTCTTCAGACTTATGGCCTGGCATGGCCAGGTGGTTAAGATACTCGACTCATAATCTGAGGGTCGCTAGTTCGAATCCCAATCACACCGAACATGCTCGCCCTTTCAACCGTGGTGGCGTTATAATGTGACGGTCAATCCCACTATTCGTCGAAAAAAGAGTTGCCCTTACTCTGCTAAATTAGAGCCACGTGTAACTTTGCGCGAAATTCAAAACAAAACAATCTTCAGACTTTATTCAGAGTTAAAAATGAATAACGTAAATTATTAGTACTTTACTAACTGTTACAACCAAATAACAATAAAACACCCTCCAGTAGCACAGCAGACATAAACTGCTAGAAACCTGGTTTCGATGCTCGAGGTGGGCAGAGTGCAGATAACCCCTTGTGTAGCTTTGTACTTAACTACAAACAAACTATCAATAAAAGATTTATCTCAAGTTCGTAACTCATTTATATAAATGTTCCTGGAAAATGTATGATCTTTTATATTCTATCTGTACAAACATTTACGACTAATATTTGGTACTTCTTCAATTGAAATCCAAATCCTGATATAATGAAACAAGCATTGTGATGAGTCTGCTAATAACATCAGCTATAAATAGGTAACAGGAAAAGAAAAGTTTCTATAAAAAAAATAAAAATTCGCGCATTGATAGTTATATGAAAAAACATATAGCAATATAATGTATGACCGTTTGAGTTAAGTGAGTGAATATAAAGTGTTCTCAGCATATAAAGTTTCAAAATCCATGACATTTTTTGAGTATATAAAATGTCAAAATCCATGACAAATTTTTACATTACAGGAAATATTACTATTTTACAAGTTCACTTCAGAAAATCAAGTTAGCAGCAGATCCAGTTATATGTGTTGTTGTTTTTTGTGGTCGTTGCTGTTTTTTCAGTGTTACTCCGAACGATCCGCCCTTGCACCAACTCCTATTCATTCAGTCACTAAATGTCAACCAAATATAACGGCACACACCCATACATATACACATAAAACAGACATAACCACCCTGTCCTAAGCCCTGACCTTCAGCACGCGGCATAATATCCATCATTCCTAACAAATGACACGATTAAGAACTAAACATAAAACTTTGTCAAGATTTTTTCTTTTATGGGAGTTGTTCCATTTTTTCATTTTTTTAAATTCATTGTCACAAAAACTATAAGGTTCTAGGAGTACCCACTTCTCTCTTGGTAAAATATTTTAAAAAATGAAGAGGATTTCCAAGTACTTTTATTTCTTATTTGCTTTTGACACAGCGTAATCCCATGCCACTTCAACTACACATTAAATATGACAACACTATAACTTTGAAATAACGAAAGAAACGCGACTTGTTCTGTGGTGCGTTTTAATGAGAGTCGCTATCGTCCCCCAGTGACACCGTGGTATGTCTGCGAACTTACACCGCTAAAAATTAGATTTCGATATCCGTGGTAAGCAGAATAGAGAGGGCCCGTTGTGTAGTTTTAGACTACTAATAACATAAAACTAATAAACCCTTACTTACAATTTTTACAAAATTTATATGATACGTTTCGAGATGCATTTGAGACTAAACAAAAATTATTGCAGCACCTTTAAATTCCAGGTTTATATCCTACTTTATCTAAGACCGAAAGAAGTTTACGGAGAATATTAGACAGGTTTAATAATTTTTTCCGCGGTGTTGACAATGATCAAAAATATTATGATCATCGCCGTTTTTATCTGTCACTTTTTAACATTGTTTTCAGCTAAAACAAGCATTGAGAGAACTTTTTATAAAGTTAAAAAAAACTTAATAAAGCATTATCCAAAAAATATAAAGTTCAATCCATAAGTTAGAGTGTATTTTTTGGAAGCTCTTGGAGCATTTATTTTGAAATTTGTTATTTTTATATACTGTTTGTGTTTTAGCACAAAACTACACAATGGGCCATCTGTGCTGTGTCCACAACGGCTAACAAACCCTGATTTTTAATATATAAATCCTGAAACTTACCGCTGAGCCACTGGATAAATAGGTTTATAAAAGACAATATGAATTCGTCAAATGTAAAGGTCAAAATGTCAGCATAAATTTAAATTTAAGTAATTTATTTTCCTTTAAAATTTCCCGATAATACTTGTTTGTTTGTTTTGAATTTCGCGCAAAGCTACTCAAGGGCTATCTGCGCTAGCCGTCCCTAATTTAGCAGTGTAAGACTAGAGGGAAGGCAGCTAGTCATCGCTAACTCTTGGGCTACTATTTTACCAATGAATAGTGGAATTGACCGTAACATTATAATTCCCTCACGGCGAGAAGAACGAGCATGTTTGGTGTGACGGGGATTCGAATCCGTGACCCTCGGGATTACGAGTCGAACGCCTTAACGCACCTGATCATGCCGGGCCTCTAATGATACTATGATGGTTTAATTACAACAGAATATTATGATTTCAATAAAATGAAACGTCACTGTTCGTATTATACATTTTGATGGTCGTGTAGTCTTATTATAGTGTTTTTATTGATTGTTTGATACAAATTAGTAAGGTTTCATTTGTATTACTGCTTGCTATATACTCCTTTGTTTTAATATGAAATCCAATATCATTTTTGTTTAAAATATCTACTAGTAGGAGCTGTTGAAAACATAAATGTAAGAACACTTTATATCATATCAGTTTTTTATAAAAAGAAAAGCGTAAACTTAACAAACCATTCATGTGCAAGGGAGAGAGAGAAACAAGACGAATGTAGATGATATATGTACTTTTACGTTTTATTACACCACGTGCTTCTGAAATGGTCAAAATGAATGGAGCTTAGAACACTTGCGATGATCTCCTGAAATGACATTTCTAAAATTTTATTTCTTAAAGTTGTTTTTACAGCTCTTTGTTATTCTATATTATATTTCTTCAAAGTATGATTAGCGTTATTATAGTTCTATAACTACTATACAGTCACGACACTATATTGTGGTTAATTCTTCCTATATCAGAAAGCCTCCTTGAGCAAGTAAAATTTCTTGAAGAATCACCAGGTAAATTTTTAGACTTGGAATAACCTTTTTCCTGTCAAGTTCCTTATAAGGAACGCTATTTAAAGAGCCTATAAAATTATCTGCAAGTCTAATTCCATCAGTATTTGCGCTTTCTATGTATTAATAACACGTGTCCTCATCTCTATGAGAGAAACGAAGAAAACTGATGAAGTTTTAAAAGTATAAAAAGTATTTTAAAAAAAGCAGTTTTCACCTTCATGGAATAATAAGTACCATACAGAAATGATCAAAGCTCAAATTAATTTTGCTGAACACTAGAGTTTGGCTAAAATATGCTAGTATGCCAATGCAATATATATGGTTTTGATTTTCAACATCAAGTGGTTGAAAATTTGAGAATAATTTATGTTATATCTGTGGAACATTGGACAAGTGGCACCACTGGTATACCAAAAGATATAAAAGTAGCCTTCACACAACAGCCGACCATTCGTGTAACAAATTTGCAAGTGTTAACACGTACAATTTTTTATGAAATGTTTATGATCATAAATAAATGAGAAATAAAAACAATGATTTCAAAAATCTGATTTACAAGTCATGAGTGCGCGATCATTTTATGGAGTCAGAAGAACAATGAAGATAGCTACAATTCAAGAAGCACGCGAGAGAGAAGGAAGTTTCAACAAGCACTCAACATTATGGTATTGTCTTCAACTGTCGGAGACTCAGGCAGCCAAGTAAGTGACCCTCAGGAACTTCCTGATGAGAGCTTGAAGTGAAGGAAGAAATTGAAAGTGATGAAAAATGTGATGTACATCAATTTCCAAAAAAAAAAAAACAATGAAGGAGAGAATTATAAAAATGGAAGAAATAATGTGAATTTGGTAAAACTCTTTCTATAACCAACATTTACTTAGCAGAAAATTTACTGGAACTGGCCGGGAAATCGCCGTATGAGATTTGAAAAAAAATGTATTTCCGATGACATGTTAAACCTCATCACTGACCAAACAAACTTGTACGCCAACCGTGACGAAAACAATCAAACTTTCCTGCTGCACAAAAAGATTTTCGCAACTATTTTGGCTGTTCTACAGCTATCAGGTTAGAACAATGTGCTTCAAGAGTATCATTATTAGCCAACTCAGCCTGACTTGGGCGTGCCGGTTGTGTACATCACAATGAGTAAATTTTACACAGATTTCTTGAAATCAAGAAAAACATGCATTTCACCGATAATCACAACATTGTTTAAGAACGCAATTTGATTAAAATTTATCTATTGCGTACTATGTTGAATGACAATCTTGTACAATTTAGTGTGTTCCATAAGTTGCTCGATGTAGATGAGTCCATGGTATCATACTTTGGCTACTATAGTGCCAAAATATTCATTAGATGAAAACCAATTCGGTTTGGATACAAAATTTCGAGTTTTTGTGGTAGTAATGGTTATCCCTACCACATGAAGTTCTACCAAGCAAAGGAGCAAAAGGCCTCAAAGCAATCACTTGGCACGCATGTCATTTCCTCACTGGCTAATGTTATTTCTGATCATTTGGACATCGATAGGCACCCATTCTTTTTATAATTTTTCACCAATTACGATTTGCTGATCAAATTTGCTTGTTGTAATGTTCGAGAGAATCTTACCGCGGGTGCGGCAACATCAGTGATCTCTGTGAAGAATCTACATAAGCACCGTATCGACAGGAAGATGTACATGGCAAGGTGGCACGACAAATCTGTCGCTGTAATTACTAACCACTGGGAAACTCGCACTCCAGTCCATAATATGAAAGGACGGGTGAAGAAAATGGGAAAAATATGTCACACAACCACATTTAATCAGCTCCTACGACAAATTAATGGATGGAATTGACCTCATAGATCGACTTTCAGTGTCGTACTGCTCAATTATTCGTGGTGAAAAGGTGGTACTGTCCATTTTTTCTTAATATTCTGAACATAGCCACGATTGCACGTGGCGATTACAGTTAACATTTGACCAGAACAAACTGTCCCACCAAGATTTTCCGTGGCAGGTGACACTGTGATTGCTCCTACCTGACACATGGGATGGTTAAATACCACCTGTTACACTGTTTTCCCATCAAAACTGACACAAGGAGAGTATAAAATATGCGCAAAAAGTGCAAAGTTCAGCTTTCTGCTGAAAAGGGCAAGCAGTGTTTCAAAATCTACCACCGCCCTTAATTAAGTTCAGTACCTAAGCAGAGAACACGGTTTAGAATGTTCCTTTTATATATATATTGTAAACTTTACTAGAAAGAAAAACATTGAAGAGAAACATAAGTTAAACGTGTGTATCATTCAATAGATTTTGATTTAGAAAAGTATGAGTTTGTACTTTCATTATCTTATCACTAAGTCTCTAATGTTACTTAAATAAAACTTGTTGTAACTCTGAAACCGAAAAGCCTGAGATTATAGCAGTGCTTTAGGTATGAATGACATTACGTAACAACATTTTTACTGTTTCTTGTTCCTAGGCAGAAACTATTATTTCCCAATTGCTTATGCCTAAAGTAAATGGAAAAAGACCTATTTTTCTCTTCAAACTTTGCTTTTGTAACCTGGGATCGTATAACGAAAACATGATGGGAGACTATATTTGGGGACTGATATGATTTACATTACAGTCGCAAATCTCGAAACACTACTCACTTCTAAACACTTTTGTTCATTTTTGTATAACTTCATTATAAATACACGTAAATCTTGATTGATATGTTGTTTAGGCTAAATAGCCTAAAACCCAACATACCCAACTGAATATAAGTGGAAGATTAGTATAATAAAAATTAAGGAATAATAACAAGATGTTGTATGTATCCTAGATTTAACCTATTAACTTTCACGTGCATTTGATTATTGTTGTGTTGAATTAAGCACAAAGCTACACAATGGGCTATCTGTGCTCTGCCCACTACAGGTATCGAAACGCGGTTTTTAGTGTTGTAAGTCCGCAGACATACCTCTGAACCACTGGGGGTCACGTGCATTTGAGCGTCACTTGTAATTATCATACGAAGCTCTTTTCTAATCTCATACATTGAACCAGAATAACCAGTTCTTATTGCCACGTTCATGAGCATCAGCTGAATGCCAAATAAATGTAATTGTGTATCACATATGATATTCAAATGCTTTTGTATCACGTCCAGTGATTCCCATGTGATACATAGGGCGGGGATAGGGTTAAGTGGGACTAGTTAGTTTTAAAAATGAGATTTTGCTCCAGCAGATAAACTTGTTCGTTTTTTGGAATTTCGCACAAAGCTACTCGAGGGCTATCTGTGCTAACCGTCCCTAATTTAGCAGTGTAAGACTAGAGAGAAGGCAGCTAGTCATCACCACCCACCGCCAACTCTTGGGCTATTCTTTTACTAACGAATAGTGGGATTGACCGTTACATTATAACGCCCCGACGGCTGAAAGGGCGAGCATGTTTGGCGCGACCGGGATGCGAACCCGCGACCCTCAGATTACGAGTCGCACGCCTTAACACGCTTGGCCATGCCGGGCCTGCAGCAGATAAACAATTAACGCTTACAATCCTAAGTAACGACTCAACCTTTGCTCTTGTTGAAAGTTGTGAGTGTGTGTGTGTACGTGAGGTTTATTTTATGCTATTTCTTCAATAGGTCCTTTTGTTATCAATAATCTTTACCTTACACCATTTGAATTGTTTTTGACTGTTATATCTATAATTTAGACGGTCCATTACCGGAAGAGAGTATAAATTAGTGCTTGTCAAATAAAGCGAAGTTAACGTCCGATATTAAATTATTTCTAATTTGATACGATACTCAACGTTGATTATTTCATCATTAAGTCGTTCTAACCCGATTATAAAGTAACTTTGCATATATTTTAGACGTGTATTCAACGAATAATAACACCTCATATAGTAAGCTTTGATTTGTAAAAAAATATAATATTAGTGTTCAAACAATAACGATTAACTTATTGTCGTTATGTTTGTTGTTGTGGTTGTTTCGTTTTTACTATATATTTAATTCCAGTTTTATCTGTCGTATGTAAAATGGTATCCTCTTGCGTTACGATTTCTTCTGATTGCGGCCCGGCATGGCTAGGTGGTTAAGATACTCGACTCGTAATCTGAGGGTTGTGAGTACGAATTCCCATCACACCCTTTCATCACACATGCTTGCCCTTTCATAATGTAACAGTCAATCTCATTATTCGATGGTAAAACAATAGCCCAAGAGTTGGCGGTGGGTGGTGATGGCCAGCTGTCTTCCATTACACTACTAAATTAGGAACGACTAGTGCAGGTAGCTCTTGTGTAGCTTTGCGTGAAATTCAAACGAAACCAAACAAATCAATCTTCTGGTTGAAATAAAATACGATATAATGCAAAAGAAGTCTTTGCTTTCTTGCACTTTTTGACAACTTTCGTTAAACCTGCTGGAGCTACTACCGTTTAAACTAAAACTAACTATTACATGAAATTATATAAGCTTTTCCGAGCCATGAATTCATTAAATTTGTCTGTAGGCGTTATCATTGGAACAAGGTCAAGCTGGGAGGGGTAAGGGATGGTGAGGGAACGAAAAAGAAGCAAAGGTAGACATCAAAACATGAAAACTTCCTACCTATAGCCCGGAGCGATGAATTACCACTCTATGAAAACTTCCTACCTATAGCCCGGAGCGATGAATTACCACTCTATGAAAACTTCCTACCTATAGCCCGGAGCGATGAATTACCACTCTATGAAAACTTCCTACCTATAGCCCGGAGCGATGAATTACCACTCTATGAAAACTTCCTACCTATAGCCCGGAGCGATGAATTACCACTCTATGAAAACTTCCTACCTATAGCCCGGAGCGATGAATTACCACTCTATGAAAACTTCCACCTATGGCCCGGAGCGATGAATTACCACTCTATGAAAACTTCCCACCTATAGCCCGGAGCGATGAATTACCACTCTATGAAAACTTCCTACCTATAGCCCGGAGCGATGAATTACCACTCTATAAAGAATTACTCATCAAAACATGAAAACTTCCTACCTATAGCCCGGAGCGATGAATTACCACTCTATAAAGAATTACTCATCAAAACATGAAAACTTCCTACCTATAGCCCGGAGCGATGAATTACCACTCTATGAAAACTTCCTACCTATAGCCCGGAGCGATGAATTACCACTCTATGAAAACTTCCTACCTATAGCCCGGAGCGATGAATTACCACTCTATGAAAACTTCCTACCTATGGCCCGGAGCGATGAATTACCACTCTATGAAAACTTCCTACCTATGGCCCGGAGCGATGAATTACCACTCTATGAAAACTTCCTACCTATGGCCCGAGCGATGAATTACCACTCTATGAAAACTTCCTACCTATAGCCCGGAGCGATGAATTACCACTCTATGAAAACTTCCTACCTATAGCCCGGAGCGATGAATTACCACTCTATGAAAACTTCCTACCTATGGCCCGGAGCGATGAATTACCACTCTATGAAAACTTCCTACCTATGGCCCGGAGCGATCTACTCATCAAAACATGAAAACTTCCTACCTATGGCCCGGAGCGATGAATTACCACTCTATAAAGAATTACTCATCAAAACATGAAAACTTCCTACCTATGGCCCGAGCGATGAATTACCACTCTATGAAAACTTCCTACCTATAGCCCGGGCGATGAATTACCACTCTATGAAAACTTCCTACCTATAGCCCGGAGCGATGAATTACCACTCTATGAAAACTTCCTACCTATAGCCCGGAGCGATGAATTACCACTCTATGAAAACTTCCTACCTATAGCCCGGAGCGATGAATTACCACTCTATGAAAACTTCCTACCTATAGCCCGGAGCGATGAATTACCACTCTATGAAGAATTACTATATAAAAAAATTCTAAAGAAGTTTAGTATCTTGTCTGCAGTATCTTGTTTCTCGGCTTGTTATTATATCCTGTGTGAAAAGTAATTATATCTCTCTTTTCTTAATTAATTGTTCAGTAAACTACTGACGCTAATTATATATATATTTCTTTCTACTCAACAAAAACAAGCCCAAACAAAAATTAAAGACGCTGCACAAGTCAAATAGATCTCCAAATGACCACTAAATTTAGATTACTCGGCTAAACAAAATCCAAATAAGAAAATGTAAAGAACAAATGATTCACACATACGATACGCCCCCCCACGTTGTATGTCTGCGGACTTACAACGCTAAAAAACCGAGTTTCGATACCCTTGGTGAGCAGAGCATCAATAGCCAATTGTGTAGCTTTATGTTATGCTTAATTTAACCAACACATGCGATATAAAAGTTTGAATAAAATCACAAGTAAGAAAAATGGCATTCAGAATTAAATATAATACTTATGAAGTACAGTTGAATACAAAACTTATCATAATACAAGAGTAATGCCAGCCAATAAATTAAATAAAGACACAAAATAAAACTAGAGACAAAATTAACAGAACTTTGAACAATAAACAAGATAAAAAGGTTATCAAACTGTAAGACGTGGCATTTTAACCTGCGTAACTTGATTGTTTTTGTTTATTTTGAATTTCGCGCAAAGCTACTCGAGGGCTATCTGTGCTAGCCGTCCCTAATTTAGCAGTGTAAGACTAAAAGGAAGGCAGCTAGTCATTACCACCCACCGCCAACTCTTGGGCTACTCTTTTACCAAGGAATAGTAGGATTGACCGTCACATTATAACGCCCCATCCGGCTGGGAGGACGATCATGTTTGGTGTGATGGGGATTCGAACCCGCGACCCTCAGATTATGAGTCGAGTGCCTTAACCACCTGGCCACGCCGGGCCGCGAAACTTGAGTTATTAAAAAGCAGTACAATACACATCAGAAGTTGTTACAAAAAATAAACCATAATGCTTCATTGACTACAAGAAGTCAATACGATGGTATTTTGAATCCAATCAGATAAGAAATAGGGAACAGAAATTCAGAATAAAACTAAATTTAAAAGAAGATGGTTGGAAGAAGTCTACAAACAAACTGAAGATTATTTACGTATTAACAATCTTCCTCTGAACAGGACACACTAAGACGCTGAGATGTCTTTACTGGATATAATTCCCTTTCCTCAGATTCCTTCTCCAAAATCAAACCATGATTCGCCATTATTTATTTTACCTAATGTTGATGCATAACCTGATGGCTACAATCGATAAGGGAGCCACTTGCAAAGTGTGCCGCCAGTTGTCACGGCTGCCGACACAGAATTACCACATCAGCGGTCGTATCATTCACATCTTATTGGGCAGAAGGTATGAAGGTCTATCGATGGTTTAAAATAATCCAATTATTAGCGTGATATATAGTTAGGCAGTCACGAGACTCGGAGCTACTCTAGCAAGTAAAGTTTAAATAAAATATTTTGAAGGTGCTCAGCGCAGGAAGTTTAAGAGTTAAATCAGCAGCAAAGGAATGAAGTTAAAGCCAGGTAGTCGCGATGAAGATAATAATGAGCACAGACCCAAACAGGCATTTTCTTCAACGGAAGTGGGACTAGCACATTTGAGTGGCATTGTAGTACCAGCGACTGAGACTATTGTGTTATCAAGCACACGCTTATGTTATAAATCCTTCAAGCTCCGACCAACTACCATCCCAGAAATATGACGTCTCCCAACAGTATCTAGTTGCTGTAGCCAATATTTGAGATCCATGAGGGAGTGAAGACTGCAGAATGGTTTCCTGTGTTAGTGATCACAACAGTTCCCAAGTATAGGGGCCTAACAATTTTGCTTGCTTTTTAAAACTGCTTAAATAAGTTCTGAATAAGTAAGTTCATGTCTAATTTCAAAAATAAATTCAGTGTTATATTCATGTATCGAACACAAAAAGTATATCTTAACATTACGAACATATGCAGTTATCACAAAATTTGTGCATAATAACTACATTGTGTGTGTGTTTTCTTATAGCAAAGCTATATCGCGCTATCTGCTGAGTCTACTGAGAGGAATGGAATCCCTAATTTTAGCTTTGTAAATCCCCAGACTTACCGCTGTACCAGCAGGGGACTAACTACATTGTTCAGGAATAATATTGAACTGAAACATTTGTTAATATTTTCAAAATTTCAATTCAAACATATTTCTAAATCGAAACTTTTAGAAAATAACAACGTACAGTCAGTTCTGAACAGCTCCCCAGTGTTACAGCGGTATGTCTGCGGACTCGCACAGATTGTCAGACCATTGTGTAGCTTTATGCTTAATTCCAAACAAACAGTTCTGAACAGCTCCCCAGTGTTACAGCGGTATGTCTGCGGACTCGCACAGATTGTCAGACCATTGTGTAGCTTTATGCTTAATTCCAAACAAACAGTTCTGAACAGCTCCCCAGTGTTACAGCGGTATGTCTGCGGACTCGCACAGATTGTCAGACCATTGTGTAGCTTTATGCTTAATTCCAAACAAACAGTTCTGAATAAAAATATATAATTATTTCAATTTTAAAGGACTAAGTTTTAGACTACGAATGTTCTAGCTGCTTAAATAAATACATATTCTTTCTTCAACAAGATTAATGAAAATAACAGCTCCATCATACTTTTAACTCGTTGAATTACGGAGTATCCTAGTAACTTTATATTTTTTTACAGTGAAAAAACGTAAGTTTCTGAATATTTTAATTAAAGTCAAGAATGAAGACACTTTTTAAATCAAGAACAGGAAAACATCAGCTACATTTGATAACATGTTTAATATTCTAACTGTCGTTTTGTAATATAAATATTCTATCATCAGTAATCATTAAAGATAGTAATACTTTAACCATAACTGTTATACGTTGGTTTCAATAGATACGTCGAAGAACAAAACCGAAGGAAACAGGATACAAGTAACATAACAATAAATATTGTAAACAGACACTGAAAAGGAAAATCAGTAGTGATTATTTATATAAGATATAGTTATTGTTAAGTTTTAGGCAGTAACTGGATATTACCAGACTTCTTTTTATAAGAAATTCGTGATTAAATGAGTCTGATGCCAAAATTCTGAATTTGTTCATAAAGTTACCATGTTTGTTCTCTTTTCCGTTGTCCAAAAGAGACAGATGAGAGGTGTCAACAGATCTATGATATTCCCATATGTACATTGGGTGTGTCTGTTTAATTGATGTTTTGTCTTGCAAATACATGTGGCCTTGCAATTACCATAAGTATATTGATTGTGACTCTCGAAAACAGCGGAGACAAAATAAGCGCGCACTGCAAGATTAAATAAAGGGGGAGGGGATTGTTAAAGCACACTTCTCATTTGAGGAACTTCACTCTTTGGTTCTTACTCTGGTATAATTTACCATTTACCGAAAGTTCATTAAAAATAAATCCCCTCAAATCCACTCTATGAAGCAATAGAACAGATTCAAACTTGAGAATGTTTTTGGGTATCCTAATTGTTGATGGATTTATCGTCAAGAACTGTTCCTTTTTCATTCGTGAAATCTTCCAGTTTCTTAATGTTTACCACTATATAATGGCAAGGTTTTATACTGAAACACTTTTCAACAATATCTAAGTCAATAAACCCATATAAATCTGTCTTCATCTTTTCTTTTCTAATAGTAGTGACTTAAAAACAAGCTAATTAAACTTGCCCTCAAAACCAATTTATCTTTAAACGCCAACTTTACGACCCGAGAGATGGCGTAACGGAAGGAAATCACGTTAGACTAAACTCGCAAATTTTATTTAATAAATGTTGTGGGGTAGCCTTCACGTTTTTAATCCTATTTGAACAAAATTTCAGAGTGCAAATTAAAGTAGGTAGAACATGAGTTATAAGTTATGTTTAACTTGTAAACTGTGTACTACGTACTTTAGTTTCCACTCTGAAATTCCGCTTATACATAATACTTTAAAACGTAATAGCTACCCACCACATTTATTACAAAAAAATACACAAAAACTACTACGTTTCTCACTAAGAAACTGATTGATCTACGCAAACTACCAACTGCACCTAAACTTACTACATGCTCTTGTCTTCCATACATTGATAAGCAAAACTCATCAATGTATTTCTCTGTCACCATGAGCAGTGATGGTTAGACAGGTGTCTACGGACCACTCTGTACAAAAGATATTGATGCCACTTTTTACTCTTTTACAACATTGAACATGTAAGCAAACTTTTAAATTACCTTAACTCCAACAACCTAGCACTACTTCCATATCTGAAATTGAAGGTAAAGCAAATTATCCTTTCTGGATCCCTAAATCAACAGCTTAAATAATAAGTTAGCCGCATCAGTTTACTGCAAGAAAACGTTTCGTGGCCTCTACATCCGGATTGACAGCTCTAACATCAATTATCTTCAGACGAAATATAATGCTACTAATCTTAAACAGCACTTGGAATATCTGTGTGAGTTACTTTACCCTCCACTCAGAAATGGCGTTTCTATAGTTCAGTTTAAATAATAACGGTTCCCAAAACATTCCCTACAAAGTATTGAAAATAAGTTTCTAACAAACAAGATTGCTTCTTTAAGGTGTGTATGTGTGTATGTATCTGCTGAGCTTACCAAGGGAAACCAAACCCCTGATTTTAGTGTTATAAATCCGTAGACTTACAGCTGTACAAGCATGGGACGCTTCTTTAAAGAAACCACATAATCTATTCAAATTTAGCTAAATCTAATGTTTTCCTGTTTAAGAGAACAAAGCAATATTGTTGATGTTCAAGTTAAACAATTAGTTGTCCCCCTGGTATAGAAATGATAAATTTACGATATTACAATGTTAAAATTCGGGGTTAGATTTCTCGCAATGATTAAAGCGCATACAGCCCATCATGTAGCTTTGTACTAAAAAAAAATGTAACTGAGAATATTTAGACCAAAATTAAGTTATGTGTTATTTAAAAATCAGTTTTAAGGAATTACAGCATATTTAACAGCAAAGACACACTTTCTACGCCACTACGTCTGAAAGCCACCTATCTTGGTAAGGCATAGCATAAGTTATATGGCCCGACATAGCCAGGTGGTTAAGGCACTCGACTTGTAATTTAAAGATCGCGGGTTCGAATCCCCGTCACACCAAACATGGTCGCCCTTTCAGCCGTGGGGGCGTTATAATGTGACGATCAATCCCACTATTCGTTGGTGAAAGAGTAGACCAAGAGTTGGCGGTGGGTGGTGATGACTAGCTTCCTTCCCTCTAGTCTTACACTGCTAAATTAGGGAAGGCTAGCGCAGATAGTTCTCGTGTAGCTTTGCGCGAAATTCAAACCGCTCAAACTCAACAATAATCAGAGCTCGTATCAACTATCACTAATTAATTTTTGATTTTGATCTTTAGTACCTGTTTAAAACATTTACTGCTATATTACTTGAATCGTGTTTCCTTTCTTCATATTTCTTCTATTATTTTAATGTATCTGTTGAAAACAGTGTATCGCACTTATGTATGAATTGGTACCATACTTGGTGTTGCAGATACTGATAATGGGATATTAAATAATTATCTACAGTAGCTGCTGTTTCCCTGTTCTTGATTAAGATCCGTTTGTCATCCCTTGTCAATATTATGAAAATATACATTGAACACACAACTTCTTTCTTAATACAACTGAGATTTAATCACTGTATTCTTAGCCAGCATACACATCTCAGTATTGCAAGTCAAATATTTTATTTACCTGAAATGTTCTGCCTTATATTATAATAAACATGTATGAATCAAAGCTCGAGCTGTTGAAGTTTAATGTATGCGACAGATTGAGATATAAGTTAATATTTCAATAGCAACTGTATTCTAACTCTAAAGAAAGTACGTGAAACTGGTACTGTTGATAACAGCAACAATTGAAACAGTGTCGAAGCTCTTCAACAGTATTGTTAAATTCTGGGCACGCTCTTTACGCAATACACGACAATCCAGTAGAGATCTTGCCAATGACCTAGCTTAAGTACGGGTTTGAATGTTGCATGAGCAACAGTAAGATACACATTAGTATGAAGTGTCTTCATTGGATGTGTAGAACTTAAAAATATTTGCTCAGAACAGTCTAAAATATGAATCACACTTCTGACAATGGAATGATAAAAACTTCAGGAGGGTTATTTTTTAACATAGAATTAAGCTCAAAGTATTAGACAAAAATCAATCAGAATTTGTCCAGTGGCAGACAAAACAGTATCAATATAACATAACCACAGTGAAGCATACTGGGAGACCAACACAATGGTGTTGGAGATCAGCACAAAACTTACGTATAAGGAGATTCTTATCCATCATGTGTCCACAAAACAAAAGAACGTCGTGAATCAGCAAACTCGATACAATGAAGACAGCATTCATAAAAAACTATTAGTTAAGAATATTACCATCATTACAACTGGATGTTTAGACTTTGAACATCTATTCAAAGAAAGCTTACCCATTCTGAAAGACACACTGATGCAAATATCTACAAATTGTTTTAATGGTAAACAACCATCAATGTGCATCCTAAATTGCATTTAATGTATTAGTATTTTGAAATTCACTTTAATGCCTATTACGTGTAAGTGTTTTAGCACTACTGTTATCTTCATGCTAATATTAATATTTTGATTGCATTTTATCATCTATTTTATATTTTATACATGATTAATTTACTGCTCTTTCGTTCTTAATTTTTAGGCTTCATATTTTTAGATGTTATTCGAACTGTACGCAATTTAACAAGAGTTAAGCGAGAATTGAATGAACCGAAATGAGTTTCTGCCTTTTGAAAATTCAAGCCGTTTGTGTGTTTAGTTGTTGGATTCGAAATCTAAAAGTGGATGAGAAAAGAGTTACAACTTTTCACACTTTCAGCTTAACCACTGTTTATATATATCAATACACTCTCTCTTTTTTTTCAGATTAAGTGTACTGCAAAACGTAGACTCGTATAAATAAAATACTAGGGTGATAAAAAACTATCTACAATGTGTTATAGAACGTAAAATGTGGCCATCAGCGCTGGTTTTCTCATATATCAATTTTATTATACAATGACAAAGTTTCCATACCAAAAATACATACTTATATATATGGATATATTATGTACTTATTTTCTGAGTTTATACATTTTAAGAGAATATTTGTCATTTCCAAAAGAGACGACTATGTACTCCAGATAAATCAGAATTTATTCTGTACAACGTTTCGCCATAAAAGTTTCTTCACGACTCATACAAAACTTTGTTTTTATTTAAATCTCTATACTAAACTACAACTTACATTTTTATCAGTACATCCAGCCTTGCACTGTAAATAGACATGTTCCCCTTCTCTCTGCTTAAGTGTAACGTCATTATTAGTTATTTTGTTTTTGAATTTTGCGCAAAGCTATACGAGGGCTAACTGCGCTTGCCGTCCCTAATTTAGTAGTGTAAGACTAGAGAGAAGACAGCTAGTCATCATCTCCCATTGCCAACTCTTGAGGTACTCTTTTACCAACGAATAGTGGGATTGACCTTAACATTATAACGTCCCCACGGCTGAAAGGGCGAGTATGTTTGGTGCGACAGGAATTCGAACCAGCGGCCCTCGGATTACGAGTCGAGGGCCTTAACTACCTAGCTATGCCAGGCCTGATATTATTAGTGACACAAAAATTAATCAGTTCTTTTACGAATTGTTTTTATATTCAATAATAATATTCTATGAAATAAATATGCTATTATTATAATAATGGTCTATGAAATAATCATCTTAACCCATTTTACGTTTTAATAAAACATACCTATGAAGAATTCCTTTGTTGTGCATATGAGTAATTGCTGCCAAAAGTTGTTGAAATAACCGTTTTGCATTCGCCTCCAATATACGGCGCTCTGGATGTTCCTTGAAACTGTGCATGCCACTACCACCCACATACTCTGTAACCAAACAGCACAACTTGTCTGTCTGTAGGTAGAATAATGAACATTACTTTTCATTTTACTCACCTATTATAAGTTTAACTAAAACATTCAAATCACATGAAGATATTATACAGAGCTCGACAGAAAAACAAATAATGCCATAATTTTTCTATATTTATTGTATATTATTAATTAAACAGCAAAATAATTTCTTCTATTTATTTTCTTCATTAAAAAAAGGCCGGGTGAGATATAATCACCACAATGTTCGAATTGTAAATCCGAGAATTCAATGTTCGCGACCTGTTGCCTTAAAAACATACTGCTTTATTCCGTCCCACAAGAAAAATGTCTGGCATGGCCAGGTGTTTAAGGTGCTAGACTCGTAATCCGAAGGTTGCGGGTTCTAACTCCATTACACCAAACATCCTCGCCCTTTCAGCAGTGAGGCATTATAGTGATCGGTCAATCCTACTATTCGTAAGTAAAAGAGTAGCCCAAGAGCCGCATTATCTGTCTTAATTTAGCAGAGGAATAGTACTCTGTATTGTTTTGCCTGAAAATTTTAAAGTAAACAAAATCCAACAACTGTCAGAAGTAACACAACATAATAATTAAACAGGAAACATAAATAGTAATAACTTCAAGAGTATTATACATAAAACGCTCAGGCTTTATTTAACTTGACGAACCATTTATAAAGTTTTCCCCCTCCTTTCTATTGCAGTTCAGTTATAGGTACATTACTAGTAAAGAGGATAAGTTCCTGATTAACACATCTTCATACAGAGGAATTGGTAGACATAGACTAATACGATGACTTCATGTTCCCTTGACATAATCTGTTGGATTGTATCTTGTGGAGGTTTTGAAAGATCAAGTGCATTCGATACCTGTGTATGATATCATGGATGTTAGCCACAAGATAACTGATACAATAAAGAATGTGAATGCCGACATGCTGAACAACACGTGGAGGACAGAGTATCACTCATAAATTCTTCAAGCAACAAGCGGTGAATGTCTTGAAGTATACTTGCACAATAAGAAGCTTTATGTTAAGTTAACTAGATATTCTATCCATAGTAGTTTTAATACTATTATTATTCAAATGGATCAGATAATTTGTGGAACCCTGTACGATAAGAACTAAAACTATTGTAGTATGTCCACATATAATCACAAACTTTAAACACTGTTTTCTTGTGATTCCATTTTAACGGCCCTGGTGACTACGACGCTCAACTCGCAATTTCTGGGTTGCAGGTCCGATCCCGTCACCGACCATCTCGCCTTTCCGGTAGTTAAAGCGTTATAACGTTGCAGGCCAATCCCAATATTCAATTCAATTATCCCAGGAGATGGCGGTAGATGGTGTTGACTATCAACTATAGATTATGGACGGCTAGTGAATATAGTACTCGAATAGCTTTGCGCAAGATTTAAGAAATAAACCCATGTTTAAAAAGGTTTAAAAGACATTTTAAAAATGTTGACACACCTAGTGGTGCGATTACGAATTTACGACGTTAAAATCAGGTGTAGGATTCCCCCTGGTGGACAAAGCGCAGATAACTCATTGTGTAGTTCAACGCTGCAATAGCCTTATGTAAAAATTTTCCATAGTCACTCTTCTAGATTCATAGCGGTTTGTGAGTTTTCTTATAGCAAGGCCACATTGAGCTATCTACTAAGACCACCAAGAGGAATCGAACCCCATATGTTAGAGTTCAAATCTGAAGATTTAGCGGACCCTATCACAAAAATTACTTTAAAAATATTTAGGTAATAATAAGCTATTACTTTGGAAACAAAAAACACTAACACTCAAAATATTTTCCTTTATTACTCAACAAATGAACATTGAATACTACAACTTGTTTCTTTTTCACCACTTAAACTAAGTGTGACAATTTAACACAAACTAGCTAAACACTGAAGCTACTGAGAACAACAAACAAGTATGTACTTGGGGGTCATGAAGTAACCAGGAGACTAGCGCAAAGTTAATTTCTTTCTTTGCCAATAAGTTATGCTTATACTTTTAGCCAGATAAGTTTCTGCCATTGTTTATATAATAAACTAGGTGAAAATGACGTTTTTAATTTTTATTGTTTGAAACTTAATGACAGCGAAAACACAGCTGAAACAAGGATGAATGATAAGGAAAAATATTCGTTAAACTTGGACTTAGAGCTTGTTTTTCTAAATGTGAAATTCAACTTAGGAGACAAAAAAGAAGAAGAAAAGAAATACCTATATCATACATTCATTGTTTCGTACAGGTGTACAATGTTAGTGTGATTCAATAAAGATAAAATTTTTCCTTCTCTTTCCATGTTCTTGTGAACGTAATCATCCTTGATTTTGAATATGTGGATGATCTTAATAGCTACCTAGAGGAACCAAGAAAAACCTGACAAGTTTACTGAGAACAATAACCTTAGCGGAGTTGTAGAGTTCTTTCTTATTAAAACCGATAGTTCATGTTAAAATTATTTAGTAAAATAGCTTTTAAACAGTCCTACAGAAAAAGATAGCTGTTTAACAATTTTAGGATTGATGGTTTCTTAATATCCCTTGTTCCCTGGCGCGTTTGTTTGTTTTTGAATTTCGCGCAAAGTCGTTGTCTATCAGATTTTATGATCATTTTTTTTTTCATTATAAGATATCAAAAAATAAAATTCATAGTTTTTACATTTGATCTTCTTCAGTACAGCTTGTTTCTGCATCGTCAACTATGTTAATTTTAAACCCGAAATATTTTTGAACCATCATAAGGACATTGAGAGACATGGTGATATTATCATGACAACGTAACGTCAGAGTTTTACTTACATTAATTACTTTGCATCTCTTATGAATTCACCAAACACATCTATTAAATTTATTATAACATTTGGTGAAAACGGAAACATTATTTTTTAGACGTTTTGAATTTTGCGCAAAAGTACATGAGAGCTATCTGTGTTAGCCATCTTTAATTTAACAGTGAAAGATTAGAGGGAAGACAATTAGTAATCACCACCTACTGCCAACTTCTGGGCTACTCTTTCATCAACGAATAGCTAGATGGACCGTCACTTATGTTGCTCCCATAGCTGAAAAGGTGAGCATGTTTAGTCAGGACGAGGATTCGAACCTGCAACACATAGATTGTGAATCAAGCGCCCTAACCATCTAGTCATGCTGAGCCTCACTGCTGGGATAGCGGTAAAACACGCTGGTCGTAAATGACAGATAAAACTAAAGTACTTAATATGTGAAAAAATTTCTTTATACAACTTTTTACATTCATCAACAATACTTTACGAAACAAAGAAAAAACAAGGTTGTGTTAAGAGCCGTAAAACGCCGTCTAACTCAGAAAATCTTAATTAACCGAAATATTTAAAATAGTTTTAAATCTTTAATTAAATTCTATTATTAAATAATCATTAATCAGTGATGACGAGAAACCCACTTGTTGAGAAATTTATATGCAAAAACGGCTCGTTTGGGCTGAGAAAACACTTTACATAGAAGAGCGAACAACGTTTCGACCTTCTTTGGTCATCGTCAGGTTCACAAAGAAAGAGGTAACTGACCGGAAGCTGACCACATGTTTGAAAGGGGTTGTGTAACTGCGTGTCGAAATGTAGAGGGCGGTATTAGATGTTTGAATATATAATTTTATTTATTATATTAATATAGGTATAAAGGCGTTCCTTTATATTGGTTTATTTTGGGTTTAAGTTGTTGTATAAGTAAGGCTTCTTTAATTTTACGTTTGTTTATGTTTGTTTCTTTATTTAGTATTTGAGTGTTTTCTATGGTTATGTTGTGTTTATTTGACTTGCAGTGTTCGAAAACGTGTGAAGGTGACTTTTTATGTTCTTTGAATCTGGTTTCCATTTTTCTACTTGTTTCTCCAATATAGAAGCCGTGGCAGTTATCACATTGTATTTTATAAATAATGTTGGTGTGGTGTTTGTCAGTGTAGTTTTTACATAGTATAGACCTCAGTTTTGTGCCGGGTTTTTGAATAAATTTGGTATTAATTGGAATGTCATATTTTGTTACTAATTTTTGCCAAATGTTGGTTATTTGTTTGCTGATGTGGGGAATATATGGGCAGTATATGGTTTCGTGGTTTTTTGATTCGTGAGCTGTATTTACTTTAGTTGGTTGATTTTGCTTTCTGTCTAGGTGTGTGCGTATAATGTTTTATACGGTTTGTGGAGGAAACTTATTGATGTTGGTGAAGTATTGTTTTATTTTGTCTAATTCCTCGTTAATTTTATCTGGTGAGCATAGTTTTATGGCTGTGTTTATTTGGTTTCTTAGTATGTTGAGTTTTTGTTTTGTTTCATGTGCTGAGTCCCAAGGAATGTATAGTCCAGTATGGGTGATTTTTCGGTGGATTTCTGTTTGAAATTGTGTATCAGTTCTTGTAATTTTGTAAACCCGGCACAAAACTGAGGTCTATACTATGTAAAAACTACACTGACAAAGACCACACCAACATTATTTATAAAATACAATGTGATAACTGCCACGACTTCTATATTGGAGAAACAAGTAGAAAAATGGAAACCAGATTCAAAGAACATAAAAAGTCACCTTCACACGTTTTCGAACACTGCAAGTCAAATAAACACAACATAACCATAGAAAACACTCAAATACTAAATAAAGAAACAAACATAAACAAACGTAAAATTAAAGAAGCCTTACTTATACAACAACTTAAACCCAAAATAAACCAATATAAAGGAACGCCTTTATACCTATATTAATATAATAAATAAAATTATATATTCAAACATCTAATACCGCCCTCTACATTTCGACACACAGTTACACAACCCCTTTCAAACATGTGGTCAGCTTCCGGTCAGTTACCTCTTTCTTTGTGAACCTGACGATGACCAAAGAAGGTCGAAACGTTGTTCGCTCTTCTATGTAAAGTGTTTTCTCAGCCCAAACGAGCCGTTTTTGCATATAAATAATCATTAAGATAATTTTATCATTTTTATCATCGTAGAAATACCACGGCTCTTTAAGATTACAAACCAATTTAATTAACCCCGTTTATAGTTTGTATTTGTTGTTAAATACAAAATACACATTGGGTTTTCCGTTTTTCACCACTGCATGTATCAAAACCTAGTTTTTAACATACAAACTAAATGTTTTCACAATCATTTAAGTAGTTCGAAGAAGTGCTTAACTGGAAGAATAATATAGAAGACAGAATTACACCTGAGAATATAAGATCAAATTCATCGTCCCAAAGATGTAATCCAATACAAGAGATAACCAGAGTGGACTAAGATTACCTAGAAAACTTGATGGTATGTTATAAAAATGTTGTTTGTTTTCATCATCTGCTCATCCCTAAAATTTTCCATTTTCTTAGGAGAATTTTAAAAATCTCTTTAGGTTTGATTATCTTATCTGTAATATTTGTCAAACAAACTAACAAACATATAACACTTGTGACACCATGACTATCACTGATAAAACAAGAAACTCTAGAAAAGTAAGTAACATGTGTCGTTCTGAAACGTCTTCAACTAAGTCACAACAGTGCTTTTATTTATTCTGAAAACTTTTTTATTCAACTCTGTCGTAACTTCAATTGAAGATCCTGATTTTAAGCTTCGCTGTTACAATACTTTCAGTGTGTGTGTGAAAAAGTGAGGGTATTGATAAGCAGCTTTGAGTGAAAGTAATCTTACGAGGTTTTTCACACTTGTGACTCCAACGTAACCAAATTCTCTAGCACATGAAATTACTTTTCAGCGGCAAATCCCTCAAGGGCTGAGGAAAAAAACTTCCCAGTAGGAGCCATATGCTAAAATATATATAATAATAAATATTTGACGGTATTTAAAACTAAATTGTAGGTTTAAATTAGATTGTGAAATATATCTACCAGTGAACTGACAACTACGTATGGTACTTGGTCTCTGCATGTTTGAAAACATTTAATTAACAAGTTAAATAAAATATTCTTCACGATAGATTAATACTGTATGGATAATCAATAGCTTGCATGACAACATAAACTGAGATATCGCTGGATATTCACATAATCAGCCATATAAGTAGGGCGCAGATAACCTAGTTGCTTTGCACCATAAAACGCCAAACCAACCACCACCACCATTTTAGTATAGAGTCGGTTTGGTTTGAAATATATATGCCAAAAAACGGCTCGTTTGGGTTGAGAAAATATTTTACATAGAAGAGCGAACTACGTTTCGACCTTCTTCGGTCATCGTCAGGTTCACATATATATTGGCATATATATTTCTCTACAAGTGAGTTTTCTCGACATCACTGATTATCGGTTTGGTTTGGTTTCTTTTGAATTTCGCGCAAAAGTACACCAGAGCTATCTGCACTAGCCATCCCTAATTTAGCAGTGTAAGACTAGAGGGAAGGCAACTAGTCATCACCACCGACCGCCAACTCTTGGACAACTCTTTTACCAATGAATAGTGGGATCGACCGTCACATTATAACGCCCCCACGGCTGAAAGGGCGAGCATGTTTGGTGTGATGGGGATTCGAACCGGCGACCCTCGGACTAGAGTCGTGTGCCTTAACCAGATAGCCATGCTGGGCCAGATAATGGAATTGTTCAAACATTTCTTGTTCATATTTTTAACCCTTCTAAACGTAAAAAACCTCATAAAATTAAATATTGCTGTGTGATAAGTTCCTAAATACAAGTGGTTTAGAGTCCTAAGAGTTGGTGGTTGGTGGTGATGATTAGCTGCCTTCATCTTACACTGCTAAATTAGGAACGGCTAGCGCAGATAGCCCTCGTGTAGATTTGTGCGAAATTCAAAACAAAAACAAACCATGTTCGATTTAATAATTTCTTCATGAAACGTTTGCTGTGCGAAAATAATTAATGTAAGTAATCATTTAAACTGTGGCGTTACACTGTCATGATAATATCTGGGCAATATTCTCATGATGGTTCAAAAATATTTCGAGTTTAAAATCACCATACTTAACGATGCAGAAACAAAATGAAGATGAAATGTAAAAATTAAGAATTTTATTTCTGGATTACTTGCAATAGAAAAACAGTTTGGTCACAAAAGCTGATAGACAACAACTCTTTTAAATTAGAATACTTTTCGCTAAATCTGACACACGACAACTCTTGTAAAGTAAAAGATTTCTCACTAAAGTTGTTACCCGACAAATTCCATACAATAGAACACTTTCACTAAGTTTATCATACCGCTGTTATAAAGTAGAATATTTTCCGCTAAATCTGTGGTAACCCTTATAAATTAAAGACTTTTCTCTAAATATATTCACGCAACTCGTTCAAATTAAAACACATTTCACGAAATCTCTCACACAAACATCTTATAGAGCAGATATTTTTATTAAACGTTTCGCACGACAGTTATTGTGAAGTAGATAAATTTTCACTAAATCTATTTGCATAACTATTATAGAGTGGAACTGTTTTCACAAAAAATGCGATAAGACAATTACTATAAAGTAAAGAGCTTTTTACTAAATCTGTCGTGCGACAACTTATGAATTAGACAACTTATTCTTACTAAATATGCCAAAAGATAACTTGCAAAGTAAAACACTTGTCACTAAATCTTTCATACGACAACCCTTATAAAGTAGACACTTTTTACTAAATCCACCATACGACAACTCGGTGGGCTCAGCAGATAGCCCGATGTGGTTTTGCCATAAGAAAACGCACACATACATATGACAACTCTTATAAAGTAAACAATTTTTACTAAATCTGTTAAACAACAGCTATTATAAAATAGAACACTTCTTATTACGTCTTTCACGCGACAACGCTTACCAAATAGAAGACTTTTCACTACATCTGTCACAGAAAAACTCATAAAGTGGACACTTTTGATAACATCTCTCGCAGAACTGCTCTGAAACATAACACTCTTCATTAAATTTTTCACGAGGTAACACTTATAAAGATAAGCACTTTTTATTCAATGTTTCACACAGAAGCTTTTATAAAATAGAACACTTCTCATTACATCTATCTGTTCTATAAAACACACACAAGTACAGGGTACACTTTTCGCTAAATTCATCACACAACAACTCTTATAAAGTAAAATACCTATTACTAAATCTGTCACATGATAAGTCTCATAAAGTAGAAGGTTCTCACTAAATCTGCTATATTACAAGTCTTATAAATTGCAAAACTTTTTTGTTAAATCTATTTAGATCGATATCAATGTTTCACTTGTTTATACATCAGTGGACTTTTTGAAAGTTTAGAAATGAAAGCAATGTGCCATGATCAGTGACCATACTCCTTCGTTTGCGCCACTCATACGCCTGTATGTGATCTTTTCAACTCTTTTTTGCACCAGTTTGAAATTATATTAAAGGAAAAAGATGTGACCATGCTCTTGATTATTAAAAATACGCTTAAGTGACTTTGATCCCCAAAATATCCCATTACTTAAAGATTTCCGAGTGTCAACTTTAGCGGTTTTATTTATTTATTTATAAATACTACAATGTACCATATAAATACAATATAAATTGTATCGACGTTTTACCGTCCTGCATGGGTGACAACAGGTGCTTTGTTATTTTACTACAGAAGTTATAGGTTAAACGCCTTTGCAAATAATGTATCCTTTATCACTTTGTCCTACCTCCAGCTAGTACAGCGGTAAATCTACCGATTTATAATGCTAAAATCAGGGATTCGATTCCCCTTGGTGGGCTCAGCATATAACCCGCCGTGGCTTTTCTATAAGAAAAAAACAAACACAAACTTTGTCATGTGAACAAAAGAAGCCTCTGCAAACTGTCAATTAGTTGTATTATTTTATGCTAATCTAGAAAATTAAAGAAACGCAAACAGTCACGATAACTTTGCAATTACAAATAAGTATTTTAATTATGATGAAACCATTGAGAGCGTGACCTACTGGCAGGCGTGCTGGACTGTGGATCCATGGTTCCTGTTCTATTATTACAGAAAAAAGAAAAATTTCGATCCGCATTTTGGGCTGTGGGTGAATTATAAACTTGATGGTCAGATCCCTCTATTCAATTATAGTAGACTATTTTCTGCTCATGGATAGTACTGAATAGCTGCCTTCTCTCTAGTCTGTTAGTTGAAAATTAGGAACAGGTTTCTGCGATTATCCTAAATCAATTAATTAATCAACCATTAAGAACTAAGCCAAAGAGCGATGATTATTGAATGATATATGTTTAAAGCATAGTTTAGATATAAATCAATATCTTGGTTAAGCTTTATTTGTATTCTACATACGGCAATGCTTAAAGTTTCCATTATTAAAATTTTATATGAAGGATTATTCACACTTTATATAAACATTAACAGTTGACAACACAGACAACATACTTAGAGCTTATATACTTGTCAAAGGACATTATTAAACTTATATGTTTGGCTAGCAGTGAACTACCCACCATTTGACAGTGAACGCTCTACGAGTAGATTTATTGCTGAAGGAATATGTCGTATAGCTTGATTTGAAAACGACATAAAGCCAAAGAGCAAATCATTTAGAAACAATGAAACTTTTAATGTTTTGTAATAAAGAGGGTGGAAAACAAAATATCACACATCAAAAGTCAGTACAAGAAAAGAGATGTCAAATCCTAAATGACCTTTCTAAAGTAACATCTGCATCTGTAAAGTGAACTTTATGATTTCGAAATAGGACTCGCCAATCCAAACAAGTCATAGGATGAAGGTGAGCTTAGTTCCTGATGCAATTAACAAGATAATAAACAATGTTCACGAAGATGAAAAACCAAAAGTTTACAAGTTGCTAAGTACACCTCGATATAATCAGTTGTCTTCTTGAGAAAGATGAACAAAGTGGCTAGAGTAACTGCAACCTTATTCTACCACATGCTTATCAATTCCTATGATGCATTACATCGATGGACTTCTGTACATTTCGTCTGCTTAAACTTGTGTTGGAAGTCGACGTTCACGTAAAACGGAAAGTATTTTTTTTACAATGTGTGATCTAAGTCTTACCTCGCCTTCCTTCGCAAAAGACTGTTACAGTGGAAATTGTGGTGTCGGGTAAGAATACGTTATTATAGCCATCAGATGGGCATAACTGATAGCAAAATTCAAGGGAGCTGAAACATCATTCTTATACAGATAACGACAATAACAAATTTCATTTTCGTCAGCAAGGATAATTTGTAGAAATTAATTATATTATAATATTTTCAGATCTAGTTTCGTTTTTGTATCAATTATAACGTATATTTCAACTTTTATATTAATAAAACGGTATGTCTTCGAATTTACAACGCTAAAATCAGGGGTTCGATTCCCCTCGGTGGGCTGAGCAGATAGCCCTTTGTGGCTTTGCTATACGAAAAACACACACACAAACACATTTATTTTCTTTATAACCTTAATAATCCATTATGTGCTATGTATGAGACATACTAATTTCCAACTCCTCATTAAATTATTATCAGGTTGCAGAGATACTAAAGACAAAATTACAAAACCACAACAATGCACAGGGATATAAAAAAACAAAAATAAGCTAAAAGCATTTGCTTCTAATGCCCTCGCCATGTACACATTTTTTAATACAATACTTCTGAGGATGTTGACACGAATGATACTGATAATTTAAGTGTGTAGTTGGCCTAATGTTGAAATAATTTCAGCTCAAGGGTCAGTATTTATGGAAAGGTGGTGAACAGCCCTTAGATTGTTGGTTTCTAACACGCCCACACTCAAGATCAAGGTCTTCCACACCTTTCAAGATACAGTAGTTTTTCTTCAGTCACGCTTTTGAGTTGGTTACACTCTACATAAACTTGTATTTCATTTCGGTATAACAAAATTAGTACGGCGTTACTTTGTTCACATTTCGTTTCAACTTTCATGGTAAGGTCACTCACATTTAAGATCGTTGTGTGTAAAATAAAAAAACCATAATTTGCCTTCGTTTCTAATAATATTCGTGTTCGCGACCTTGATACTGCCAAGCTCTATAATTTCATAAGACATTAAAATTGTTGAATTACTCAATATGGGCAGTCTTCTGTACTTGGTTGATTTCATGTATTTTTCTAGTGTACAGAAACCTTGAAACAGTCAAGTAGACTTCGTTCAAGCAGAACGGTCAGCGACCTCTAATGGCTGATCTTTGCAACCACAATGTAGACAGGGCTCGGATAAAGGAATGTCTTGGCTATCGTAGTAGAAAGTTGAATGAAGTTTCAGTCAATAGCTGTTCATTACAAACGTTATAAGACGTTTCATCATTTTTCACGAGTTTCCGAAAATTTTCAGCTTATCAAGTGGGCACGAACAGTAAAGAAATTAAAGGTTCCAAGCTCAGTTATGTTATTCTGATCAGTTCCCACATCGGTATTGTTTTAGTACCACCTTATGTTTTGTTTACTAATATTTCATCAAATATTTTTCAACTTTTATACCTTTTACCAGAATTATGAAATATTTACATCATTTATATTTTTATATTATAAGATCAGACTAAACTGAAAGTGATTATAATTAAACACTAAGTTCAATTCAAGATGAAAGTTATGACCATTAGAGAATAAGTACAGTAGATGGTGGAAGTTATTGCGATCGAATGCTAGAGGCAGAACAAATCTGGTCATGTAATTCGTGATGATGAGAAACCCACTGGAAGTAAAAGTGTACCTCAGGACGGCTGGTATGGGTGTTAACACTTTTACTAAAGCAAAGCAGAGAACAACGTTTCAACCTTCTCAGGTCATCTTCAGGTTAATCTGAAGGCCGAAACGTTGTTCTCTGCTATATTTTGGTAAAAGTGTTAACACCTATACCAGCCGTCCTAAGATACAAGGCTGGTCACGATTATTTATTATTCAAGACACGAAATTATGTATTAGGACACAATTAAAGGTCCTAGACCACACTCGGTAAGATGAAATAAGTGTTTAAATACAAAGGTCATTCCAAGGTATGTTAAGGACTATAAGTTCATAGGTCTGTCCAAGATGAACCTTATGATCACTATACACTAAGATTATTTCTAGGTGAAAATATTTTTTTACGATCATTGACTTAACACTAATGTTAGTTCAAGGTAGGATACGGTTATTAGATACTCAAGTCAACCTAGCTAATTAGTTTCTAATAAAGATCAAATAAACGTCTTTAGAAGAAATGTACATGTCCACGATTGAAACACGGGTACAGAAACTTACAGTTCTTCGGGACGTGTTGGATAATTGTACTAATTCAGAGAATGAAAGTGCAGGTATATTGACCAACTGTAGAAATTTAAAATCCACGTAAAAGTAAATAGCAATATTTATAACATTAATCTCTCATGCCATTAGAGATATATCATAATAACGACACTAAGATTTTGGCTAAATACAATCCTGAAGCACCATACGGCTTTTTTTTTTTTTTATAAGAGATTTTACAATTAATTATATCATTTAGATTTCTATAGAGGTTTAAATTTCAGAATTTTAAGTATAAAAATATTTTAAATATATCTCATATCTCTAGTTATTCATACATTGCAGAAAAAAGGAAGCATTGAATCAAGGTCAGTGATTCCTATCTAGTTTAGCTGCTAAAACTGATGAACCGAATTTGCTGTAGTGTGATTGAAACTGCTATTAAATTTATCATAAAACCTTTGATTGAGAGTACTTTGATTATTTAATTAATATAATTGGGTAGACCTCATGTTAAAAACCTATTTATAATAGGAGGGAACATCTTATTAAACGTTATTTATGCAGGCAAGGATGCTTGATTATGATTTGATATTAACAGTCAAAGTGGTCCGACATAGCTAGGTGGTTAGGGCGCTTGACTCCTAATGTGAGGGTCGCGGTTCGAATACCTATTATACCAAAAATGCTTGTCCTTTCAACCGTGAAGGCATTATAATGTACGGTCAATTCCACTATTCGTTGGTAAAAGAGTAGCCCAAGAGTTAGTGGTGGGCAGTGATGACTACCTGCCTTCCCTATAGCCTTACACTGCTAAATTAGGGACGACTAGCGCAAATCGCCCTCGGGCAGCTTTGTGCGAAATTGAAAAATAAACAAACATTATCAAAGTGATAATGCTGCGATAAACACATTAGATTTGCGAACAATATTTTTATTGTGTTTTCTTATCCTAACTTATTCGTACAAACAAGTATTGTTATCTCTTTAAAGAAAGTTCATCCATTTAAAGTCAATATGTAAGCATAATGATGCAGTGAACTCCATTATTTTTAATATATAACACATATTACATACACCAGCACTCAATTAGAATGATTCATTTCTCAAAACCAAATCAAATAACGTTACATTTAAAATAACAGAAGATGAGTAAGCATTTAAACATAGCTTCTGCATTAAATAAGACATGTTTTGCTTCATTCGTGACTTTGAATTTAATGCCTGTCTGACTAATGCATTACACACCTTACAAAAAAAATATGTTCGACCCTTAAGTTTCGGTTTCAATAAAGCTACGTAAAAGTTATGCTATAATCAGAGAAGTTCACAGACACGTCCTTACGCTGCCAAAATCGTATGTTGTACGTAAACTTTAGTTCAGTTACCTAAAAATGCAATCGTAGTTTCGTAACGCCGATGGTAATATAAACAAACATAAAATGCGTACAGATTATAAACGTTACAAAAAACATTACGTTTAATACACATATATATAGTTAGTGTGGTAGTTGTATCATTACATAAAGCTTCTATAATTGCTGTAACTTACAGCAATAAACAGGCCTGGCATGGCCAAGTGCGTAAGGCGTGCGACTCGTAATCCGAGGGTCGCGGGTTCGTGCCCGCGACGCGCAAAACATGCTCGCCTTCCCAGCTGTGGGGGCGTTATAATGTTAAGGTCAATCCCACTATTCGTTGGTACAATAGTAGCCCAAGAGTTGGCGGTGGGTGGTGATGACTAGCTGCCTTTCCTCTGGTCTTACACTGCTAAATTAGGGACGGCTCGGTGCACTGGGTTAACAACCTACTCACTTAAATACCTCTTGAAGAATCTGCAAGCGTTTGCGGCCCTATGTTCCTTGATGGAATCTAATGGTGATAACTAACTAACTAACAGCAATAAATCTATTAAGGGCAGACAACAAAGAAATAAGCGAAAATGTAAGGGGGCAAGAAGTTGTGACATTTCAAAATATATTTTTGTTAAGTTCTTTTGTTAATAGCCACCATATTCCTTTTCGCTTAAGATTCACGAACACGGTTCAGAAAATACCTTGCACATAGAGTGTTTTTAAAATTTCATCATAGCACAAATCATTTTCAAGGTTACCTGACTTTTTATTATTAACTCAGGAAAGAGGCATCATTTTTCATTGTGTCAGTTCGATTGTGTTCGTGAAAACATAACATTCACCAGACACCAGCAGCTTCAGGTCAAACAAGATGATAATATGAAAATAAAAGGACTACGAATAATAAATCATGCCAATGAAAAGAGCATAAAACCCTGGAATAAAGTGAATATATTACCATGGGAGTGATATTGTGAACGTTTGTTTTATTGATAAAGTCTTATAAATGAAAATTCGTAGTGAAAGCTAAAACTTTGAGCACGGAATCAGATATTTTTAGTCAATAACTGTAGGCATGATCTGGTTTTACAAATAATACAGACAGAAAAGTTGAGATGTGTTATACATGTGTTGTAATATTGCTGTACATTCTCGAAGTCCTTGAAGTAAGGTAGAATCTTTAGTATAAAACGTAATAAAACCCCTGATCTGTTATCTGCCACATAATGTTCAGTTGACGGTGTGAGCAATCAGTCATGGAGTTAAAAAAACATTTTAAGCATTGTGGTTGATTGAGTAATATTTCATAAAAGAATAAGCAACCAATCACAGATATCATCTGGCATATCTTATTCAAATATGGTGGGTAATTTTGGGTACAAAACGTTACCGAAGGTTTAAGGAAGTGTCCCTACGTTTCGGAAATTTTTATCAATAGTAACGTATGACAAAATTAAGAAAGTTAATGTTTTGTCCTAGTTCCAGTGTCAGTGCACAATTCTATTGGTAGGTGCCTGTGTGTGATAACTGGCACGACAAGGTCCTAACCAAACCAGATCTTTAATGAGATCATAAACTGGAAATAAAGACAGACTTTGAATACTGCAACGAGCTTCTTCTACTTGTAGTAACTGTAAATCGACATTTCAAACATCTAGAGAATGAGATGGAGATCTATTCTACTATTTTGAAATGTCGTCTTCCTGACTAACACCTGGAAAACGTGATGGAGATCTACTTTACTAGTTCAAAATGTCGTCTTCCTGACTATTGTAAATAGATGAAGCTCGCTGTGCTCTCTAAAATGTAAATAAATAACCTGAGAGAACTATAACTGAAAAATCCAAAACATAGCATTTTTCAAGAACGTATTTAATTCAGTGTGACTTTAAAACTTGCGTTTTCTCATTATTTACTTGACGTAATCTGTTTAGTAAATTACTCACACCTGCTAATCTTCTTAAAAATTAATTATGATCAACTGAAAAGTTCTATTCTTTCTAAAACCCTGTTATACCTTAACATAACCAAATGGTTTTAAATTAATTTCAGTGATGTTGTTATATTCTATTTGATTTCCAGTTAGTAATAATAAAAAATAAAACATACTTTTAGTTTGATCGCAAAAAGTTCGTTCTTATTGAAGCGCCATTTTACAAAATCAAAACACACAAAAAACTGTGCAAAAAACTAATTCAAAATTAAACAAGAGAGAATTATAAATGGCCACAGCACTGGAGATTCTTTTAAGCAGGATTAGAATAAGTTAATTTGAAAGACCATTTTCCTCTTTTCTTAGTGATATTTTTGTGTGCCAACAATACGAACTGTGTATATACGATCGGATGTTAACATTCATCAAGATCTCTACAAACCTACCTTCAAATTCAAATGTTTTAGGTGATATTAGAGTAAATTAATCTATGAGACTTTGGGCATGGTAAGATACATCAATCGAAAGGAACTGACTTCCTGCTCCAAAACTGTAATTAATATTATATCGGACAAGATATTACGGGCTATGAGCTAAAAGTTTGTACTTGAAAAAAAACACACAAAAAACTCAGAACTATTCTAAGGACCACTATACCGCAGTTAATAAACATTTTTTATCCCATTTTTCCTGTTTGTTTTTCTAGTGTATGGAATAGGACCTACGTTTAAATAAACACATTGAACAGCTCTTTCTTATATAAATTCAAAGAACTAAGTTATGAGCTTAAAGTGAAAGGAACTCGAGGGATTAAAGTCCTTTTAACTGTCTCGTCGCGTCTTTCATTTTCGTTTCTACGCTTTAGTGTTTATGCCGTTACATGAAAATTTCAAGGAGTTTAGGATCCTGTTTATTTAAAAGTGAATTGTGTCTCATAGCTTGTTTTCACTTGTACAGTCTAACTGAATAAATCACAAACAGGATACTGTGACGTCAACTCTGAGGTCTATCTTGACGTGCAGATTCCCGCTCCTGTTCTCGTACAGCTGAACGCTACGACCTCCAACGTTACAAAACACAGGAAATGTTTAAAATACCAGTAATCCAAGCTGGCGAGGTTCCCTTAGAGTTTAAGACTTAAAATAATGGATTTTTTGTACCTGAGCTCTAATAGTGGTATTCTGTAACTCTCAGGGACAGAATAAGAAATTGAGAACTACAGTGGTTACCCAAGTTTGGTGGAATTTTATATTGCTCTGCGGTTTTGTGTATTATAACTGTGAAGAGAAGGTCACACATTACAACAATATAAATGTAGCTTGTCTTCTAGCACAACCAAATATTCCACACCTTTTCAACATATTTATTATTCTCAGTTGGTTTTAACTAAAAAGTAAGGTGATACGTCATTATTCGAGTTTTTCTTCTCAATAAATGAGCATTTTCAGTATTCTCAATTGTTCTTAATGGAAATGTAAAGTGTGATCTCATTATTCAAATTTATCTTCTCACTAGTTTAACATTTTCAATATTCTCAATGTATTTAGTTAAAGTGTAATGTGAAAACTCACTATTCGAGGTCAGTTTTTTTCTTCAGTAATTGAACATATTTGATATCATCAATTATTCTCATTTTAAGTGTATCTTGATACTTTATTAATCATGTTACTTTTCCATCTACTTGAATATCTTTAGTGCTGATACATAACTAACATATCTACTTTTCTTTTTTTATTTCTAATTTAATTTTATGTAAGATAATGTTGGTTTTATGACCGAAACTCTGTTAACAATGAAGGCACCCTACTGTTTGTTAAAAGGAAGACAATTTAAACATCATATTTAAGCAGAAATGGTAATTACTGGGTATATATATTTAGTTCTGATCTCTTGTTTTTGTTAGAAGTTAATATTACTTCTTATTTCTCTTTTTTGAAGTGAGATCTGATTGCTCAATTATTCACAAAGTTGCCTTCAATTTCTCAATGTTCAAAATGTATTTTGAATTGGTTGCATTGCTGTTGTTCTTAAGAAGTGAAAAATGAAGGCCTCTAAATTCTGAATTTCCTAATAAAGTTGTTCGCTCGTTAAAAATGTTTGGTTTGTTTGGAATTAAGCACAAAGCAACACAATGGGCTATCTGTGCTCTGCCCACCACGGGTATCGAAGCCCGTGTTTTATTGGTGAATGCTTGCAGACACACGTCTGTGCCACTGTTAAAAATGTAAACGTATTTCAATTTAAAGAAACAGCGCTGTTGTCTGCACGTTGTGTTTACATCCGCACGTGTTACAATTTATTTAATATTTTGAAATTAAAATTTTGTCAATTCCTTTCAATATACCAGATAAAAATTGATAGGTGACGCGGCCATCGTTCTTAACACAATTATGTTAATATCTTCTGGGGGATTAAGTGGAAGGTTATTCCAAACCCAACTGGTAACGAAGTGTTTTTGTGAAATTAAATGTTCGCAGTGACTTTCTTTTGCATACGCTATGGCAAAAACACAAAACTTACACTATAAAGGTTGACTTTTACTTGAACATTGGATATTTGTTCTCTCAGTTTTGTTTATTATTATATTTTTACGGTAATATTATTTGAAACTTAAACCTTCAGTTCAATAATTGAGGTTCTTGAAACTCGAAATACAATGCTTCGAAGCAACTGATCTCAGTGAGTATTCGTCGAAGAATTCAGATGAACCATATCTTTGCACGTGATAGCCAGATTTACCTTGTCACGTAACTTTTACAGCGGATACAGGTGTTGTCGAATCTTAACCTTGAAGTGAATTTTCACCTTCAAGTGGAATACACTTACAGAGGGAGATAAACGTCATCATTGCAAAACATGCATGACTGATGTCTTTATCAGAACGTTACGATCCGAAGGACTAACAAACTTGCACTAAAATTAAATATTAGCTAAATAAATTGTATGAATGGAAAAGTCCACTTCTGTTACGTGAATAATATGAGTCATTACAGAAGAGCTTTGTTTCTTTTCCTTTTTTTTTTCTTTATTGAAATCACAGAAAACAAGCAGACGTATTCGTATAGTGCACGAGGAGGATATAAAGCCCTCGGGGATTGGCATAGGAAAAGAAGGGTCAGATTCGAATGCCTATCCCACTTTTTCACTCCTGGGACGCCTTATAAGTACCTATGAATTTTGGCTAGAGATCAACACTTTGAACATACGAGGACTCGCAGGGGCTCAGGTCTAAACATCGACCCTTTTGTCATTCTTCGAAAAAGAAGCATAAAGGTAAATTATAAGTTATAGTCAGAACCTATAGGTGTTTAAAGTAAGCACGTAGAATAAGACAATAAGCCCTGTAGGAAAAACTGGAATCAAGTTCGAATACCGAACCCTTTCACACATCCTAGAGAGTTTTAAGAGTGCATATCAAATTTGATATTGGTTAAAAAAGGAAAAGCTTGAAAAAGAAACACGCAAACACCTTTACTTTACATGTATAGGTAGACCAACAACAAGCGAAGTAAGAAGTGAAACTTTGATAGTATTGCCTTACAGTTTGTTTTTGTTTGTTTCATATTCCGTTCGAAGCAACAATATATCTAACTGCGCTAGCATTCCCTGATAGGCTTAAATGAACGCAGAAAATACGAATACCAGCTATTGAGCTACATCAATCGAGTAGCATTATTTTATAGATACTTTCATAATGCACTTAACCCCAAAGTACATAGTTCGAATCCTAGACACAGAACTTCGATTCGTAGTCCAATATATCAACCACTAGGCCACGCCCGGCCCATATTTTTGTACTAATTAGTTTTATGTTCACTATGAATATTAAAGGTAATTTTCATGAGTGTTTTCCAAAAAGGGGTATAGCCTCTGATACCAACACGATATACATAATTTCCAATTGTTAAAAATTTGTAACTGGTTGAGAAAAAAGTAATTTTTCAGTTAGGATTCCTGTGTAATTACACACCATTTTAGTTGAAAAAAGAAAAAAGAATAACAACAATTTTCTGTCCTCATATTTTACGTTCAGATATGAAATCTACAAACTTGTCTTTAGCGCCACTTACGGGTATTTCACTTAGAAATAGCACTTGAAAGGGGTTTGATTTGTATTTCGCTCAAAGCTTCACGAGAGCTACTTGCGCCAGCTGTCCCTAATTTAGAAGTGTAAGACTAGAGGGAAGGTAGCTTGTCATTACCACCCACCACCAACTCTTGGGCTACTATTTTACTAACGAATAGTAGGACTGACTGTCACATTATGATGCCCCCACGGCTAAAAGGGCGAGGCTGTTTGGTGCGACGGGGATTCGAACCCGTGCCCTGCGGATTATCAGTCGAGTGCCTTAACTACCTGGCCATACGTAGACACTGAAACAGCGACTTTTGATTTGATCTTGGCTTAAAGGATTTTATAAATAGAGTCCTAGGGATTTTGATACTAACCAAATGTTCACTTATAGCAGACAGCGACACTACATTAAAGAAACATGTCTGAGTTTTAGATAATATTTCATTCAAACTAATTTCACGAAAAATAGCAAAATTTGAGACAATTTTAATAATTGTTCTTTTAGTAAAAACTAACCATTTGGGTGTTGTTACAAAGTTTAAAATTCGTTTTCGCGATTACTTTATATCTTTATGATGGGAAACGGTACAATCTACAAAACTTATTAATAAATGCAAGAAAAATTAGTAAAAAAAACAACTATTTTTCTCTTTAGTTTTGACTTATCACTCTAGAATACTTTCCGTTCTAGATAACTAAATCCATTTGAAATCTTCGTTATACCGAAAAGTATGTAAACTTATTATATAACGTTGTATATATAAGTCTGATATTTAGCATCACAGAACTCGTATTGTCGAATAGCCTGTCAGCCAGTTCATGCAGAATGAAAGGATTGTGATATATCGTGTCAGCAAAGAAACATTATCCGCCTATTACGTAAAGCACTTTGTCATAATTACCATTAACATATAAAAAGGTTGCCTACAAAAATTAAGGTCTTCCGTGTTTTTACGTCTAAAAATATTTTTGCATCATCTCACTTTCTGTTTTCTGGAATGTAAATATTTCAGGTATATTAATGTACTATTTCTTCTATTTTTCTGAGCCCGGCCATGGCCAGATTGTTAAGGTGCTCGACTCGTAATCAGCATCTCGAGGGTTCGAATCCCCGTCACACTAAAGATGCTTGTCTTTCCACCGGTGAGGGTACCATAATGTAACGGCCAATCCTACTATTCTTTAGTAAAAGAGTAGCCCAAAAGCCAGCTAAATTACGAACGGCTAACGCAGATAGCCCTTGGGCGAAATTCAAAACGCAAACTCTCTTTTTCCTGCTCATACTCTGTGTGTAATAAATATATATATGAACTGCTTATCATTGCTTTATAATAGCAGCACAAAATTAAGCACATGAAAAGTAATAAAATACTGAACCTTACAAAACGTGTGTGCCAACAACGAGTCAAAAGTTTAAACATTTACTTATCATAATAATATGATAATATTTCTCAAAAATAAAAAGCAATATTTTTAGGTATAAGCATACATTTTATAAACAACCAGATAGCACAGATGTGCTTAGGAAATAAAACCAATCATTAATAGATTTTCAGAGTAGTTTGCCTAACATAAATAAAACCTGTTTTGATCCGAAAATATTAATTGAATAAGTTATTTAATAGCAGTCCCAAGAACAACAAATATTATCTACTTATGAAAAGGAAAAATCACTCAACCAGCATTTTAACGTACAAATTCCTTATGTAACGAATTACCCATTCTCTGGTTATCAGCATCAGAGGGTGCTGCAATGTTATGCTCCGCTAAACATGACTTTTGTGAGGAGGGGACAACTGTATTTGTTCTATATAATCTTAATCCTAAAGTAAAGAATTTTCTGGCATTTATCGTTAAGGTTTATCAACTGGTAATCGGACATACAAAATTACTTTGTTTTGTTTTCTTCCATTAGATATTTTACTTTGTGTATTTTGTGTTAAGTTCGTACGGATGTGATCTATTTTTAGACACTTTTCTATTATTTTCAAATTTCAATATTTATCCATTTCTGGTCGCATAACTATACACTTGACCTCAAATTTATGGTAATAAGTTACTGAAGTGAGGAATCTAACACCTTTTTATCAGTAACGCAGATGATTATACGATTTTGTCTTAGAGAGAGGGCTAAAAATATTACGATAAAGTGAATCACAGTTAGAAATTTGTGTTAATAAAAGATCAAGTGATTGTGTGAATAAAATAGTGTAGAGCTTTTCAAAAGACAAAAATATTCTTAGACCACAAAATTTGATGAAGCGACACTTAAAATGATTCAAGCAGACAGTGACGTAACAACAAAAGATACCCCCACACGGCACAAAATAAAAAAGTAATTGGGCTTCTTGCATTTTTTCCCTATAAATGTCGTTACAATTCAGGCCCTCTTTTGGCTCAAAACATGATTTGATATTACAGAACGAACACGTGGAATATCAACACATGATTTGATTTTACAAGCTAAACATGTGAAATAATATTACAAGCCAAACACGTGGTTTGATATTAGAGGTGAGATACGAAGCATATTAACAAGCGATTTCATAATACAGGTCAGACAAGTAGGATATCAACGCGTTATGTGGTATTACAATTGAATCACGTGGAATACAACAAGAATTAAAATTGTTTGTTTTTTTTATTTTGCGGAAAAGCTACACGATAGTTATCTGTGCTAACCGTCTCTAATTTAGTAATGTAAGACTAGAGGGAAGGCAACTAGTCATCGCCACCCACCGCCAACTATTGGGCTTCTCTTTTACCAATGAATAGTGGAATTGACTGTAACATTATAACGCCCCCACAGCTGAAAGGCGAGCATGTTTGGTGTGGCGAGGATTCGAACCCGCGACCCTCAGGTTAGGAGTCGAGTGCCTTAACCACAGTTCTATGCCGGGCCTATGAATTCAAATAACGGATCATAATGAACAACTCGTGTCTGGCTGCATATTTATAATAAATGTACATCATATTAGTCATAAAAGCGTTGTTAACTAGTTATGAAAAGTTATGTGATAGACTCAAATGCAGAAAATATAATTAACCCTTAAATTAATACTTATCTTTATATCGTTCATTACCGTTAGAATTTAAATATTGCATTATACTGGACATTTTTATTTTTTTGCCTGTTTCAACACTTAATATAAAGAACTAACCAAACAAATCGGGTATCATCATTACTTTTCAAAGTAAAATGCAACCAAGACCTCAGTAATAATTAGTAGGATTAATTACAAAATTCGTGGTGTTTTTGTATATTTTTTATGTGGTTAAAAAAGTCATGAACACACAAACAATTTGATGCATACATAGTTTTTACGATATGTTTAAAGAACGTGAGCGGCCCATATGGATACCATTGGTAACTCCAGGATTAAGAGACAACATATTTGTACAAAATTGAAACATATGGTAATTAGAAGAATTAGTTTAAATTGAAACGCCATCTGCAGTAAAGAAACTAGTTAATTAGGGTTATTAATATGGACAGCTTGGTAAATATCGTAAAATTGATTTTAAAATTTCAACTAACGCAGTGGAAGATGTGGAATCGAAAAGCGTTATTGTAGATGATTCAACGTATATTACTATACATTAAAAAAAAAGTAGCATGAGAAATAAATCTTACCAAAAATATTTAGAGAAAAATTTTTGAATAAGATATTAATTCATATAATGTAAATTATTATAAAGCCTTTCTGATAGTTTCACATGCTGATCTATAAGTTAAGTCAGACGAAATTTAAGAATAGTATAAAAAACATGTAGGTTAAATATCTAAATTCATTTTACACATTTGTTTAAATCTAAAGTTTAATAACTGTTAATTTTATATGAAGTTTGAAAATGCTGTTCAATTAAGGATTTTTCTTAGGAACTAAAATTTCAGAAAAGTTCGAATCTTCTGACTCTAGCTACTACGTTTTGAATGCAACAAACACAAACGTACATAATGGGCTATCTTATTGTAGGAATTGGAATTTGCATTCTAGCTTTATGAGCTCTCATATTTCCTATTTAGCCTCGGGGAGGAGAAAGTGCTGATGGAAAAGCCAACTGAAAGTATTTTAGCTATAGCAATTTTTAAGAATGGCATATGATGCAGTAATGATGGGTGGGTCATGATGTAGTATACCCGATTTTTAGAGGCAATGGTAGAAATTTAGTTTGATCTGAATTTCGCACAGCTACACAAGGGATAGCCTTCCCTAATGTAGTAGTGTAAGATTAGAGGGAAGAGAGCTAGTTATCACCACCAACCGCCTACTCTTGGACTACTCTTTTACCAACGAATAGTGAGATTGACCGTAACGTTATAACGCCCCTACGACTGAAGGGGCGAGCATGATTGGTGTGACGGGGATTCGAGCTTATAACCTTCGAATTACGAGTCGAGTGCCTTAACCACCTGACCATGCTGGGCCATGTTTATAGGTTCTATAACGTAATTCTTAAAACCACAATTATTTTTTCGTTTTTTGTCTAACCGCTTCCCGATGGCTCAGCAGTATTTGTTTGTTTGTTTGTTTTGGAATTTCGCACAAAGCTACTCGAGGGCTATCTGTGCTAGCCGTCCCTAATTTAGCAGTGTAAGACTAGAGGGAAGGCAGCTAGTCATCACCACCCACCGCCAACTCTTGGGCTACTCTTTTACCAACGAATAGTGGGATTGACCGTCACATTATAACGCCCCCACGGCTGGGAGGGCGAGCATGTTTGGCGCGACTCGGGCGCGAACCCGCGACCCTCAGATTACGAAGAGCACGCCTTAACGCGCTAGGCCATGCCAGGCCCTGGCTCAGCAGTAAGTCTAAAATCGTATACCGCTAAAAACCGTGTCCCTTTATATGTGAGCAGTAATTACGGGCATACAATTCCCCACAGTGGAAAGAGTACAAGTAACTCGCTGCGTATCTTTGAGCTTAGAAAAAAAATTAACAAAAGACAACAAAAATAATCTTTGGTTTTATTTGTAAAGCGAGAAAGTATCTAGTTGAAGAGCACAGTGTACCTTGATTGTAAGTTTTTATTACAAAAACTCGAATATGAGACCAGTGTTCTTCAAATAATAACTTAGGTAGTAATACTTTATCCCATAAGCTGGTTTCAGTTTTATGTTTACCCTTTCCCTTTACTGTAATTCAAAGCATGATTTTTATAGTTAGTTTTAGCTGCATATTTATGTTTTTCATTTACCAGTAATTTGGAACATAGCTTTTATGGCTAGTTTCAGCTGTATCCTTATGCTTCCTCTTTACTGTAGCATGAAACGAAACTTAATAAAGCTGATTTGTAAACTTTCATCTGCCTTCTGTTACTTACTCAAGGAATTAACCTGACTCACCTACCAATTAATTGAATATTACTGGAGTTAGCATATTATTGTATAAGAGCTACAAGTTAGCACTAGACTACAATATTTCAAGGGCTTAAAAGCTTAGATATATAGTTTTTGAGCTTCATTCGAAAGATAATATTTGATGTCAAAACTAAGTAATCAAATTCGTCTAATTTCAGGGCTTACACGAAGCTGCTGTACAAAATTGATCAAATTATCACAAAGTAATTTAGATGCAAAGTTTCAGATTCTATTCCTACTATAGAATTATGCTCAACAAATAAACACTGTGCACAAAAGAAAAGTCTTTATTGAAATAACATAAATCGTATCAAACATATTTTATAGAATAAATGTAGGACTAACTTTCCTGCAAGACACTGAGTACCACAAAAACACCAACAATCAGGGGTGGAAAAAAAAAACAGGTGAATATATAGAATGCACGGTTTCCTCGTCATGCGGTTTATTTTAAAATTTTATGTATAAAAAAATCGCATTAAAAATTAGTTGTTTTGTATATATGTTATATGTTTTATATAAAACAAAACACTGGTAATTAAATTCCAAGATTTATTATTTTTCGCACATAATGGTTGTCTGAAGGCAAGTGACATTTCATGTGTTAGACATAACACTTTAATAGTACCTAATATTAACTCTTTAGAAGGAATAAGTAAGTTCCAAATAACCTGTTACTAATAGAGTCTTTTTATGTCAACAGGTGGCTCTAGTTGTCATTCTAGTATCAAGAAAAATTATATCCCATTGTGTGAAAACACTATGTTTGATAGAAAAACTGAGAAACATAACGATCATTCAACTTGAGTTGTGAAATGAAAAAGATGGTTAACAAACTCCTACCGACAACAAGAAAGATGCATACATCATACAAACATCATAACTACAGTACAGAAATAATACCGTAACATTGTGATATTTGTGTTTGTTGATGTTCTGTTCAGTAGACATCGACAGAAATATAGTCAACTCACAACGTTTATATGAGTGTGTTTACGTGTATAATTTCGTAGAGGTGTTTTAGTTTAATTTAAAAGGTAAAACTTATGTACCTTTAAAGTTGCTCATCAATTTCTTACGACCAGATTTTTTTTTTTTACACCTTGAGATCCATATTATAGTTTTTTACCAGTTTTGGAGTAATCTTCGTATGTGCGCGTGAGAGAGATAAGAGTTTTAGAATGACACTCAAAATACGTGCCTTTCAGTTACGATCACCGCTTCTTTAATGCCTGAACGATAAATTTGAGGCCTCATAATGCTAAAATTCAGGTTTCGATACTCCTGGAAGGCGTAGCACAGATAACCCATTGTCTGGTTTTACGTTTAAGAACAAAGTTATATATTTCTTGTTTGTTTTTCTGTTATTAGTACAATTCAAGCTCGTCTCTCAAAAGCTCCATCGTCGATTGAGGACGTATTCGACTCGATTTACTTTGCACATTTTTTTCTTTTGTATACAAAATTTTAATAACTGCATTTGTTTTAAGTATAGGTTGAAGATGTCATCTTTCCAGAGCTTGTTTGATTTTATTTACGTAGTGACGCTAATGCTAGAGAAAATGAACTGTGAACCTTGACATTGTGGTAATTTTGGTTCTCATAGACCTGAGGAATTTCTTCATCATACGTTTAGATCAACATAATATTTTTTGTTTTGCTTTTTAGATACAAGAATGTGCAAACAGTGAGTTAAGTCTGATGTAATTACCAGTGGAAAGAGGAGTCAATGCCCTTCATATTGGAAGGTAATAGGGCGAGCACCAGTTATAGTTAAACATTGTGATGGTACACTATAGCAGGCAGCTTGGCATACTGAACATCGAACTTGTCCAGGTGAATGTACACACCCTTTGACACTAGGTCCTAGATATTTTTTAAAAAGTCGCTCACGCCTGCTAATATCAAGAAGAGGTTGTGCGAGGTCACTGGCCGACTTTGTAAACACTTTCCAGCTGACATATCAGGCGAATAACGAACGCCCTTGCAAAATTTCTCTGTAAACCATGCTAACGTTGACCTTGAACACACTGATGATATCCTGTCGCGTTTGACAAGGTGTACGTGTATGTGTGCTAGGTCTGTCACTATTAGCTAGCTGGCTTAGGTCAGTGTGCTGTTTGTGTTTGGCTTTATGCCAGTCCTTACAGTAAACTGACGATTCTGTTTTCGGTGTTGACGAAATTTCTCCAGCCACTTAGAAGAAAAGATCATTGTCCTGAAACCAAGAGCTGTTGACATTCCAAGTTGCTGTAATTAGCCGATAACATAACAAAAATCATCGTATAACATTTTCAACTGGTGTCACTGTACGCAAAAAGTGTTGCAGTTACACTTTCTGGTTAAGAATATTATTACCAAACATGATTGATACATTTCAGAGTTAAATACTGTAAAATGAAATATTCACCAACAAATGATACTGTTTAAACAGTCAGAAATCAGATACACTGTCCAAACTGTATGACCTGATGTGAACCAGTTTCTAAACTTCTGTATATAAGCAAATCATTTCACTTGATACATTCCTCCAGGAACCAAGCAGTCAGCAAACTTCTATGTCAACAAATACTTTTATTTGATACATTCCACTAAAAATCATACACACTGTAGAATATTTTATTTATTAACAAGTATTTTGGTTAATACATTTCATTAAGAACAGTCATACTGTAAACCAAAGGAAAATATTTATGTAAGTTTTTGATTATATTTTGCAAAAACAAGTTCTGTCTCATTCAATTGTAACCAGTTTTTATTGCAGCCATTAATCACGGTATTTAATTATAAAATAAAATAAAATAAAGACACAAACATGAAAACACCAGTACTGTGTACGATAAACATCAGAAATAAATTACACTCACGGTTTCATTTCTCCAGCAATACAAAAACGAATATACCGTATTTTACGCCATGTAAGACGCACTTTTATTTATTTAAAAATACCTTGAAAAATCCCTGTGCGTCTTCCAAGACGAAAGTGATGGGTTAAGGCAAGAGGTTAGCTTCGGGTCTACTCAAAATGGCGTCCATACACATCGAAATCTCATTACTTACCCATTACAAGTATTATCAATAGCACAAAACATTCAGTTCGATTTATACATTCAAGAAACTTACTGTGAATTATACGATGTATTTTACTGTATTTAGATTGAAGAAAAAAAAGTTAAAGCTGCATCAAGGTTTTGATTGCCGAGTCAAAATATTTGTTTCTTAAAATTGTCTTTCCAAAATTACGGTGCGTCTTCCACGATGTAGCGTCTTACAACGCGTAAAATACGGTAATAGTTACAGAAAAACAAAATCCAACAATTTATATCTTACTATGAACACGTATATATGTAAGCTGATTGTCTGAAACTTGATTAAAATGAAAAAGAAAAAAAAATAATACAGGAGTTTTTCCCAAAAAACGTGAATCTATTTATGTTTAATACAGGTAGAGAAAGACCACTAGTTAATAACATGATCCACATTATATTTAATATAGATAAAGAAAGACCTCTAATTAATAAGATAATCCTCTTTATATTACTAGTTCTAATAGTGGTAGAGAAAGACCACTAGTTAATTACATGATCCACTTTATATTTAATATAGATAAAGAAAGACCTCTAATTAATAAGATAATCCTCTTTATATTACTAGTTCTAATAGTGGTAGAGAAAGACCACTAGTTAATTACATGATCCACTTTATATTTAATATAGATAAAGAAAGACCTCTAATTAATAAGATAGTTCTCTTTATATTACTAGTTCTAATAGTGGTAGAGAAAGACCACTAGTTAATTACATGATCCACATTATATTTAATATAGATAAAGAAAGACCTCTAATAAATAAGATAGTTCTCTTTATATTACTAGTTCTAATAGTGATAGAGAAAGACCACTAGTTAATTACATGATCCACTTTATATTTAATATAGATAAAGAAAGACCTCTAATTAATAAGATAATCCTCTTTATATTACTAGTTCTAATAGTGGTAGAGAAAGACCACTAGTTAATTACATGATCCACTTTATATTTAATATAGATAAAGAAAGACCTCTAATTAATAAGATAGTTCTCTTTATATTACTAGTTCTAATAGTGGTAGAGAAAGACCACTAGTTAATAACATGATCCACATTATATTTGATATAGATAAAGAAAAACTTCTAATTAATAAGATAATCCTCCTTAGGTTTAATACGGATAAAGAAATACCTCTAATTAATAAGATGATCATCTTTATATTTAATATAGATAACGAAAGACGTCTAATTAATAAGGTTTTTACTGCCATCTGCAAAGCTTTATAGATTTGTTTTATATTTCTGACTTAGACAATGTTGACTCTCTTTTCCTCGATAAAAGAAGCCACAGATAAAAACTATTTCACTAATAAGCAATAACTTAGGATCGAATTAATTTTTCATCTAAGAACTGTAATAAAACCAATAAACGTTGTCGTGAACAGTGCCTGTAGACATACATCCCTTCAGAAGACAGACCCTAGTTGATGTTGGCATTATGATTTCCTTCCAAACAACACATGTGCCATGCGATTATCGATCGTTACCCAACTTTTTAGTTTACTACTAATAACAACCACTCAGTGACGTCACTCTTCACCATTTGGTGACAAGCGTCTTCAGTTGAAACTGACACGCTGAAAAGCCCAACTTAGAGATTGCGTGATCTGGATAATTACCTTCCTATTTCATCAAAACACTTTAACTAGTTCTACTTAGTTTCCTACTCTTACCCATATTGTACTTAAATTGTTGTCACAAATGCTAAAATGTGATTCATTTAGCTGGAGAACAGAAAATTAAATAACTACGATCATTATGATTAGAGTTTTATATGAAAATCTCATAAGAGAAAAGGATTATTAACGCCATCTTTTGCAGAGAATAACCTATTGTACGTTTTGAAAATATTTCATGTGATAAGACACAATTCTTAAGAGTGAAGATGCTAACGTGTTCTATTATATAAACAAAAATAAAAGTATAACGTTATTCGCTTTCCCCCTTCCAGTAGAACAGCGATATGTTTGCGGACTCACACCGCTAAAAACCGGGTTTCGATACACATAGCGGCAGACACAGATAACCCATTGTGTAGCTTAGTGCTTAATTCTAAACAAACTACCGTTACCCATGCGATTTCCGTTTTTAAACTAATAAGGAAAATACAAAACATGTAGAGCCCTTGTCATAATTTTGTGTTCTGACAACATGAACCTACATAAAAGTAAAAGTACGGGCATTCATAATATGCTCATTAGTAGTTGGGTCACGCAATCGTTGTTTTAAGGACTGAAATACTGTATGGCGAACGTATAAACAAAAGTTTTACTGATGAAGAGCACTTAATACAACATATTGTGGCAAAACTCTATGATTCAGTAGTAGCTGTATGTAAGAATTTGAAGAGGGCTCGTGAAGTTGGCACTGTTAATAATATAAATGATTGAGTTAGAAAACTGAAACTCTACAATAGTGGTTTTAAGTATTTCAGGATTTATTTGTTCTTCACAGAACATATAAACGAGCTTGCTATACTTACAGGTGTGAATGTTGCCTCATGAATATTAAGGTACACGTAGTTGCCATCGCTAGTTGTTTTGAACAAGTATGTGTGTCACATTTGCATTTCCATAATTATTTCATTGACTGTACTTCATAACATGAAAAAGGTTTCTGTACTTCAATTATGTTAATTACATAATATAATAAAAATTCATTTAGAAAACATAAACCAATTTTTATTTCCTTTTGACAAGAGTAGTCTTCCAAAACAAGTGCTACCATCTCACAATCAGCAAAACTGTTACATTGCTTAGAAAACATTCATTGAACTGCTTTACAAATATCACTAGAGTAATATGGAAGAATCACTGTGTAACCTCAGAGAAAAAAGAAAGGCGGCTATAGATGGAGACACCTGAATGGCTGCATCAGTAATACCATAGAAGTGGTCTTGTCAGAACAATAAACAAAAAATACCTGCTCTATTGCAGACGTAGATTCTAGCAAAGATGCTGTCAGTATACAAGTTCAGAAGTGAGAGAGAAATCAGCAAGAATATCAAAGGCAGGCCACAAGTCCTTTGTGTCCTCTCTTGCTTTAAGCTGGCTCTCAGATGATATATACAGAAGGAATGATACGTCCGGTTCTATTAACGTAGTGACCATTTTAGTCATAATATCACTGAGCTACAGAATGCCTGTGGACATAAATTATTAGAGTTTCCGATTATTCCGGGGTCATTATAACTCTCCTTGATCTCACAACGTATCAAGTATTAGCGATCAAGACTTCACTGCACTGGCATCACCTCCGGCATCGTTTTATCTTCCTAATAGAAAGCAACTAGACGTGATGAGAGAAAATAATGTTACAATCTTTAGGCAACTGAGATTAGTTATTACTGATATAGTTTCTAGTGTGATTATACTTTCAATAATAACATCAAACAATATATTCAGACTGCTGAGGAGTGTTTCTCAGGGACAAAAAATAGAATAGCATATATCTTCAGCTTCAAACCACACATTAAACTGGTTATCTCTAATGTTATCTTTAAACATGTAAACAGACACCTTTCTTCTAATTGCAATGCACAAAACATCACAATAAAAAACAACTCAACATTAAAATTCAACATTTCAATGAATTAACCAAACACCTATGCAGCCTTAACCTCCAACTTACTGTCATTAACTACTCACACCTAACACCATTCACTAATTTTCTCACACAAGATGGACTTCTGGTATTTTTATCGTGGCCTTTGGCTTCAAGTACTTTATTTCCCGTTGTAATATTCTACTCTTATCTTCCTCTTCTAGGTTATGTCGGTCATCTTCTATTTCTACTTCAAATAGTCCACCTACTCTTCGCTGTCTAAATTCTAAATTTTCTTTATCTCAGAACTACCAACGTCTCACATCATAATACTTCTATCACTCAATCCACCCAATTAAAAACTCATTCACTCTCTCACAGTGATCATTCAAGTTCTTCTTTAGGTTCTACTAGGGGTATAAAAACGAATCACACTGCCCAAAAAACGTCATATTCCAGAAATAGCAACCTTTGTTCATCTTAAGTTTTCAATTGTTCATTCTTGTTCATTCACAAATCCTTCCACTCCCTTATCTCCAAAACTATACTAAGTCAATATGTGCAACACTACAATTTTCACCACCAAGTCAGTCTCTTCCTCATTAGAACAAACTAGTCCTTCATCTGTTAGCATCAACTCTCATAATGACCAGCAATGCACTGTCTCAGAAACTTAGAAAAGTCACGGAGAAACGCTCAAAGCAGTATCAGCATTCCAAGTCGTTTGCATATAACATAAAAAACAGAAGCATACCTCAATTTTTCGCATTAAAAACAGCAATTACAACAGGAGCACATTATCAGAATTTTTGTAACAAGCGGCAAGAGATCCTTGAAAACACCTTCTTATAACTCATGAATATCACTAAAATATTCTGTCTAAATCATGTTGATATTTTAAATAAAGAAATTTCCAACTATCATCACCTGTACAGTCAATCTTTTGGAGGAAGAAAAAGAGGAATAACTAAAAATTTTACAAAGAGAACTGATACATTTATTTATAAAGAATAACATAAATCATCTTTCTACCGTAACCCTAATTTAAAACGTGCTTCTATAAGCATTATTTTGAATATTCGTTTTTATCATAAAGACTCTACCATAGCACCAAGCAATCTACCAGAAACTATCAAAATCCCTTTAACTCACAAAGAACAGCTTTAAAAACTGTTTATCAAAAACATTTCAAACTCTGATACGTAAGAGCCTTCTCAAACTAACAAATCTGTTGAAAATAAGTGACGTTGTAAATCGTACAGGTAACGAGGAACACTCCCCACACATCTCTGACATCATTACTTTTCCAGACATAACTCTCTCTGAGGCAGACCTCAGTCTCCTTAGTAAAAATATCAACTTCTGAATCAAATAATAGCTAAGTTAATGAGCTCAAACTTCTTTATGACAGACATGAATTTTCTAGAAAAACTAGACAGCTATATTAAAGCAATAGAAAGTGATATTATACAAACCTTAAGACCTTACAATTAATGTCGTATTAACATTAACCAAAGTGAAGGAACTGCTCTCAACAATCTTAAATCGAACAACAATATCATAATAAAGTCAACAGACAATGGTGGAGCTATTGTTATTCTTAACAAAGATGACTATATCATGGAAGCTAACTGGCAACCAGAGGACAGATTTCTGTAAGAAACTCTTACATGATTCTATATCTCAATTTATTAAAACCATAACTGATAAGCTTAAAGAACTACTCCAAAAAATAGAATTAACAAAGAAACCTTTCAGTATTTGATATCTAAACTTTTTCTGATATATTTTATCTCTTGCACAAAATACCCAAGCTGACAATTTTGGCCGACCCGTGTTTTATTTCTAATAAAACATGCTGTTGAAAAGCTGTCTGCTTCTGTTGAACAATACAAAATGTATTCCCTGTGCCCTCCGTTCTTATATAAAGGATACTACCCACTTTCTTAACATCATAGAAGATATTAATACTAACAGGCAGCTGCCACCCAACAGTCTTCTTTGCACGATGGATGTTTCTTCCCTTTACACCAATATTCCACATGAAGGACTAGAAACTCTAACGTCTGCATTAAATCTTTTTAACCCATCGGAATCGCTAACAATAACTTATCTTGCCAGCCTTGTCTTTGCTCTGGACAAATTTGAATTCAATAATAAACATTACCTTCACGCTAATGGTATCGCAATGGATACCAAAATGGCTCACAATTATGTCAATATAAAATCACCTATCACAACAAAACCTTACAAAATGTAACACCAAGTTATTTTCAAAAGCGTCAGCAACCTTATATCAGTTCATATCAAACATTCAGTATTTCTTTGGTTGTCCTTTTCCTCTAACAACTTCTGCAAGGCGACATGGTACCTTTCAATAAGATTACTGGTGTAATCCACCATGATTTAGGCCCCGTTTGTCACTAGAGGGCGCTACAACACAGCTAGGTACAGTTGCCAGTTTCATTACAATATACAGTCCTTAGGGTAGTGGTTAGCGATTTTCAGACTCATTTCTTCCCAATCAAACTTTGCTGAACACAGCAACCTTGTAACTTCCTTCTAGTCGAGATAATCCTGTACAATATTCACGTTATGTGAAGTAGCATTGTCATCCTGGAACACAAAATTATTGCTATATAACACCTGTAGGCGGCGCCATTGACGTTTCTCTGGACGATATGAAGAACAGTTTTCTACCCTGATGAATAGCTGCTCAAACATATACTGTACCACCTCCTATAGGAAAGACAGTCTTCCATCATATGTTCCTAAGACAAACGATGAATACTAATTGTACCATCAGCTTTAACGAGCTGACAGTAGTGAATCCTGGTTAATATCGGTTTGCTGATAGGTCTTCTTGTAAAATAATTTTGTCAGGTCAGTCTCTTCTTTGCTGTTTATGCGGTTACCTGGAATTAAAGTATTCATGTCATTCTTGTTATAAGGTGTGCAAGACTTCTTCCGACCTTGATATGTTAGCTTGATCTAAACATAGTTACCTCAGGCAGTACTTTTTTAGCATCTACCAGTAGACTTTCATGGAATAACGTTTTGTGTAGATGTGTTATAAAAATATATTCAAAACAACTTATACGGATCAAAATAACAACTCGTATATATTTGTCCAATTATGTGCTACATTCTCTGGTATTACTTGTGTGTTTACTTAATAACTACTCCATGCATGTAGACAATATCATCAATATAGAACAGTATGCAAATATTTTGACCACGACTGTACTGCAGTTGCCCTTAGAATTATACTAAAGACCATTTCAAACCGGTATAATGCCACACCTTTTTGGGTTGCCATCAATTTTATACTGTTTTCATATTGGACTAGTAGGTCTCGAAATTAAAAGAGGTGATTTTTCACTGAACCAACAATTACATGAAAATACATAGCATCATACATACCTATGATGCTATTTATAAAGTATGACGTATGAATAGTCTTTAGTTGGTCTCTGACTGATGAAATTTGAAAGCATGATAGTAATAGTGTGCTGTTTTGTAAACCTTTTCTTTAAACTTTAGTTCTGTGAGAGTCTTTTTCTTCAGAAATTGTCGTGTCCAGAATATTTATTAAACTTATGCTGTATAGTCCAACATATTTCTTGCTTTTTGTTTACCTTACCTGTAAAGAGTATTGCTTTACAAGTTGTATGACTAACATAACCATTTGTCTAATACTTCGGGGATTGAAATTTGTGAATAAAGTATTTTTTGTCACCTTATTTGTACATTTTGGTTTCTGTTTCTTTATTCTAATTGTCATACATAAAATAATGTCAAACATTAAAAATATCTGAATCTTTCCTGTGTGGTATTCATTTTAATCACGATGTGATACAAGTAAAACCTAATACAGGTAAAACTCAGGCAAAGACGTATCGGTATGCCGTTTATATAGATTATTAATTAATGCAATTAACCTTTTAGTGCACATGCTAACATACACATCCAAATTCATCAATTCTGTATATGAATGTAACAGTCTAAATGAACTATAAAACTGTTTCGTTCATTTTCAGATTGAACAAGGTTACCTATGTTTTAATTTACCAAAAAATATATAAAAATATATATTTATAGAATATAGACATAGTTAAATAAGAAATGCAAAGAAAGCATTTTTTCCACTGTATTTTCACAGTATGCGCAACAGAGGTTAAGCACTATCTCAAAATGAGGAGAATTTAACTACAGTTCGGTGTTTTCTGTGTATATATATAGACAGAATCATTAGTGTTTGTTATTACCATACTTTAAATATTATAGAAGATTTAGTTACTACCAAGTAAAGTTTCAAACGCAGACAAATTGAATCATTTCTCGAGATCATATTAAGTTTTGACTCAATTGAGTAAAAAGCTTTAAAGTTTTTTACGATCTAACACTGGATTTTTTAAAAATATTCCTACTTTTACGGATGTGGATTGGTTTGAATTTTGCGCAAAGCTACACAAGGGTTATCTGTGCTAGTAGTCCCTAATTTAGCAGTATAAGACTAGAGAGAAGGCAGTTAGTCATCACCACCCACGCCAACTCTTAGACTACTCTTTTACCAACGAATAGTAGGATTGACCATCACATTATAACGTTCACACGGCTAAAAGGACAAGCATGTTCGGTGTGACGGGGATTCGAACTCGCGACCATCCGATAACGAGTCGAGTGCTTTAACCACCTAGCCAGGCCAGGCTCATGAATGTGGAAGCCATCTTGTTTGCATGTAAATTTGACAAAGTAGACTTCTGTTGAAAACTTGCTCTTACTGCTGTGCAGATGTACGGATAATCTTTCAGTTTTAACTAATATCATAGTCGCTATTAAACAGTTTAACAAACCTTTTCTTTTGTGAACGGAGATTATCTAGGGTGAGTTAAATAGCACCACATCGGTACCATGGATCTATAGAAACTGATTCGTTCATCTCACATAAATATTTTTATTGGCCCGAGAAGGATGGGAAAAACGTGATTAATTTGTAGGGAAACTTTCACATTTAACAAACATTAAACGTTGCTCTCAGTTGCACTGTCTCCCATTTGCAAGCAAGTAACTTATTGTAACAGTCCTTTTCCACTAGGTTGTGTTCTCAGTGTATCTGTTAATACGAGTTTCACTAAATATATAACAAACGCAGGAACCGCATTGAAACAGATAATATAATACGGTTCATTACAATTTCAATTGTCATAAGACATTATTATTAAGCCTATCATGATGTTAGAAAAACACGTAAGTTCAAGAAGTCTGTACAAAAATGATATAAAAACCCTATGATCTGAGCGCTTTTGAAAGTGCTCGGGTTATAGGGTTTTTATTTTATTGTTAGGCTTATTTCATTTATTAAAAAAAAAAAAAACAGATTCTTAATCTAATTCTTTATATATTTTCAAGAAATAGAAAAGTGTACAACAATACTATTTCAAATATACTACAGTTGTAATATCCACTTCCAAATACACTGTAGTTGGAAACGTCGAAAGAAGAACAAATTGTTAGATCAAAAATAAGTACAATAATGCTATACGCAGAAGATTAAGTACATATTAGTTAGTAAAAATTCATTGTAGCCTAAATGTTATGCAACAAAACACAATTACGCATAAGTGTTCGGAATTAGAAAATAAAACAAGAAATGGAAGATAGAATATATAAAACGTAAGGTAAATACAGGAGAAAAAACATTAAATGGAAAAAAAAAGGTTGACTAAGAGGTTTAACAGTTAAGAAACGTGACATTAGCGAGAGAGGTGCAGTAAAATACGTGATACTCAACAAAACGTGATTTACTCAGTACTTGTGTAAATGTGAAACAAATATGCTTTATTCAGTGATGAAAGAACTGTAAGATACATGATACACAAAAGGAGTCAAAGTAAGAGACGCTATTCTTAGCAAAATAAGCTAACAGTTAACTCCGCACGATTAAAAAGTTCTTTAAAATCTGAAATGTACCATAATTTTGTAGCATGTCTTGTTGACAATAGCACCTACGTGATCCCCCATGGGAAGTTAATGAACAGTTTTTAATACTTCAGAACGACAAGCTTTTGGAATAACGATTTGATAAACTGTAGTCCAGTTCTCTAAAGCTCACACAGCTGGTGGACTCCATTTTCTCATAAGCTTGCCACGTTTGAAAAAAATAACTATTTGAAACTTTCTTCAGTTCACCTTTTGAGAGTGCATATTTCAAAAGTGATGAGATATTTGGAACCTTTTCTTTCTCGATGATCAGTTTACTTCTAGGAAACGGAACTTCACTAGTTTTACCATTGTCACTCACAAAGGAATCATCAGTTGGACAATTATCCACAAGATCCCTGTTGGATCTAAAAAATGTATTAAACTAATCTATCATATCGTCTGCTGAATAAATGTCTATCATTTGTTTTTGGCTTAAATTCTTAGCACTAGCTCTAGTCCCAGCACACGAGGGAAACTCATCAAAATTCCTCTAAATAGCAACATAAATCCTACAAGAAACGGTGATCGGCTCGCTAATCATTTTGGGTTCGGAACAACTTCTTCCCCAGTCCAATCGTTTCCTAACAATAATAATACACCTTGAATTTGCAAAGTATGTTTTCCTCCAACCACAACTGATCATGAAACTAGGTCTGATGTTAAATAAGTGTTATGAAGAGGAACATTAACAAAGCTACTTTGAATATCCTGAGAAATAACAAAGTCATCAGTGGCAGAACTCAAATCTAAATGCAATATTACCTACTAACAACGATGATTGAGTCGCCGTGTTATGTTGAATACAAATGGATATGGAATTAGCAGTAATTTATCAAAGACACAGAACTAACAGACACAATATGTCTAAAGTCTTCATTAACTACATCAGTTAATTATATCAGTGGCCAAGTCAACAATGTCGAATGATCTGGTGAAACTAAGCTCATAAATGTACATGAACACATTGGGTGTTGCCTCTTTTTCTTTTTCAAACACCAACAGTTGGACATGGTATATAATCAGCTACTTTACAGAAATTGCAGACAGGCCTTGATGGTTTTATGTCGTGTATAAAAAGATTTCGAACTGGAAAAGCTAGATTTTTTTAGAAGAATCCTCAACTTTAGTTGACTAACAGATACAGATTTTTGTTAAACTTGCAATAATTTCTTTTTATGGAAAGTTTTATGTGTTAAACTGAAAGAGCAGCTGCTTCCTGTAGTTTTCCTACTTTCTTTTAGTCTAAGTAAGTTTTGAGGTCGTCACGTGCACAATGTTTAAATCCTTCAGTTAGGCATAACTGTCTTAATATTTCGAAACTGTTGCCAATATGCATTGGCTTACACCATCTATCAAAATAAATCTTTTTCGTGTGTTAATTCTATATAAGTTTGGCTATCTTACTTGCAATAGCATCAAAACTTTTAACGATAAGTCTCCAGCTGCTTTATCCTTATCATAATCAATACAATCGTCTAGAGAGAGAGAGAGAGTAGCATAAACTTATTGTGCTTTACTAATTAAAACATTTTGTAATAATAATAGCCACTTTTTAGTGGGCCATTCCATGGATCAGGCAACCTTCTCAAAATGTTAGAAATATTTATGAACTTCATTTTCATTGAATGGTGGTACTTTAGCATATCAACTGAGTTTAAAGTTGCCATTCTGATTTAGTTGATCGGAGTTAAGTCTACTTTTCATTTATTTCAGTCTAGTTTATTTTTCGGCTTCAATACGAGCTTGTCCTTTTTGGTTTTCGGCTTCGATATGAACTTGTTCTTTCTCGGCTGTGATACGAGCTTGTTCGGTCTCAGCCTCGAAGCATTTACTTTGTTTTTTATCTTTGATACTAACTCGTTCAAGCTCAATTTGTTTGAGGTGTAGCTAGATCTTTAAGTTATCTTTGTTACTCAAACCTGACTGGATAGTGCGAACACTAGAATATTTTCTTAATGCTTCCTCTGATAAAAATCATTATCCACTAGTGTCTCAATAATATGCTTTTTTAATTCATTTTTTTCATTTGATTTCTTAATCTCTATTTCTAAAACTTTGACAGTTTCGAGCAATTTGCTTTTCCATATCTTTATAGTTGTTTTAGGTACGTTGATTTCAGAGAATCTTGATAGTCAGACATAACCAAATCTTAATACTAATAAATATAAATTGAATTATGATTTGAATTTTGTTTCTTATTCAGATCTTGGACAGAAGCCCCCACTTTAGTATGATATGTATTACAATTTGAAATGACCTGAAACTGAGTCAAAGTTAAATTTAGAAGCTAATTAAATGTCGATATGTATCAAATTTTGGATATTTGCCAAAAAGATTGATACCCACATCCAGGCCAGATAGAAGTATTAATATTGTTTGTAAGTTTGTAAAACTTTTGTACATAGATCTTTATTTGTAATAACCTTATTGTAAATTGTATTATTGTTCATATATTAAAATATATGTGTATTAAAAAGAATCAATCTTGTTAGTAAGTAGCATAAAATTATACATATCATCTTCTAAATCTAAATCATAATTTGACTCGGTTTCAAAATATTTGAAAGTATAATATATTATGTAATAAATTAGAGGCTTGTCTCAGATAAATTATGTTATGTAATAGAATGTATGAAACTTATTTACACTATAGGAAATCAGAATATTATTTCATACTCTAAATAATTCTGTTTCTTGTCACAAGTCCACTCAGATTGATTCAGTTACATTTGAATTTAAATGACAAGACGAACTGTGTTTTTTCTTCTGTGTTTCTTACTATATGGTCCGGCATAGCCAGGTGGTTACGACACTCGACTTGTAATCTGGGGGTCTCGGGTTCGAATCCCCATCACACCAAACATGCTCGCCCTTTCAGCCGTAGGGGCGTTATAATGTGACGGTCAATTCCACTATTCGTTGGTAAAAGAGTAGACCAAGAGTTGTTTGGTGGGTGGTGATGACTAGCTGCCTTCCCACTAGTCTTACACTGCAAAATTAGGAACGGTTAGCACAGATAGCCCTCAAGTAGCTTAATGCGAAATTCAAAACAAACAGACAAAGGTTAAAAACTGATGTTAAAATTCTCTAGATCATGGTTTTTCAAACTATGCTCAGCGGAGCCCTTGGGCTCCGTGAGGAAATTTTATAATGCTATTTTTTTTTCTCCTAAAACTACATAACTGAATCAGGATACGCTGCACAAAAAAAAAGAGTAAAATATATCTTTAATATAACACGTTTATCACGTATTGGGCCTTTTAATATTTTAGTCCTCCTAACACCCCCCGCTAGTACAGCGGTAAGTCCACGGATCTAAAAAGCTAAAATCAGGGGTTCGATTCCCCTCGATGGGCTCAGCAGATACCCCGATGTAGCTTTGTTATAAGAAAACACACATACACACTCTACCTAACGCCAGACGATTTTATTTAGCTTATGAGAAGTTCTCTCAGTGAAAGTGTTAATACAATCTCAATTAACTTCGGCAGTGGCACCACTGGTTGCTAGTAGATATGGCACCGTCTCAAGATCGCATATCTCATTAGAGATGCAATATAGTCTAGTAATTTTCGTACGAAACATCGTTCAACCCTGGGTAGTGATGCCAACTGTCTTTTAAAAGCCAGATCTGGATTAGCGGCTAAATCTCGAACGCTTGTTTGTTTGTTTGTTTGTTTTGAATTTCGCACAAAGCTACTCGAGGGCTATCTGTGCTAGCCGTCCCTAATTAGCAGTGTAAGATTAGAGGGAAGGCAGCTAGTTATCACCACCTACCGCTAACTCTTGGGCTACTCTTTTACCAACGAATAGTGGGATTGACCGTTACATTATAACGCCCCCACGGCTGAAAGGGCGAGCATGTTTGGCGAGAAGGGGATGCAAACCCGCGACCCTCAGATTACGAGTGCACGCCTTAATACGCTTGGCCATGCCGGGCCATCTCGAACGCAATGAAACATGACGTCATAAATGAAACTTGTCTAAAACTGAAACATTGTGATGCAATTAGACGCAGTATTAATTGTTTCAATTTCAAAGTATATTTATATGAAGTATAATTATAGTTACGACAATTATACTTGGTAATTGTTAGATTAGGTTAGATTCGTTGTAGTTTAATTAGACAAAGTTGGTACCAATAAGCTCTATGACGTCATATGCCCGCAAGAAGTCACGTTTCATTTTGTTTCATTTCGTTCGATATTTAAACGCTCGTCAGATATGGTTTAATATTTTGTTATTTGGCTTGAAATTTTCTGTTAAAAAACAAACAAGTGTAAAAGTAACAGGTTACCCTTATTCTGTAGAAAAATATATTATTCTAGCGGCCTAGTCTTTTTTCCACAAATTTTTATTTCTGACTTCGTTTATGGCAACGTTGGTCTCAATTCAACATGTCATTGTATGAAGATAAAACTCAAGTGCTTGAACGAGTTTTCATTAAGAAGTTATTTTGTGTCCGTGAAAATACTTTTAAAGTGCCAAAGATATAATAATACGTTTTTAGACAAATTCATAATTAGTTGTCACTCATATAATGGATAAGGGAGTGATTATCAGTAATAAATTTGTTATGAGTAAAAATCTTCCTAGGCCTAATACGAATTCATCGACGTTATCGTCATGTGCAAGCACTTCAACGCAGAAGTACCGAAACAAGAAAGAAAATAAAGTATGATGAAAGTTTTATTGAATATGGTTTTACATGAACAGGTAATGAAGATGGACCTAGTAGGTTGTGTGTTAAATGTAAAACAATGTTGAGTAACAATAGTTTGCATCCAGCAAAGTTAAAACAGCATCTCGAAACCAAACACTCCCAATTAAAAAATTCAACTTCCGAGTATTTCAAAAGAAAGTGTTTGCAATTAAGTGCAAGGAAAGAAACATTTCGTTCATTCGTCCATCAGGACAACAAAGGTGCTCTTGTTGCTTCATGTCATGTTAGTTACCGTAATGCAAAAGCAGATGAAGCTCATACAATTACAGAAAATTTGATAAAACCATGCGTAAAAGATTTGGTAGAGTGCACGACTGATGAGAAATTTCTTAAAAACATTAACTCTGTGCCCGTTTCTGAGAACTCAGTTTCTTGAAGAATCAAGGATATGTCAACAAATTGCTTAACGGAATTATATATAAGGCGAGTCCAACTTTCTTGCTTCAGATGGATGAATCTACAGTGTCGCAAGTTATGCGATGTTGTTTGTGTTTGTTCGCTATATTCACGAAGCTAGTTTTTGAAGAAGACATGCTAATTTGCAAACCTTTGCCTGCTCAAAGTACAGGTGAAGAAATATTTAAACTGATCGATTTATTTATGGAAGAACATGAGATCCAATGGAAGCTGTGCTCAAGCATTTGCACTGATGAGGCTGCAGCTATAATTGGGAAATTTTCAGTTGTAGTAGCACGCATAAAAAGAAATACCCGAACATCAAGAGTGTCTACAGCTGTCTTCATTGTCATGCACTTGCAATGAAACGAATGTCAGAAGACTTAAAATCTTATAAAATCAAGACCATTCAATGCAAGAATCTTCAGTTTACTCTGTGAGAATATGGGAGGTTTGCATAAAAATTTTCTGCTTCATACTAAAGTCCGATGGTTTTCTCGGAAAAACGCGCTTGCTCGGTTTTACGAACTGCGTAAGGAGATAGGTTTTTTTTTTATCTGAATATCATTTTGAACTTGCATACAAATTAAGGGACAAATGCTGGATGCAGAAAGTGGCTTACCTTTCGGACATATTTGTCTACTTAAATGAAGTGAATGCAGAGCAACGTACTTCAAAGCTCAGAATGAAATGGAAGCGCTTCTACGTAAGCTAAAACTTTGGGTTGAATGTATACTTATGGAAGAACTTGATTGCTTCGAAAATCTCAATGTTTTTTTTTTACTTTTGAAAGAAATTTCCATAAGTGACGATGCAAAAGTTTCAGTCTTGCAGCATACATCTGATTTATGTACAACTACTGGGGAGTACTTTCCTCCTATTCAGAAAAATTACTGTAAATTCGAAATCCCTTTGTTGATTCTGCAAATGCCAACGATTTGCCTTTGAAAGAGAAATACCAGCTCACATAAATTTTAAATGATTACACCCTAAAAACAAAATATCAGCAGAAAGAAATTATACAATTTTGGATTCAAATGGCCATGGAATACCCTGAAATAAGTAACAGAACTTTGAAAATTTTGATGTGTTTTCCAACAACGTATGTTTGTAAGCAAACATTTTCACTGTATACAGCTACACAGACCAAATTTAGAAACAGGCTAAATAGTGAAGATAACTTGCGCTTATAGGTAACAACCATAACTCCAAATACTGAACTACTTTGTGAACAAAAGCAAACCCATCCGAGCCACTAATAAATAAACAAGTACACTGTACTTTTACTGATATAAATTTTGTAAGCAGAATTTTTTGAACAAGTAAGTAAAAGTTTTCTTTAAACATTGACATTTTAAATAAATTTATATTCTAAAAGCTTAAAGTAAACTTTATCTGGTGCTAGGAACAGATTGTTTCTATTTCTAGTGTATTTTTTTATTAAGGCTCCGGAATGTTTTTTCTTATTGATGTGACGCTCCGCGGGTCTAAAAAGTTTGGGAACCTCTGCCCTAGATTACTGTGGCTTGTTTTGAGTTTCACGCAAAGCTACACGAGGACTATCCGCGCTAGTCGTCCCTAATTTAGCAGTGTAATACTAAAGGAAAGACAACTAGTCATCACCACCCACCGCCAACTTTTACCAACGGATAGTGGGATTGATCGTCACATCATAACGCTACCACGGCTGAAAAGACGAGCATGTTTGGTGTGACAGGGATTCGAAGCCGCGATCCTCAGATTACGAGTCGAGTGCCTTAACAACCTGGCCATGCCGGGTCTCTGTAGTTTAAGAACTTTATCAATGCACTAGTTTTTACTATATATAATAATCACCTACATCATAAACAGGACACCTATTTCCAACTCCTTCAAAGATTATGACTAGATCTCTTAATGAATATACAGATTTTATATTTTTACGTAAGTTAGGTACAGAGAGTAGTGAGAATTTTTGTATGTAATTACTTAACTAGTGTAAAAGTAGAAATAACAAATAGTGTTTTATTAGTCCTATTTTTGTTTGCTTATGTAGCGCTTGATATTTTGCTGTCTTGCGATAACTTTTACCAAGCATTCGAGCTCTTTGCGCTGTATATGTTAAAAAGTCATGGTCAATAAACCTAGCTTCTTGTACTGCTAGTACTCGTGTTTTAGTGTGCTTGTTTCTTTACCTGTCTAATGAACTACATATAGGATCGAAACTCTAAAGAGCGTAGGAGGATATTAATAATTTAATCTTTACTAGAACTACTATGGGACCTTTGTTTTCACCTACTTTATAAATTAGATGTCAAATATAAACCAAGGGAATGAATGCCTTATCACTATTCACTGAGTTTCACCATCGCAGTATTTAGTGTTATTTCCTTACTGAAATTTGTTAATTCATTATCATTCTGTTTTCTTTCGATTGTTTTACAAAAAGATATAGTCAATATTTTGTATAATCAAAACTAATTTGCGATTTCATTGGAAATTCGTGAGTATAATTATCATTTGTTTTCTGCTCAAAGTATTCTATTCTGTTTTTGCCTGCTTTAACTTATTTTTTGAAAATATTTCTTTTGTTTGTAGTTTTTTTACCATGCCATGAACATTATCTCTGTATTTCTTTACACAGTTGGTAGGTCCATAACTTTATTTATTTATTTATTTTCCTGTTTCAAACGTTTCTGAACCACCTGTTTCAATAATATATTCAAGTGAACAATGATGCAACAAAACAGTGTCGTGACGGTATTCTTTCAAATATGTCACGTCGTTCTGTTTATTGACAATAAACCACAAAGACGAAACACGGAAAGTAAAACAAACAAGATCATATCAGAATTTCGGTCGTGTTTTTTTTCTTCTCATTTATAAAAAACGTAAGATAATTTTTATAAACTAAATAACTATTTTTTTATATTTTGAAATAGTATACAAGCCAAACAGGTAAGTGCTTTGGATTTATTACTCATAAATATGCTATGTGAGTAGACTTAATAAATGTTTCACATGTTTACTAACAAGAGATTCTAATTATAATGGTTTAAATCACTTCAGTGCATACTTATTAAAATGAAAACATTTTATCAGTTTATCATCCTCAGTAACTTAAAGCTCTTTCTTTTGTCTTTAAGCACATAAATTCAATAACCATTAGAATTAAAATAGTGTCTTATTGATGTTTTAAAACAAAAGACTCAAAGTGTATCATCAGTTTAAATATTTTCAAAATCTCTTTTCAATTTCTATGTGTTATGTGAAATCATTTGTGAGCTCACCAGACGTATGTGAGTTGCCTTATCACTTGCTCTCTGCTTAATTAAAGCATTTCATTCTGTTTTGACTACTTTAACTTATTTTGTGAAAATATGTTGTTTTCTTTCAGTCATGTTATGTTTGTCAAGTTGTAATTGAAGTTTCAGTATATAAGCTTTTAAATATCAGTTTAATTTGAATATCATATCTGGAAAAATATCTATAAAGTGTAGAATAATTGTAATGAAAACTGATTTATTTAAAATGATTGCATCTTAAAAATACTTATCCTTGCAGAACGAGATCTCTTTACATGCACGTTGAGAGTTTTACTCAAGAATGTTCGGTAATGGAGCAAGGCGTTTAAATTATATTAAATGTGTATGTAAATTTTATTGTCTATTAGCATTGCATTTGTTGCCCTTCTTTCTCTCTTTTTCAAAGTTATGAGACTGGTAGCTAAAATAAAATTCGTGCCAGTGTGTAGAATTTCTCAAGAATGAATGAACATACATAACAGACGATGCCGGCAGTAATTTATTTCTAAAGCTTAATATATTGAATAGCAAAAAGCATTTATGGGAAGGTTTTTGAAATACCCTCTACCATGGTCAAGCTTTCTTGAATAAAACTTACGATTCTTGATTTGTTGTTAGAAAAATATTGTTCTCTACAGGACAAGAAGTTTTAAGGTATAATGATTTGAAATATGCTTATATATGTATGTGTTTATATATAACTCTGGATAGCTATGGAAAAAACGAAAACCTGTGTGGTGTATAAGTATCTTATATATTCTTTTCATCTGCTTTATCTAGACCACTTATAGACCAGGGTGATTAAAATATTGCACAAATTTCGAAAAGCAAAACATAAAAGATTGCAAAATAATAAATTACTAATAAAGCTAGCTTTTTAACTTTAAACAGCAAAGCTATGAGAAAACCTTGTTTAAGAGAATATTTTTTCATTATACTTTCCCTCGATAGCGTTTGTGTGAATTTTTTGTTTAGTGAAGACAGAAATGTGTCCCCCGAGGGGAATCGAACCCCTTACTGTAACATTGTAAACCCCTAGACTTAATGCTGTATCAGAGAGAAACTACCCCAATAATGAAGTTAGTAAAACAGCTTACATAAGTGTGATAAAAGTTACCCTGTTTTCAAGTCTGTAACATTTCTCTTGCCGGTTTTTACTTATCATCTTACAATTTCTTTTTGTTAATTTCTTGTAGTAATTAGAATTTCCTAGAGCGTACAATAACTTTGAACCAGTCGGTTGGCTCTTTTGTTGTTGTTACCTTCCCATGCAGTAAATTTACCTGAACTCCGAGAAGCGAATGGGTGGCGAGTTCTACCCTTGAGAAGTTCCCTTTTCCAAGCGTTTTGCCTTCAAAATGATAATGGCCAATAGCACACAATTTTAATTTGTTTTCGCCAATTTCTGTCCCATGCTTCATTATTTAATTTTCCGCGTAAGGTCTCTCTAAGTGACGTTTATTTCTTTTTTAAAAACGAACTGTTTAATCCCAATATTTATTATCATACAATCTTTCTGTTCCCACTTGTAATCTTCGATAAATCTTGTTTTAAAATTTTAAATCCAACAATATTGTTTCGATAAACTTCGAAAGCTCACGTGAAGATATTGTTGGACTATTTCAGAAACAATGGTGTAGCAAAACGTTCACAAAAAATAAGAACTTGGAAGGACATTGTTAGGAAACGGAAAGTTCGACAATTTTACCAGGACCCAAGTAGTAAATGGTGAGAAAAGTCAGTATGTAAAGGAATAGAGATATTGCTGATAAAAAAAACAACAAAAAACTGAACCTCACATTCAAATTTTTTATGCAACAATTTGAAATTAAGTTTGACATAATTTCAAAACCAATACTTTTTCAGGGGTTCATAACCTCACAGACCATCAAACTGATTACTCTTTAAATGGCGATACCTGAAGAACGTGATACGTTTTCTAATTAGTACCAACAAATGAAATGAAAATCAATTTACTAAAAACTTTCCTTTTCTCGTACAACGTGTAAAAATTATTTTTCTCATTTTAGTTTAGAATGTGATACTTTAAATAGTAGTTGAGAAAGAAGTATTGCCTCCGCAAGTTTAGTCAATACGTGGAGTACTACTAAAAGCTCTTACTTACCCTTGGCTTCCACCGTGGCTTTTCTAATCTCTATACGTCGGCAATTATCTGTTAATGCAGAAAGTTGTTTATCAGCTTAACGTTTTCGCTCTTTATTGCTTCATTTCGCTTTCTGAGTAGTTAAACGTTATTCTCTATTTCGTAGCATTTCCTTAATGAACTAAATCCTCTGTTAAACCTAATATTAAGCAAGCGCTTTTTTTCTACATTTAATTTAGTTGGCTTATTGTACATTTCAGTGTTATTTTTACAAACCTCTGATTTGAAAACCATAATGAACTAATTGAGAGGAATGGTATGAAGTGAAAAAAAGTAACATACGCGTCTAACATGATTTTTGTCACTAGTATTGAATATGTTTGTTCCAATACTTTGCCAAACAAAATTAGGCACTCGATAACTGAATCGTTAAATCCTCCTTTCCTTACGTCTGCTTGTATAAGTTGAGTTCGCTTGTTTCTAATTTCTTGGGCTTCCTTTTCATTAAGTGTTCTTCCCATGATCTGGGTTCCATTGCTTATTACCACTACATTTTCGCCACCAGTTGTTTATTGGTATTATTAAAGTTTTATTTTATTTTTAGGCCTTCACCAGTTTCTTCCTTTCTGCTGTTTTTTTTTTTTTTCTGGTTTGAGGAGATGAAGAGGAAGTGTTACCTTTCGTTGAACATTCTACAAATATCTCGAAAATAATAAACAATAACTACACGAGTTTGTGGTAGACAATCTGCAGCATGGTGCACTTAGACACCTCGAGTTTAAACTGTTTAAAGAGAGATGTTAAACTATGAAGCGATTGGCGAAAACAATTTAAAACTGTGTGCTACTCGTCATTGTCACTGTTTTATATTGACCCACTGGGCCAAAAGCAGTTAGATGTGGTACTAAGGGGAGGTAACTTTCTCCAGGAAGGATATGTCAGAGAATTTTGAAAATCGCCTGCAAAGGAAAGTTAGCTCACCTTGATTTTTCTACACAGAAGGGTAACGAACTCTCACCCCTCTATAAATATGGGTGACAATTATACACTGAAGCCCACTCAGTTAGTTTATGAACATATATTTCACAGCAGGTAATCTGCATTCATAAATGTGTTGGATACCGATAACACTAAACACACACAAAAAAGGAATTAAAGCATCTTTATGCTTGATAAAATAAATTGCTCGAATGACAAGGGGCATCTAGTGAGGCGCTGATAATTAAAAGATTTATTTTCCAGTCTTAACATTTGTAGTTCTATTTCACAAATTACAATCGTATCTCAGACCACCCATATTCACATTATTAAATGGACATATCTTGAAAACAATGTCCAACATACCAACTATAGAGGCTACAATCACAACTGACATTACTGATAATTTCTCTAACGTCATTGTCTCCCGTACGTACAGCATAAAGACTAAAAGGCCTAAACGTCGCCCCTATATTAATGATTATCAGTTTTATAAATGGTTTCATTAGTAGCCTGAAAAACAGATGTAATTTAGTAGTTACTTAGATAATATAGAAACACAGTATCGTTTTTTCTTGGATAAACACAGAATTAATGATGATGACGAGAAACCCACTTGATATAAAAATGTATCTCAGGACGGCTGCTATGGGTATTAGCACTATTAATAATAAAGCAAAAAAGTTTTTTATTTACCTGAAGATGACCTAGGAAGATCGAAACGTTGTTCTTTGATTGATACTCGTGTACCATGTTCATTTCCATCATAAAATGAAGCCTTGAGTAATTAAAGGTAATTTTACTCCATACAGACGAGGTATAGCCTATATTGAAAAACATTTCATGTTGGAAATGAACATAGTACACGAATATCAATCGTACATAATTTACCTAAATCAGTATTGGACATAAATATGTGTGTGGATGTGGCAGCTTACGAGTAGAATTACTGAGCCAGTTGTTGGAAAACCTTGTGTTAACTACGTCACACCTCTTCCCTGTGCGTTGCTGGAGTACAACAGCTATTACCTACAGGGTGGCTGGCCCATCCATATATCTTATGTATCCAGAGTATCTGTGTGCTGTCCCTCATTCTCGCTGTATAATATTATGCGACGCTATGTTCTGTAAGACATTTTCCTCAACATAGCAGGGGTTATTGTTCCAAATGTTCTGAAAAAAAAGAAAAGAAACAAATTTATAATACATGCGTAATTGAATATAACATAATAACATATGGATGGGTAGGGACTTACGGGCCACCCTGTATATAAATATCCGAAACAAAGTACTACAAACTGCAAAATTACTTTAGTTAAAAAATAAATTGACAGCGTAAAATGTTATATAAAAGAAATGTTGAAAAAATATAAATTTCATTCTAAATTCAACACCTTTTTGTGAACACTTATTTCACCTATAAAACTAGTACAGTGATATATTTCTATTTCTTCAAGGAGAACACTTTAAAACTCTATACATATAATGCGCCTTATTCACGTTTTCTCTCATTAAAGGTCCATACTAATCTATTTGCTAAAATGAATATTCATTTTTTCCAAATCAGTAATATGTTAAAGTCACACTCAAACATTCGTATCACTTTAGTTTGTTTTTCCGAAAAAATATTTTTAATAATTCTTGTTTTTGTCGTGGTTAACAGTTATATTAACTGTTTAATGTTTAAGTACAACTATTATACATATACATATATTTACATTTTTGATAGATGATTAATGGCCAACGCAACGTTTCTAGACAACTGTGTTGTTTAAGAATAAATCGTCTTTAGAGTACTCTTCGTGTAAGTTTTACTCTCTAATTGAAATTATTTTGAGTCATGAGGACTGAGTTTTGTATTTTTAAACATGGTACTTTTAATATTTAATTAGGCGAATGTTTTATACTTTTAAGGTGTTTTTGCTTCATGCATATCACTTGAAATAAAAATACTGCAACACAATTATCAGTAGCTTTAAAGTATTATATTTGCTTATGTTAAGTGCTAACTTTAAGAGTTGAATGTCATAAAAAATCCTATCTTTGTGACATATGCTCCCTTTCATGTCTGGGTACATATAACATGGAGAGTGATATTGTGTTGGTATCTTGATCTTCTTATCGTGCACAGGAAAATGGTCCACAAAATAAACCAGTTTCTTGCGGTGCTATTTATCTCTTCGATTAGCATCGATTAGCAGTGTGTTTTTCTACACACCTGTTATATCATCAGTGTTTCTTCTCTTCAAGTAAATCCTCACGGTGATTAGAACTGTGTTTGTGGTATGTGGACCAAACAAGTAAAGTAGAAATATAATGTTTGGGCTCATTTGTTCTTGATTTACAACGCTAAAATCAGAAGTTCGATTCCCCTCGGTGGGCTCAGCAGATAGTCCGATGTTGCTTTGCTATAAGAAAACACAAACACACACATTTGTTACCTTCGATCATTTAAAATTGTGTAGCACAGTACAAGCAAAATATACCCCGATTATAAACAGCAAGTTATAGAAACTTCGACTATGAAAACGTCCCTTACTAGTACAGCAATAAGTCTAGAGATTTATAACGCTAAAATCAGGGGTTCAATTCCCCTCGATTAACTCAGCAGATAGCCCGATGTAGCTTTATCATAAGAAAACACATACACACACTATGAAAACGATAGACGACTTCATTGTAAAGCAGAAAAAACTCGAAAAAGTTACTTGTAAAGGGTAAATATTTCACGATTCTGCCCAAAGCTACCTGTCTGGTATCAAAATGTTGGGATCACGTTTGGCCTATAACAGCCAGAAATGACTATATTAGGATATCAATGCTGGTAGGATATACATGTTCGGGATATTAAAAAACATTAAGAAGTAGAAGAGTTAGGTACACAGGTAGTCGACTCATTTTGCTATTTGAGCAGAGAATGAAAGATCATCTATATTACTACAGAAAAAAAAAACAAAAAACTGTGAGGTTCAAGATGCCACAGTCGTAAGTATACTATGAAATTTTATTTGTTAAAGCGTATTTTGTACTTTAGTGTGACTTGAAAGTCTAATGGAGGGAAAATGTAACTAACCTCCCTTTATAGTGTTTCATGATCTGTGCATGCATGAATACTCCTTCCCACATAGATATATATTTGTGTAGCCACAACGAGATATTGACCAGATGGGATAAGGATACAAATCAAAGTCGCCAGTAAAGTTTTACCATTATAATTGTTCTTTTATTATGTGTTATTTCAACTTTGTTTGAGATTCACATGTTCATCTACATTTCAATACTTAGCTTACAAACTAAAACATAACAATAAATATATATAAATAAATGAAACGAACACGTTCGTTCGTAAAGCACAAAGCTACACAAATCTGTGCAACATTTATAGAAACCCGCTGAGCTGTCGAGGGTTAAAGCAAACACAAACATTCACAACAAGGTAGACTAATTTATTGTTATACTATATCTTAGGCCCATTTCTAAAATCGTTGCTATTTCTATTAAGTAAAACTATTTGGTCGTATTTCGATTACTACGAATTATCGTCGAAAATGATACAGAGTTTATTCCTCGTTACCTGTTTAGTTTCACGAATTTATATACGCCTTAGACAAGGTAATTTCAAATAAATATTTTAACTAAAATTTACTATGCTTGTACCATCTGAAAAACAATAACAACAAAGATTTACAGAGATACGTATATAGTCAAAATACAGAAGACAAAGAAGGGCAAATAACAAAAGAACTTTTTTAATTTATCGATATCAAACTTAATATGCTTATAATAAAATATAAACTTTTTACACTGTAAATATTATTTTCAAGTTTAGAGCCGAAGCGTGGTCAATTTCAAAACTGGTCCACTAACCTAGAAAGGTGAAGTATTAAAACTGTTTTTAAGATATCCGAAAAGTGTTTTCGATATATATCCAAATACTGACTCTTGAAATATTAAAGGGCCAAATAAACATACCTGTGTATTATAACACCTGTATAGCTTTGGGAAAAACCGTGATGAGTCATAAAAAATGGGTTTCGATTGATCAAGTTTCCTCGCGAGGCGGAGGAGACGGGTTGGCCAGCTTGTGTCAGAGGAACAATCATTTTGTATCTAAATGGCTGTTAAGTTAATAAATCACTCATCAGAAAAAGAAACAACAACAGATAGATCAATTTAAAACTTTAATAAAATGTCTTCTTTATTGAAGAGACTTCATATATTTTAAACTGAAATGCACACTTTATTTATGAATGCAAAACGTGTTTGTAATTATGTTGTTTATGTACAGTGTATATACTGTTTTGATGTAACTTAATCCGAGGTTTGGCGAAAGTCTGGTTAGTTTCGTTAAATAGAAGGACATACATAGGCCACAAACTCACACCGGTAAAAACTTAGGATTCTACAAGTTCATGTAGCTTAGAATATATATACTTAAAATATCTGTGACAGACTTATATAGGCTTATAAATTTTATAGGGTAAATAAATTATATAGCAAAACGCAGAAACATGCTTAATATCAAGCAAGCTGCTATACTTATAATTCAGGAAATCAATAAAAACTATTTAGATTTGCAAAATGTTGAATGATAGCTGAATGATAAGTCTAATAGTAAGGAAAGTTGACTGTGTATAATGACTAGTTCACATGTACCTCAAACTGAAGAAACTACTAATTCACTGATATAATCACAAGAAAAGGCAGACGCCAAGAATTAATTGTTCAATACATTGTCTGATTGACCATAAAAATAGTTATTTAATCATTGTAAATTTTACTTCTAAAATCTTAGTTAGAGAAGGTTGTGGCCGAAATGCTAAGATACATAGAATGAAGAAAAGCTCAAAAATTTCAAGAAAGAAAATGTAGTTATTTCTAAGTAAACAGTGCGTTACACAACTTTGTTTCGTAGAGTTTCACAAATGATTTAGCGTTTACTAAAAACCAATATATCGACACTGTTTGTTTCATTCCAAAGTGTTAGCAGTACAGAAATAAAGTTAATATGCAAAAAATATTATTGACTCTGAATTACGTTGCCTGTCAGAGAGTTTGAGCTTTTCCAAAGTGTCAACTATCCAAAGAAACAACTGATTTACAGGAAGTTTGCTACAAATATAAAGTTGATTGTTAGAGAGAGATGACGAAAAGCTCTAGAACAAAGGTCAGCTTATAAATATACAAAAAAAAAAGTTTTTTTATTGATTTGTTACTTATTCATTTACTTCTGTGTCTATGTCACCTATTAGGTTAATTTTATTTTCTACTTTAAGAAAAAAAAAAGATGATTTTAAAGTCTTAGGTATTGTTTGGGTTTGTTTGTTTGTTTGATTTTTTGCGCAAATCTACACGAGGGCTATCTGCGCTAGCTGTCCCTAATTTAGCAATGTAAGATTAGAGGGAAGGTTGTTGGTCATCAAGTTTTACCATTATAATTGTTCTTTTATTATGTGTTATTTCAACTTTTGGGTTACTTTTTTACCAACAAATAGTGAGATTGATCATCACATGATAACGCCCACAGGGCTGAAAGGGCGACCCTAATATTACGAGTCGAGTGCCTTAACCACCTGGCCCTGTTTGGGAAATCTTCGTTCATTGAAAAGAACCAGTTGATTGAATTTGTTAGAAAATGCAAAAAAAACCAAAAAAACAGTTTCCTATAAATACTTTCATAAATGAGTTGGCAGTGTTTAGCTCACGTCCATAAATTTGAATAACTACCTCTATAGAGTGAGTCACTAAAGAATTAATGAAGCTCCATTTTAAACCGTGACCAGTATAATGGATGTGCGTTAATAAATTCAAACACATCTACATTAACATCTCATTTTAATATTAGTGATATGTCTGCACGTTATAGTCTAATAAACAATACTTTAAAATTAAGATTTAGATACTAGAAAACTTTTCATGTACTCAGAAGAATAAGCTGACAGGATTTATATAGTTTTATAATTTGCTATATTGTCCCGATTCTAACAGGATTTATATAGTTTTTATCTTTCGCCATATTGTCCCAATTCAGAAACGAGGAATTTTTGTTCTACCAATCCATTTGCACCTATTTCAGATATATAATTGCTAATTTATGCGTAACGTATGAATTGATGTGAAATTAGAATTGCGCTTTATTTTCGTTGTTACTTTGTCTGTTGTAACGCCTGCTGATATTGCGCGTACACATGTTACGGTTTAAATATTCTGATAGACAAAGTTATAAGTCTAAATGTAAATCCTAATCTACGTTTTCTCAGTGAAGCTAACTTAAGTTTTCTTATTCATATATATCAATACATACACAGTACCTATCATAAGTAACTTAACACTTATTATTCATATCTACATTCACAGTACCGATCATAAGTAACTTAACACTTATTATTCATATCTACATACACAGTACCGATCATAAGTAACTTAACACTTATTATTCATATCTACATTCACAGTACCGATCATAAGTAACTTAACACTTATTATTCATATCTACATACACAGTACCGATCATAAGTAACTTAACACTTATTATTCATATCTACATACACAGTACCGATCATAAGTAACTTAACACTTATTATTCATATCTACATACACAGTACCGATCATAAGTAACTTAACACTTATTATTCATATCTACATTCACAGTACCGATCATAAGTAACTTAACACTTATTATTCATATCTACATTCACAGTACCGATCATAAGTAACTTAACACTTATTATTCATATCTACATACACAGTACCGATCATAAGTAACTTAACACTTATTATTCATATCTACATACACAGTACCGATCATAAGTAACTTAACACTTATTATTCATATCTACATTCACAGTACCGATCATAAGTAACTTAACACTTATTATTCATATCTACATACACAGTACCGATCATAAGTAACTTAACACTTATTATTCATATCTACATACACAGTACCGATCATAAGTAACTTAACACTTATTATTCATATCTACATACACAGTACCGATCATAAGTAACTTAACACTTATTATTCATATCTACATTCACAGTACCGATCATAAGTAACTTAACACTTATTATTCATATCTACATTCACAGTACCGATCATAAGTAACTTAACACTTATTATTCATATCTACATACACAGTACCGATCATAAGTAACTTAACACTTATTATTCATATCTACATACACAGTACCGATCATAAGTAACTTAACACTTATTATTCATATCTACATTCACAGTACCGATCATAAGTAACTTAACACTTATTATTCATATCTACATACACAGTACCGATCATAAGTAACTTAACACTTATTATTCATATCTACATACACAGTACCGATCATAAGTAACTTAACACTTATTATTCATATCTACATACACAGTACCGATGATAAGCCTTGGACCAACGAAGTAACAAGAAAGACCTTTTAATATTAGAATGGCTCTGCCCGGGCATGACCAGGTGGTTAAGGCACTCGACTCGTAATCCGACGGTCGCTGGTTCGAATCCCCGTTACACCAAACATGCTCGCTCTTTCAATCGTGAGAGTTATAAAGTTACGGTCAATCCCACTATTCGTTGGTAAAAGAGTAACCCAAAGTTGGAGGGACGGTTAGTACAGATAGCCTTCGTGTAGCTTTGCGTGAAATTCAAAACAAAACAAACCCTAAGTATATAGGTTATGCCTCTGCCATACAGCGTTGACCATATACTGCTCTCAGTAAATTCGAAAATGAGTCTGTATGTCCATTGTTCTCAACGCACACGGCCAATGTTTGGCAAAACGCTGAGGAATAACATTCTACGTACGTTCACCAACTTTCATCAAAATACGATCATTTTTGACTGAGTTATAATACAGAGCAACAATAACGTGAAAAATCTGTTCTCATCCTTGATTTACCAAAAACTATTATCTTCTAAACTGGGCCGTTGTCCACATCATGCCAGCTTCCGTTGGGATCCATTCAGTCATCTTCGAGAAATCTTGTTGATAATCATCCATATACACAAGGGTGAAAACATAACCTACGTCACTTTTGGTGGTGGAGATGATGAGAAACAGTGGCGATAAAATATTCAGTGTATCTTTCTCTTCTCAATTATTGTGAAAATCCACCTATTGTTTTGTATTTATGTTACAAACAGTTATTCACTTCACAAGCATTATTAGGACATAACATTGCACGTTAACCATTGATGTAATTAAATGTGAATTAATTGTACAGGATGTACTGTTAAGTTTCCTGGTACTACATTTATTTTCCCATACTATTTGATTTATGAACGTATACACTTTCAGTTGAGTTAGTGATAGTGATTGCTTGGCAAAATGTCAACAGGAGAGCTGTGCAAGAGAAATCTGTATGCTTGTCGTTTCATACATTTGTGCAAAAAAATAAATGAACAATTTCAACTTGAACAGCACCAAATATGCACATGGACTAAACTATATGGTCAGCCATACCTGAATACTATGGAACTTCGAGCTGACCATATAGTTTAGTCCATGTGCATATTTGGTGCTGTTCAAGTTGAAATTGTTTTTTTGTTGTTGTTTTTTTTTGCAAAAATGTATGAAACGACAAGAAGGTAAGAAGCCAACAGCACCCGCCATCACATTAATTTCATGGATGATACCTCAAAATGAACTCTACTTCAAGAGTTTCTACACAAGCGCTAGACTATGTAAACAAAATTCAAATATAAAGTTACACAATTTTTCATATTAATAAAATGTTTCAGATTCTTTTGATTCTAATATACAATTTAACACAAACTATTTGTAATAACCTATTATATTTTTACATTGATACTTTTGAAAAGTATACAGATAATTTATAGGTTCTTGGAAATAATAAACTCGAACGGTTTTTAAATTACTTCTAAGTTTTATGTGTTAATATACAAAATTCACGAACTGAAGTAACATTGTATTTTTTTTATTTTTCACACTTGCTTCAGAGATATGGAGATTAGTCAGTAAAGTGCACTTATAGAACATCAAGTTTGATTCCCTTCTATTTATAAATGTTTGATATGAAATACATTATTTAATGGCAGATAGCATTACGCTTTATTTGAAGTACCAATGGAGACTAATAATTTACCTACAATAAGTATTGTAATAAGCTGTAACTTATCATTATATTAAGTTCATTCTGTAATTATAAAACTGTATACTCGTTAAACAACTTTACATTTTCCTCACTTTCTGGTATAGAAGTTACTTATATCGTGCTAGCAGTCACCTGAAAAGGTAAGATTTGCTATGATTAAACAGAAAGAAATATTGTCAAAATGGTGACACATAAATTTCTTGAAATTTTTTAGATTAGTCATTTAGAGAGAGGACTATTAACTGGCAAAGTGAAAAATGCACGCCAGATTTAAACTAGGATTTTTTAGCTATGTTAGGAAATAATTGTAAATAAGCATAAATCACTTGAAGGTGACATAAACCATGCAATACTTTGGATCCGACTGTAACATTTACGTACCACAATGATTGTTGTTGTTGTTGTTTTGAATTAAGCACAAAGCTACGCAATGGGCTATCTGTGTTCTGCCCACCACGGGTATCGAAATCCAGTTTTTAGCGTTGTAAGTCCGCAGACATACCGCTGAGCAACTGGGGGGCACAACAACGGACATAGCCAAACAAATAAACTATTCTGTCGAATAATGTGTCCATTTATTTTTATTCTCGTTGTACGTACGGCATGACTTTCAAAATGAATTAATAGTTGTGGCCTGTGATAACTCTCTCTCACGTTTTACAACAAACAAAAACAATTCTATTCATTTTTAAATAAGAAATTATTATAGTTTAATTCACTGATGGTTTCATGAAGATGTTTGTTGGTTTTCTTTATCGTTTTTTTTTAATTTCGCGCAAAGCCACACGAGGGCTGTCTTCGCTAGCCGTCCCTAATTTAGCAGTCTAATACTAAAGGGAAGGTAGCTTGTCATCACCACCCACCGATAACTCTTGGGCTACTCTTTTACCAACGAAAAGTGAGATTGACTGTTACATTATAACGCCCCACGGCTGAAAGAGCAACCATATGTGGTCCGACGGGGATTCGAACCCGCGATCCTCAGATTACGAGTCGAGTGCCTTAACCACCTAGTTATGCCGAACCATTTCTTATTCTATGCCTGAGAATGTTTTAATATTAAGTCTTTTCAAAGCACTGATTACTTTATAATATAAAAACAAGACTTCTTTATATTCACTTTCCAGTAAGTTGACGGCAAAATAGTTGTTCATTGTTGTATTATATGTATATACACTTTGGTTCTGGTTATGGTATATCAAAGAGAAGTTAATTTGTATTGCCCTTTCTTGAATTACTGAAACACTTCGAAATAATAAGCTCGTATATGTAAATCACATAAAGCTGCAGTCTCCTCTCTAACTGCATTTACTTTTATTGTCATTTATGCTTGAATATTGATCACTATCTGTGGCAATAGTACAGAGCTTTAAAGCTCCGTGTATTTATTTGCCTGGTACGTGATAAGGCACGTGATTACGCAATACAAGCAGGTTTTATTCTAAGTCTGTAGAGCACTGATGTGAGTATATTCAACATCTTTGTATTTGAGCATCTTGAATTGAGTCAGTGTTTGGTGTGTAGAACTCTAAGCATCTTTACTTGAGTTCATGTTTGGTGTTTAAGATTCTAAGCGTCTTTACTTGAGTTCATGTTTGGTGTTTAGGATTCTGCTTCAGTACCAAATCGCTGAAACGTTAGAAACTCCAGCAATCAAGAAGCAATGCTAAATTAGGGCAGTATGCATTATTACATGTCAAACAAAAATGTTTATTAGACAAACGTATATCTCCATATACCCATATAACTATCTTTGGGTTCTATGTTTGTTCCATTTACAGATTGTTGTGTGGAAGTCAGTCATTTGGTGTTTTATGGCACAAAGCAGCTAGGCTATCTCCGCACAGGAAGTCAGTTATGAGTAGTCTACTTTTAGATATCCAGTTTAAGAGTCTTACACATTCATCTGTTTTAGATAACTTATTCGTGAGTCTTACACATTCATCTGTTTTAGATAACTTATTCGTGAGTCTTACACATTCTTTTGTTCTAGACAGCCATGTTGGAGAGTCTTACACATTCATCTGTTTTAGATAACTTATCGGGAATCTTACACATTCATCTGTTTAGATAACTTATCCGGGAGGCTTACACATTCATCTGTTTCAGATAGTCAGTCCAGTAATTTTACATATTGTTCTGTTCCAAATAGCCAATCCGAGAGTCTTACACGTTAATCGGTTCTAGATAACCTGTTCAGTCAGACTTACATATTTATCTTTAAATAAATACGACAAAAGTCAAGTGTAATAACTTTCCAAATAGATGACGTATGAGTTATACATATATGTATATCCCATCTCAAGCTATTCAATTCGGTAATTATATATAGTCTATTTCTAGACAGTTAAATTTCTAAATAATCATCCAGGGAATCATAAGTAATCTATTTACAGATAAGTAACTTACGAATCATTTATCCTGTGAATCTACAGATACCAAACCAGAGAGACACATATAGTTAATTTACATATAGTCTACTTAAAAACCAAATATGGTATATATTCAGACACGTAACTCAGAGATAAGTCCAGTTTATTGAAGAGAAGCGAAATATTGGTATTAGTTCGTCAATAAAAATATTCAAGGGTTATTTTCATCTTTCGTTACTAGGAAACACTCTTTCTCTTGTGAAATTCTCTTTCTTTGTCTTAGATGTCACCCTGAAAACTTAGTATTGTCAACCAATTTCTGTATATCATAGTCATATGATTTTGTTTCTCCTTAGACTTCACACTTGTCATCCTGTGAAGTTCTCGTAGATTGGTCGTCATGGTCACTGACTATTTCACTTGTCAATATCGAACTTCATATTGACATCACTGTTAGTTAGTCTTCTGTACACGTCATCGTACCAGTTCACAAATATAATTCTTTAAACGATCTAATTAACAGAAGATTATCTAAAATTGAATAAAAATAAAAACAAAACATAATCACAACGCTAGTATAGATTTGTGTATGTATCAAAAACAGTTTCCTTTCTCATTTTTACATAAGTATGGGTTAGCTAGCAAAACAAGTGTCCTTGATAATGTCATGGGGGGGAGACAGAAATAGAGTCGAGGTAACTCGCTGGCCTTCGATAGGGATATGCTGGCGTGTCGAAATACGATAGAAGGGTATACAGCTAACTTTGTCAACTTGCCAAAACCTTGTTGGTCAAAATCTCATAATCTAAGTGCAAACACTTACCTAATAGCATGGAAAATAATGAATAGGTTCTCCTTTAGTGGCAAGACTTTCATTCTATCAAAATCACTTATTGATCAATAAATGCTTTAAACAGATTTTTTAGAAATCAGCGACAAATTAATCTCTAAATATTTTCAAAATGGGCAATAAAATTAAAATATATGAAAAGGAATGTAGTAATAAGTATCGATTTTTGTTAATACACATCCTACACAGTACTTTGTCTTCTATTACGTCGATAATTGTATCAGTGTGTGAAGTGCTGTGTGGTATACAAATTATTGTTTTCTGCAACATTAATAACTCTAATACAGTATTCGGTTGATACCACCACAGTTATTGATTAAACTATGTTGTCCATTCATATTAAATCACAGAGTTGACTGGTAATGACACAACATTGATCACGTTCCTTGAGATCAATTGGTAACACCCATCGTATGTTATTCCACTTACTAACCAAATAAATTAGAAGAACGTTTGTACTTTGCAGCACAAGTCACACTAGGATTTAGAACTCAGATATTAGTACATTGTTCGAGTTCAGATTTTAAATTGTCTATAACACCTGTTAAATTCGTTTTTTGGCACTGGATTGATGATAATCCATCGATAGTACATACTAGATAAGATGTTAATTCATCACTGGAACTGAGCAACTATCGATTATGTACAAGTCAATTGATAATATCGGCCAGTTGTTATTTGTAAGATCCATTGATAACACTGATAAGCTATAGTTTTCTTTTTGTTAGTAAATTCTGATAAGCTGCTACTAGTAGAAGTCCATGGTAATACAATGTCAGGCATCTTTGGTGCCTCACCCTTTCAACCGTGGGGGAATTATAATATGACAGTCAATCCCACTATTCGTTGGTAAAATAGTAGCCCAAAAGTTGGCGGTGGGTGGTGATGACTAGCTGTCTTCTTTCTAGTCTTACACTGCTAAATTGGAGACGGCTAGCGCAGATAGCTGTCGTGTAGCTTTGCGCGAAATTCAAAACCAAACATCCAAAGATAATACAAGTCAAATTTTAGCTGCTGTTTTCATTGGTAATATTGTTCAAGTACCAGTCATAAATACATTTATACGTTACACTCAGTTGTTCTTTGATTTAAAGAAAAGCAAAGCGAAAATAATTGTAAAACATGTCATTTATTATTAATTGCTTATTTGTTTGTTTTTGCATTTCGCACAAAGCTATTCGAGGGCTATCTGTACTAGCCGTCCCTAATTTAGCAGTGTAAGACTAGAGGGAAGGCAGCTAGTCATCACCACCCACCGCGAACTCTTGGGGTACTCTTTTACCAACGAAAAGTGGGATTGCCCGTGACATTATAACGCCCCCACGGCTGAAAGGGCGAGCATGTTTGGCGCGACGGGGATGCGAACCCGCGACCTTCAGATTACGAGTCGCACGCCTTAACTCGCTTGGCCATGCCGGGCCCATTATTAATTGCAGTTAAAACTGTGTGACTTCAGTTGCACAACTTTTATCACAGAGATAATTCTGAATAAAGATACGACAGGTTAGAAACATCTAAATATCACTTGCGTCGTGTCATTAACTACTCTAAAAAAAACAACAAATATTTAGTAAATAGAACTAATATTTAAACCTCTAACCTCCCCTCCCCCGGTGACTCAGCGGTAAGACTGTAGGATTATAACACTAAAAACCGAGTTTCAACACCCGTGGTGGACATAACACAGCTCATTGTGTAACTTTTTTGTGTAACAAACGAAACAGTTAACCCACATACGATAAAAATATAAAAGAAAGTTCTTTATATGAGGATTTTAGATTTACTAAACGTACAAAATCAATATTCCCATCTTGAAGAAAGTGACGTTGATTTTAAGTAAAATAATCAAGAAAAAAAGAGCCATTATATGAAAAATTCTAATACTTAATAAATGTTAAAAGTCATGAATACGGCTTCGTTCGCAAGTATATCAGCTGGTTTTCCCTGCCCCACTTTCTGATCTGGCACGTGTTAGATAGCCATTAGCGAGCTGTTAAATGTGTCATCCTAGGCTTAAATATTATTCATCACGAAACAACCTTGTTTTCCTCCAGTTTCCCCAGGAAAAGAAAAGACCAGTTACCGTTTTAACCTTAGAGTCACACCGGTTTTGTTTTGGTTATTTAGTAATGCAACGATTTAATCACGGGAGAAATTTCCGAAGCGACCAATCTGTATATAATAACAAGAGTTGTTTTATTAGAACTCACCAGACTGGACTGAAATATGGCTGTTTACTGGCATATGAAAAATATTGGTATATAGTGCCAAGCAGAATCTTGGGTTAAATCATATTTTTCTAGTTTCCAGTTAATAATATATATTTTCATCATTTTCAAAACTCAATGACCACTACTTTGTCTCTTGTATCCCAGCCGGCTTGATGAGCCCTAGTATTGGGCGAAAAGGTTTATCGACACTGGATGGATGCAATATGATTGCCATATTGCTATAAATTATTATTTACTTTCGCTCTTAATATTAAAATATAGCTTTTGTACTTTGTCGTAAGTCACTGAGGCACATAAGTTCAATTTAGGCAGGAAGACATAGAAGAATTTTATAAACAGTATTTTAATAAAACAAGTTATTAGAAAGTGAACTTCTAAGACCTGAGAGCACGAAGTTTGTAAGTTTATAATAACTATCTTGCTTAAGCTTAGTCAGAAAATTTGTACTTGAAATATTGCTCAAAAGTAGCCCGTAAAATTCTGTTCTCTCCTTCCCTGCTCCAATGAAATTATCAGATAAAAAATATCTCATTCTAGTTGTTTGCCCTTAGTGGCAGAGCAGAACATCTGCGGACTTACAACGCTAAAAAGCAGTGTTCGATACCGTGGTGGGTAGAGCACTGATAGTTAATTGTATAGCTTTGTGCTTAATTCAAAACAACAACAACAAATGTAGTTGTTTTTGTTCTGATGTCGAAAAGTTCGTTATATTTTTAGGCTCCTAGCTCTTTATTTTCTCCAGTTAACGAAAATGTTGTTATTAATAACAACAAAAAACACGAGACAAGAATTAAATGATTTCTGTTTCACTTGTTTGGTGATAATATTCATAGAGTTCACCTTCGTTATAATGCAGCCTTCATAAGAAATTATGCCAAGTTTCAATTCTTAGATTCATCTTCGAACAGTCGTGTCTGAAAACCAGTTCGTCCCTGACATCTTGCATGAAAAAAGACAATTTTCTGTGTGTCGGTGGACTTTCTAACTTTCTTAAAGAATGAATTGAAGTCGATTTGTTTTTATTTCCGTAGAACGTGGACAGCTCGTCCAGAATTATTTAGAGATCCTCAAAATATCATGTTAAGCGATTTTACTTTGTATCTTCCAGGTCATGGAGAAACGTTACATCTATCAAGTACGTCGTAGTCTCAAGGGTGCTGGTATGGGTATTAAAACTTTCATTAAAATAAAGTTTAATGCCCATACCAGCCGTCTTGAGAATACATTTTTACTTCAAGTATGCAACGATAAACCTCTTTACATTTATTCGAATATCTAAGATTAAACCTTAAACGTATGTCAAATTTTCGAGGTCAAAACTGTTAGACGACATTAAATTAATAGCGCTAATGTATTTATATGTATATATTTGATAACAGTTTTTGATTCAAAGGCTCGTAGAATACAGTAATTAATGATCAACTTACAATGAAACATTCGTTTAGGAAAATACTTTCGTATTCGTAACCTGCGAAGGAAAATATACAAAAATTCAACACACACATACAGTTTAAAAACACATCAAGTATTTGACACAAGTTAAATATATTCGAAAGTATTTTCTCAAAAAAGTTAAAAGTTTAAAAATATGTTTGTTTGCCCTGCTCACACTAAAATAATTAACTAAACTAATTTTGTAAAAAGAAAGACAAATAGATGAAACAAAGAAACAGAGGTATTTGATACTTAACTTTCATACTACAAATCTATTCTATTAGTTCCAACTTGGTTATATCTCATGGAAAGACTGCTTTATCAATAATACAGTTCCTGATATCATTTCTCTAGATAAATGTCTTAACATTATATTCCATAAAAATAACTGTTTTGACACTTGTAATTTCACTGGGTTTCAATATGGTAACCAAAAACGCAATAACTTTAGACTATATTTTGCAATTTAAAAAGTTTGAAGCCGGACAACTGCAGTTAATTTCCTGTAATTTTTTATTTTCTGTTTAATATAAAAAATTAAAATTTCCCCTCAGACATTTCTTGCCTTTATATTGTTTCCGTAAATAAATCGTTACTTGTTCTGTTTATGTGTTGTTTCCATAAACAGAATCAATATCCACTTTTCTAGTACTTTTAGTTTTGTGTGAGTTTGATGACAAATATCAATACCTACTTTTCATTATCAGTCGCCCCCTAGTGGCACAGCACTATGTCTGCAGGCTCACAGTGCTAAAAAGCTGGTTTTGATACCTGTGGTAGGCAGAGCACAGTTAGTCCATTGTGTAACTTTGTGCTTAATTCTAAAACAAGCAAACAATCATTAGTTATGAGCAGTTTCCATCAAAAAATTACTGCCCACATATATAATTCTTAATCAATTCTAACCACATGTAGTTTACATAAATTGAATCAAATATACACACCTTATCACTTTTTGCAGTTATGTGTAGTTTTGACAAAGAGACTCAAACTATTCCCTGCGTGCCCTGATAACTAAACCTTTAGTTATGTTTAATTTCCATAAATGAGCTCAGTATCTACACTTCATGATCACTTCTTTTGATTAATGTAGTTTTAATAAACATGTGGATACATACTTCTTTATCACGTTTTATACTTCTCTAGATTCCTTAAGAAAGCTCAATTTTTATGTTTCATGATCTCTTTTCTTAATGATATGTAGTTTAATAAAAAGTTTGAATATATACACTTGATGACTAAAGCTTTCTTTTATATTTTTTCTTAATGGAACTCAGTATCTATATTTCTGAATAACTTCTAGTTAGATGTAGTTTACATAAAGACACTCAATATGTATATATACGAGGTCTGTTCAAAAAATACGCGGACTGTTTAAATTGCGCGGCTCCAGTTGGTTCCAGGGGAATCCGCTTGGTGTCGCTAGGTTCGCACAGATAAGCTGATTACGACGCCATTTCCCGATTGTAGATATCTTCATTTGTGTATTAGCTACGCGGTTTTAAGTGAAGTGCGAGTTTTTCGTTTGGTGGATTTCAGAATGAATGACCTGAAGAAGCAACGACTTGCTGTGAAATTTTGTGTTAAACTTTGAAAATCTGCGACTGAAACTTTTGCTGTGCTTAACACGGCTTATGGTGATGTTGCTATGAAGCGTACGGCATGTTTCAAGTGGCATGAACGTTTTAAGGATGGTCGACAGTCCATTGAAGATGATGAGCGTCCTGGACATCCTTCCACGTCAACTGACGACCCACGCGTCGACAAAATCAACACCCTGGTGCGGGCAAATCGACATCTGACTGTCAGGGAGCTTACTGAACAGTGTGGGATATCAGTTGGATCCTGTTACGAGATTTTGATCGAAAAATTGAAGATGCACCGCGTTGCTGCGAAATTTGTGCCTCAGAACTCGTGAGTTTCTGGCCAAACACTGGATCACTGTTCTTCCCCACCCCCCCCTACTCACCTGACCTTGCTCCTTGCGATTTTTTCTTATTCCACAAACTCAAAAGACTCTTGAAAGGAAGAAGATTTGAGACGATTCCCGAGATTAAGGCAAATGCGACGAAGGAGCTGGAGAACATTACAAAAGAAGCGTACCAGGACTGTTTCAACAAGTGGAAACACCGTTGGGATAAGTGTGCGCGTTGGGGAGGAGAGTACTTTGAAGGGGTCCCAGACCTGTAACTTCTAAATAAAGTACATTTTGTTTTATGACGTCAGTCCGCGTATTTTTTGAACAGCCCTCGTATATATACACTGCTGGCCAAAATCCTAAGACCAATGAACATAAAGAAAAAATATGCATTTTGCATTGTTAGACTCCACCACTTATTTGAGTAGAGCTTCGAAAGATGAAAATAAAAATAAAAACTATTTTAGCATTTAATAGGGAAAATGTGAACACTATGAAATTAGTCTAAATACTAGCTGGTCAAAAGTTTAAGACTATACTGAAACGAAGCGTTAATTCGTAAACACGTAACGAAATTTAGTCATTTGTGTTCAAGCTTTAGCGTTATTAACATCTCCCCACTGACATCTCCTGTGTTGGGTAAAAACATGGCAAAGGCTAAAAAGTTGACAGAGTTTGAACGTGGCAGGATTGTCGAATTGCAAAAGCAAGGTCTCTCTCAGCGTCCCATCGCTGGTGAGATTGGGCGTAGTAAAACTTTCAAATTTCTTAAAAGACCCTTAGGGATACGAAATGAGAATTTCAAGTGGTCGGCCACTTTCGCCGGCGTTTAGCAGTAGGACTCGACGAGTTGTCCGGCAAGACATTAGGCGATTGTCGAACCAGATTAAGGCCCTTATGGACGCAGAATGTAGCTCAATAACAATAAGACGGCATCTATGAAAGAAAAGCTTTAAGAACCGTAAACGTCTTGAAAGACGACGCCTCCTTCCACACCACGAAACAGCTCGGTTAAACTTTGCTGAGAAGCACCAAACAAGGGACGTAGAAAAATGGAAGAAGATTTTGTTCTCTGGTGAGAAAAAATTTAACCTGGATGGTCCAGATGACTTCCAACATTACTGGCACGATAAGGAAATCCCACCGTAGACTTTTTCTACACGACACAGTGGAGGAGGTTCCATCATGATCTGGAGTACTTTCTCCTTCCATGGAACAATGGAGCTTCAAGGTTATACAGAGGCGTCAAACAGCAGCTGACTACATTGGCATGTTGGAGAGAGCATCCTTATTGACTGAAGGCTCTCACTTGTGTGGAAATGACTGGATCTTTCAGCAGGACAATGCTGCAATCCACAATACCCGCAGGAGAAATGACTTTTCCATGGCGAATAAAGTGGTTCTTTTGGGTCATCCAACGTGTTCGCCCGAACTGAACCCCATTAAAAATGTTTTGAGGTGGATGGCAAGGGAAGTCTATGGAAATGGACGTCAATTCCAAACAGTACATTAGTTCGTGAAGCTATCTTTACCACTTGGAGTAACATTCCAGCCAGCCTCCTGCAAACACTTATATCGTCCATGCCAAAGCGAATGTTTGAAGTTATTCACAATGACGGCCATGCAACTTACTGCTAAGATCTCTTGTTGGGCATTTCCTACCCTATTTAGGTCTTTTTTTGGTATGGTCTTAAACTTTTGACCAGCTAGTATTTAGGCTAATTTCATAATGTTCACATTTTGCCTATTAAATGCTAATTTTTTTTTTATTTTCTCTTTTCTTATTTTCATCTTTCGGAGCTCTACTCAAATAAGTGGTTGAGTCTAACAACGCAAAATGCATATTTTTTCTTTATGTTCATTGGGCTTAAGATTTTGGCTAGCAGTATATATATATATATTTGTACGCTTTCTGCACACTTTTTCTAGTTGTGTGTAGCGTTTTTAAAGAAATTCAATTACTACACGTTTGGGTCACTTACTTTGGCTGTGAATAGTTTTCCTAAAGAAACCCAACGTGTACATTTTTTTCACTTCTTCTAATTAAGTATAGTGTTAATAAAGAGACTCAATATCTACACATTCTTCATTACTTATTATTTTAATGTGTATTTTCCATCAAGTGAATTAATATCTACATTTTCTGGTCTCTTTTAGTCATGAGTAATTTCCATTAATAGTCTCAATATCTCACTTTTTGACCATTTCTATTTATAATGGTTTTCATGATTCAACATGATATGTACACTCAGTATCTACACTTTTGGATAATTTCTTCTAGTTCTTCATAGTTTCCATAAATATATATATATATATACACAATTGTTGTTACAATTTAAAAATCAAGCTATTAAACAAAAAATGCTTCACTAACTGAAAGTATCCCATGGTATAAGCTAGAATGTGGGATTATAAGATATATCTTACAATAATATTAAATCCACATTAGGTATTGGAGGTGACTGTGAAAGTAAATCCCACATCGTGATGGGGTTACACCATCTATCATTTTTAACCTCCATTCGTCAGTCTCACATCAGAAATAAAAGAGCAACAATAGATAAAGAAACAGAAATTAGGATAGCGAGATGTGGGTGCTCAAGCCCACAATGCCCCACATCTATATCAATCTTCACTGCCAGCAGACAGTTATGGAAAGGTGACTGCTCTCCAAAGTAAAGAAGAAAATTAATTGAAATAAAAATAAGAAAATATTTTGGGGTAAACAAGTTGAAAACTTACCTTTTGAAGTCAGCATTCCAGCCCCCAATATGGTAGAAAGGCACTAATTAACAGCACAGCAAACGACTATACCACTAATATATATATATATGTGTGTGTGTGTGTGTGTGTCTATTTCTTGGCCACTTATTTTATTGATGTATTATTTATATCAAAAGAACTAATATCCACAATTTATCATTTTTTCTAGTTCTGTGTAGTTTCCTTAAAGAGATCAAATATATAAACTTTTTGATCACTTTTTCTACTCGTTGTCTTTCCTGAAAGAGATTAAATATCTACACTACTTGATGACTTCATCTACTTATGTATAGTTTCCTTAAGTACATCGATTTCTTCATTAATTCTAATCATTTGTAGTTTCTTTTATGAAACCCAATATCTATACTCAAATTCTGCACTTTTTATTATTGCATATCAACTTGATGACTTGTATTTCTGTATGCTTTTCCAGTATACGTTCATCTCAATCTAGGTATGTGTAGTTTCCACAAAAGAAACTTAATATATAGATATACGTTTCTTCATCACTTCTGTACTTTCCATAAAGAGACTCAGTATATATAAATGTGTACTCCTTGATAAGTTCTTGTAGTTTTGTGTAGTTTCCATATAGTAGTTCAATGTCTGCCTGTCTTAATCACTTTAAAATGTCATAATAAATATTTCTAGTTATGTATAGCATCATAAAGAGACTCAGTATTTGCACTTTTTGCCCACTTCTAGTCATGTTTAGTGGTTCATAAGAACACCTAATATTTACACTTTAATCACTCCCTCTAGTTATTCGTAGTGTTAATAAAGAAACACTTTAAATGATTTGTTCTAGATCTGTCAAATTTTCAATATGCACACTTTTTCCAGTTACATGTACTTTCTATAATGAGACCCAATATACACGTATTCTCTTCTCGATAATTCCTTCTAGTTATGTTTAGATTCCTTCAAGAGGTACTGTATACATGCTTCGTGATCACTTCCTCTTATTATGTGTACTTTCTATCAAGAAATCCGATGTATATAGTTTTTCACCAGCACCATTTCTAGTTATCTCTAATTTTCGTAAAGATATTCAATATTTACATTTCTTGATCACTTCCTCTATTTAAGCGTTGTTTTGATAAAAAAATACAAACAACAACAATGACTCAATATCTACACTTTCTGACCTATTCATTTAGTTGTGTGTCATTTTAATAAGAAAATCAATATATACGATGCGTTATCACGTGACCCTAGTTTGTGTAATTTTCATAGAGTCTTTTTATCTATACTTCTTGGTGACTTATTCAAATTATTTGTGTTTCATAAAAAGATGCAATACATATAAGAATACATACTTTTTGATAAATTATTCTAGTTATGTTTAGTTTCCTTAAAGAGAATTGATGTATATATGCGTCTTAATAAATTCTTCTTTCATGTTTCCATAAAGAGATTCAATATCTAAATTTATGTATCACTTCTTCTAGTTACATGTAGATTTCAAGAAGTAACTCAATATGTACAATAATTGAGCGCTTTTTCTACTTATCTGTAGTTTCCACAAAGAGACTTAGTATACTCGTATTGATCCCTTCCGCTATTATATGTAATTTTCATAAAGAGACTCACTATATATATTAGGGTGCGTCAAAAAACAAAAAGTTGTGACACTCAGTCGCTCGCTTATAATTTGATTCCATTCAATGATGGCGGTGATTCCATTAACAAAAAATTGGGACATTTTAATTTTTATCCTTTATCCGCTGACGCACCCTAATACACACTTCTAGAACACTTCTAATTTTATGCTTCTTCCACCCAATATCAAGACAATTTTATCACTTTTTCTAGTTATGTGTAGTTTCCATAAACAGACATAATATGTACGCAGGATATTTGAAAAGTTCTTGGCCTGACCTATGAAAAAAACGAGACACTGGTTCAACTAAGACTTAATTTTCAAGATAATTTCTTCCTGAGTTTATACTTTTGCACCAGCAGTGCTCTGAGGCCTTTATGACGTTCTTAAAAATTTCTCCTTCATGGTCCTCAACCCATGACTGGATGGTATATACAAGATTACTATAACTCTGAAATCTTCGACCGTTCAGAAAAAATTAAGGTTACGGAAGAGAATAAATCACTCAATCTATGAGTAAGAAGGTGACTCAATAATTCGTGAATAGCAGCATTCAAGCAACACTCGATTTGTGAGACAGGGCATTGTCCTGATGCAAGAACGCAACTTTTATAAGAAACCTTTTCCCCTTTTATTTAATTTCTTGACGAATATTGTTCAATAATAATGCATATTAATCTCCTGTAAAGGTTTGGCTTCTTTTCAAACAATAAACAAGTAAAACGCCACTGTCATCCCAAAAAATTGATGCTATGACCTTCTCAGCAGAGTGTTGAGACTTAAACTTCTTTAGGGTAGGTAAACTTGGGTTTTATCAGTGGGTAAACTTGGGTGTTATCATTGAAATTTTTCATTTTTTTCTTTATAATAAACTGATGATCCCACGTTTCATTCATTGATACGAATCTACTGACACTGAGTAGGCGTTGAGTTTCAACAAGTTGGTTCCGTTTCTGCTCAGGTGACAACGTTTTTGGAAACCTTCTGGCAATAACCTTCCTTATTAATGTCCAAACTCTACTCAAAATGCTTGCTACAATGTTTTTATCGATTGCCACTTCCTCTGCTAACGTCTTAATGGTAATTCTTTTATCATATATAACTAACTCATAAACTGATTGAACATTATACAACGCTTTCGTATACTTTACTTTCCCAACACGTTATTAGCGCTTATAGTGATATCTATAATCGATTTTAATTGCGAATACTGAATATATGATACTCGCTTCACTCTATTTATGCTTACTGAAGAATGATACTGCCTGTCCTTACCTTTGCAAGATAATTAGTTTGTGTTAACGCAGAATTGTGCATAAGGTTAGCTGATCTTTGTATACTACAGTAAATCAAACCCATGATTCTAGCCTTTGAATTCTCTAAATTTACCGCTGATACCACGGGGACTATGAGAGTAATCTACATGTTTTTGTTTTTTTAATATTCTACGGAGAAAACTTTACCAATTCAGTAAGGGCACTTTTTATAAATTATTGAAACTGTTTATCACATTCATCCCCCTTACTTTATCCATCGAAATTTTCTTTCTCCCGAGATAGAACAAAGTCTTTTGCAATTTTAAAACTGCTTAAATTACCTACCTATCATGATAGTTAGCACAAATACTTGCTGTTTTTGTAAAGAGTTAATTAAACAAAACGTTGAAGAAACAAGAAGCGAAGCATGGGTCTTCAAATCCACAGTTCGGCAGGTTAAGCACTAAGACACGTTTGATCCTATATAATTAAAAATAAAAAAAAAAGATTTGATTATTCTTTATATATACAGGAAGACTAGCTAAACCAAATTCATTATCTTCTGTTTCTCTTAGATGCATGCATGAATAATTTAACTCCGATAATAAAAAAAAAACATTTCAAAACAATCTTAGATAATGTATCAACTCAAGGATCTTTAAAGCCTATGCTAAAGGTTTCTATCTTAAGAATTAGATTTTCAGTATATTTGAAGTACTTAAAATGAAATTGTTCACGATTCAGTTATAGGAATCAAAATCAAAATATGACATAAAGAAAAAAAAAAAAAACAATCCATCAAAGTTCTGAAGATATATCATCACATATGTGTTAGAGCAACATGCAGAGAAATATGAGAAAGAGAAATTAGTTTGGATCTGGAGTAAGATATATTTATATTAAATACAAGACGGTGTGTATTTTTAACTTTTATCAAGAGAGAACGCAACCTCGTGAATATGATTTACCACTAAACATCCTCTTTATAAATACGTATTTCAAAATAAACATACGTGATAAAAAAGTGTAAAAGAATAAATCTGAACAACAACAAGACGAAACTATAAAATGTTTATTTCCTTTTTATATGCAAGCTCAATAAATCTAACCTGTTAAAGAGACTCTAAACGAAATTACAGTACTTTAATGCTTACAAAAAAAGTTTGGAATAAAAATATGGCTCGTCTGTGCTAAATAGGTTCTATATGAAAACAGACTACATTTTCTCTGCATGAAAACTTTATATGTAAATATCATCTCATATTTGTTCAAAACTTCTTACACAAAACCAAACTTCCTTCCTATTTCATGAAAAATATTTGTAAATCTGAACTTATAATAGTGAAAGGAATGTAAATTACATCAAACTACTTTAATGCTTTGTGGAAAATTTATACAAAAACTTGAATTTATTCTTGCTGCGAAGGTGCTGATAAAATTCTGACTGTTTCTCCAATCACATGTTTGTTTTTTAACAATGTATTTCACTTCTGATACATTGAACTTACCCACCATTTAGAATTCCTTTCTGGATGTTGCTAAAAACTAGTTATCTGGAAACGTACTTGTGATATCTAACTGTGTCTAGTCCTAACAAACGACCCAAACTGACAAGCTGTGTAAGGAAATAGGAGAGTAAGTAATGATTATAATACAGCAGCTGTCTAGAAAGCAGCCGTTGGCGGTTCTAAGCAGCTTCATTGACTTAAAGTTTTCGACCTTCGAGCCGCATATCTAAATGCTCCTTACCCCTATATAGTCCTCGTCAAAAACATCTGCCTCAAGCAGCCATTGCCAGTAGAACATAACATGCGATGAATTAAAAATAAAGAATCAGACTGACTAGGTATAACAACCTCCTATGATGTGATTAGCTACAGTCTTTATTAGATGCATACATCTAAAGCATTATTTGACAAAATACTATGTTTATGTATACCTTCGCTTTTAACTAGCGAACCGCCGAACCAATTGCCACCAAACTCAGAGGAGAGTGACATAACGGTGATAGCTATTGGATCTAATTTCCTTTGTCTTTCCCGTGCGTAGAAAAGGTACATCAAATGGAAGTAAATATATAGACAAATATCTGTATACCAAACTGACACCATTTAGATGGATAGACGTATAAAAAAGCTAATTAAAGCTATATAACGTCTAGTTTCTGAATGCAACAATACCAATAAATAATATACCGATTACAGCTTTAATGATAAACAAAATGTGTATGCATTAGTAATACATTACTGTTAGGTCTGGGACTGTTATCGAAGGGTCCAGGAAGTTTGGTTTGGTTTTTGGAATTTCGCACAAAGCTACTCGAGGGCTATCTGTGCTAGCCGTCCCTAATTTAGCAGTGTAAGACTAGAGGGAAGGCAGCTAGTCATCACCACCCACCGCCAACTCTTGGGCTACTCTTTTACCAACGAATAGTGGGATTGACCGTCACATTATACGCCCCTACGGCTGGGAGGGCGAGCATGTTTGGCGCGACTCGGGTGCGAACCCGCGACCCTCAGATTACGAAGCGCACGCCTTAACGCGCTAGGCCATGCCAGGCCCTGGTCCAGGAAGATAAATCAAGTCATGTGTGACAGCTCGTGTTTTCCATGATAAACGACAAGAACACTAAGCAACGAAGACTTTGTTGTTACGTCACAGATCCTGTTGCGTAAAGAAGAAATTGTTTTAGGTGCTTTGAGATTTGTGTTTGATGTCCGGTTGATCATCCGTAGAATATGATATTAAAATAAGATCTCGTAAAGAACAACTGGCCAAAGTTATATATTTGATGACCTTGTATTGACCTATTCACTGACACCAATTTCAAAGTATAATGAAGTATTAATAAAGGGCATGATTTTATGACGAAAATTGGAGCAACCTCGCTTCACATAGAGATTCCTCTAGAATTTATTTTTTTATAGTAGTGACTCACTGAGAAACAATATTCATATACATCAGTGAATTTAATGCGTTACTTTTATACCTCTATAGACAGTACGCAAAGCTACCATGTAAATAAAACGAAAATGTTACACATCTAGGATCGTATGAACGTAAGAAGTACATACATTCTTGTACATTTCAGTATAATATAAAGAAATAGCTCTCACGACGTAACAGCGAGTGTTACAAGCAGTCGGTCCTTTTCGTCTTTGTCGAGAATATAGTAATATGTAAACCTAAGGTACTTTTAATAATTTTGTATCTCAAGACGGCCGGTATGAGTATTAAAACTTTTATTAAAATAAAGTAGAGAACAACTTTTCGACCTTCTTAGGTCATCCTCAGGTTAACAGAGTTTGCAAACTCTTGTTCTCTATTTTATTTTAATAACAGTTTTAATACCCATACCGGCCGTCTTGAGATAGATTTTTACTTCAAGTGAGTTTCTTGTCATGAAGAATTACATTACTTTTGTCCCAGTCAGAATATGCCTTATTCTCTTGAGTCTGTTGAAATATTGCAATTTGAAATCACAAACAGGACAATATCCCATAATTCTAGATTACATACGTTAACTACAATTCTCATTATCTATTTAAGGAAGATAAACCTCTAGTTCGTATCAGTTTGTTAAAGTATTTGTATTACAACTTAACGACCCACACTCCAGAGAAGCTGCGACAGAGAAGCAGTTTCCTTGTCTCAAATATTCCCGACAAGTTACACATGGACTTTTGCTACTTTAGAAAGAGTTGACTGTCAATCCTGTAACGCATCCACTGCCCCCAAAGCAAAGAGCTCGAAATTAAGGCCTTGAATTCATATCGTGACACGATAGTCACTTGATCACATCCACCCCAACACACACACACATATACTCACCGAGAAAGACTTTCACACAAATGCAAGCCTTGTAGGCATAGCTTAGTTTTGATGGCAAGAAACATAATTTACACATTCCAAGGTTTAGCTTAGTTTTATGACCTTGTATATTCTATTCAGGGGGATGCCAAGTAATTACGTGCAGAACAATCTGCTCCAAAATTCAGAAAACTTTATCTGCATGTATCGGACTAAAGGTGTGCTCTGTTTCTAGTCAGAAAATGATAAAACTATCAGTTTTAACCTGTATATAAATCTTTCGATACAGTTGTCTCTATACATATCTCTGTACATGGTTGACATGGAAGAGGTTTTATTCATTGAAAAATGAAAAAGCAGCGACCTGCCTAAATTCTGAAAGTGTTAAAAAAATTCCATGTGTAATACGTAAGATGAAGGTTGATTGACTTAAGAAGATTAAACTGGATTAAAAGTACCTAAGGTTTACATATTAGACTGTCTTTCTAACTTACTTAAGAAATGTCATCTCTATAAAGGCGTGAGTGGCTATGTATACCTATTTATTACAAAAAAAACATTTATGGTTAATATAAGTAATATAATGTAAACACAATTTCCAATCTAGTTTTTTTACTATTTTTGACAATTCCGAGTTTCATGCTTGAAAATATAATCTTTACATTTTGATTCAACTTGTTTCTGTACTTTTTCGACGATCCCGATTATCCTTTTGAAATTACCAATTTTAATTATCTTTTAGTACAATAATGACATAACAATATCACTTGAATATACAGAGTAGACCCTTTTAACGCACGGTTGACATAGAACTGTTACCTTAAAACGTGAAATATATTCTTAATCGTTTGTTGACAAAACACCGTTATACGAAAACATACGTACAGAATTAATGTAATATCGACATAACATTGTTATTTGAAACATCATGTAGCCTTTCTAAAGTGATATTATAATAAAATGTTAAATGGAAACATGGATATCGTTTTTATATAATATTGACATAATACTGTTCTCTCTAAATATAGATAGGCCTTTTAATATAAATATAATATTAATATAGTATTTACATGTAAACATGAAGTAGCCTTTTAAAGTAACATAATACAGTTTGCATGGAAAAATCAAGTATCTTTTTATGTAGTATTGACATAGTAGTGTCACTTGGAAACATGAAGTAGTCAGTTAATGTAATAATATACGCATAACACTATAATCTATATAATTGGTCAGGATATGGTTTAAACAACAGTGGAAATGAAGATTTGTTGTATAGACATATCATTAGGATCAAGTGTGTATAATCTATTGTTTGAAATTTAAACTTACCGAGCACTAGAGCTGAAATATTAGACTCTTTGAAGAAACAGCAAAACTGTTTTAACATGCATTAACCAATAGTAAACAACAAATTAGTTAATATTTAACATTATACACTAAAGTAAGAAAATTTCTTGCACTTGAGTCAGAATTCACTGTTAGACAGCAGCATATTACCTAGAGACATGAAAATATTTATCGTTAATAGTTAGGGGGTTTGTTCAGCAACAGAGAGATGCCAACTCAATGGGAGGTCACCAGATGAGTGGAGAGAAAATGAAGCCGCCTGAGGGTTACATACAATACTGTGCAAAAGTGTTAGGTCAAAGTCAAAAATTGAATTTCAGGCTACTTTCAAAGAATAATGGAAGGTAAATCACAGGTGAAACATCAAAATTTTATTAATCTTTATATTTAATACAACAGAAACTCAGTGGAAGTGTTTGAGTTCAGCAAACATTAATTTTTTTCTTCCCTTTTTTGCTTTAATAATTGCAGATTGTCTTTTAGACATTGTTGTAACATATTTAATCAAACTGTTATTTGGAATTTTACTCCGGGTGTCTCTAATACACTCCCACAAAGTTTCTTTGAAAGTAACTTTTGATTTGTCATGTTTTTGATCCATGAAATCCGAAGTAAATGTTTCTAACTGCTACAGAACCAAACATTCTATTCTTGTTGAGTTTTCTTGATACTGTACATCTGGACGCTTTTCTATCATTTGTCGTTTATCTCATGCTTGAGATCAGCGACTCTCTTTCTTCTATCTCAAAATTTGCATAAACGATGATACTTAACACCAGTACAACTGAGTTTAGGTGTTCTGCCTCTTCTTTCCCATTTTCGAATATTTATGTCTCGGTCTCACGATCTAGTATGTACTTGATATGTTTGAGGAGCATTTTAAGTCTGCTACAACTTGTTGGAGAGTCCAAATAGCAGGCCCGGCATGGCTAGGTGGGTTAAGGCGTTCGACTCGTAATTCGAGGGTCGTGGGTTCGAATTCCCGTTTCACCAAACATCCTCGCCCTTTCAGCCGTGGGGACGTTATATTGTGACGGTCAATCCCACTATTCATTGGTAAAAGAGTAGCCCTATAGTTGGCGGTGGGTAGTGGTGACTAGCTGCCTTCCCTTTGGTCTTACATTGCTAAATTAGGGACGACTAGCGTAGATAGCCCTTGAGTAGCTTTGCACGATTTTCAAAACAAACAAACGAAACAATATTACGTAAAGCTTTTATGCGAACTCTCTCCTCGACAATTCTCTACGTTTTTTGAGCCGTGGTATGACAACAAAAACTTAATACATAGTGTTAAATACTATTTATATTCAGGTTTCTTTGTGAGGTGCTTTTAAATTGATTTCTTCTACTATATACCTCTATCATATTCATAGCATCTGTCTATATAATTAAGACACTGCATGGGATACCAAGACAGTTATTTCAGACCCTAAATTTGATCGTGATGTTATTCAAGCAGAACCCTTAGGACATTTTCTTGTTATAAGTATATGGGACTTCTAAGGAATGATAAGTATTTCTACCCTGGGTCATTCAGTCATCAACAGGGATCAGTTAAATATTACCATAGTGTTGAAATTTATATTCTGTAATGGCGTGGAAGAATTAGTTAGCCCTATAAAATGAAAATAATGAAAAAAATATTCTCTTGTCCTAGCATTTTTGCATAGTGCTGTTTTTATTACATGATATACAAATAATGTCGATACCTGAAGGTTGCATAACTGTTGCGTGAGAGCAACAAAAAAGTGATGTAGTCCAAGAAGCAGCACTAGGGGCTGCGTTGCTAGGAGTAACGTCACAGTTCTACGAAATGGCACTAGATGGGTGATGAATCGTTTGTTTGTTTGTTTGTTTTTTGAATTTTGCGCAAAGCTACTCGAGGGCTGTCTGTGCTAGCTGTCCCTAATGTAGCAGTGTAAGACTAGAGGGAAAGCAGTTAGCTAGTCATCACCACCCACAGCCAAGTCTGGGTTACTCTTTTAACAACGAATAGTGGGATAAACTGTAACATTATAACGCCCCCACGGCTGTAAGGGCGAGCATGTTTGGTGCGACCGGGGATTCGAACCCACGACCCTCGGATTACGAGTCGAACGCCTTAACCTACCTGACCATGCCGAGCCCTGGGTGATGAATGCGTATAGTTTGCGAGCGAACTATTAGTTGATATATTGATTGTGGTCATTGAAACTCTGTTGGAGAATTATGATTCAAAAATAAAAGATAATATTCTTCAAAAGGTAAATAATTTGCAATTAAGTCGAAGAACAATTGTCCACAGAATGCTAGAGTTAGCGAAAGACATAGGAAATCAGTTGCTTGTACAACTGAAAGACTATTTTTCTTTAGCACTAGATGAGTCAACAGATGTTAGTGACACTGACTTCACAATTAATATTTTAGGTTCGATATGTTACTTCAGATCTTCAACTGATGGAAGAAATGCTTGGCCTTTGTGGATTACGGGATCGAACATGTGGAAAAACATTCTTGAAAAATTTATTCAAATGTAAAAAAAATTCAATCTGGATTTAAAAAAAAAAACTGCTTTCTCTCACAACAGACGGTGCTCTCGCCATGACTGGGGTAAAATTAGGATTTGTTTCTCTTTTCAAGTAGCATTTAATTAAAAATAATGTGAAGTCCACGCTGCCATCTTTCCATTGCATTTTGCATCAGGAAAATTTATGTACTCAAATGTCTAAAAGTGATTAATAGAAAAAGTTGGTGGTCATTGTTGTAAAAATTGTGAGTTATATTAGAAGTGGAATCTCTCTCATCCATCTACAGTCAGTGACTGTACTTTTGATGATCTTACTGATTTTGCAAATGTAAGATGGTTAAGTAGAGGAAAAGTCTTGGAACGATTTACTTTCTTATTTCCTCAAATGAAAGAGTATGCTGTTGAAAAAGGTAAGATTAAAAATTTCCCTGAAATTCAAAATTTTTTCATGGCAGAGTAATTTGCACTTTCTGTGCGACATGATGGCTCACTTGAATAACTTGAATACGAAGCTTCAGGGAAGAGGTAAAATAATAAGCGAACAATCACAGTCTATTCATGAATTTCAATTAAAGCTAAACCTCCTTGCGGAACAATTACAAAAGAATGATTTGACACATTTTGCAAAGTTAAATAGTCTTCTAGAAAATAATAAGGATTATGATTTCGCTGATGTTAAAGATGATCTCTATGTAAACTGGATCAAAAATCTATCTCAAAAATTTGAATCACGTTTCTACGAATTTAAAAATTTGAAATTGATATTTGAATATTTGCATGGTCCATTTCAAGTTACCTCGGGACTTTCAGTTAGGAAATTACATCTTTTTTGTCTTTGGATAAGTGTGGATTTGAAGACGAGATGCTTACCCTGCAAAGTGTTGAACATACTAAAGATAAACAAAAATGTTCTATCAGAGAGATGTGGCTCGCTATTCTGATAAATTAGTCTTCCTAGCTTAAAGATAGCAATTTCAAAATTATTTTCCATGTTTGGATCCACATGGGTGTGTGAATCAACATTTTCTACCCTAGATTTTCTCAATTCTAGATACAGATCTCGGCTTACTGACATGATTTAGAGGCAGAGCTAAGATGCTCATTGAGCAAAATTTCACGAAACTTGTTGATGAAAACCCCCCTCAATTTTCACATTGTAGGTTAGTTGAAATACAATTTTTTTGATTAAACTAACATCTTTCTTTTCTTTCTTTTTTTTAATAGTATGGCCAACGTTGATTTCATTAGCCACAGTTGTGGCCACTATGAAAAATAAGTTGCCACCCTTGAACTAGAGGGTGAGGTAGGTCAACATGTCATTATCCTTATAGTAATTATCAGTATTGAAAAGTTTATTCATCACTATTGCAGTTCCACTTTGTAAGTAAAACATTAAGTTTGCTGTCTTAATCTATGTTATCAACATTATAGTTTTCGCTTATATATTTACTTGCGTACGTTTAACAAAGGTTGATGGTGTTTCAATAGGTGAATAGTGTTACTGAGAGTAATGGTTGCACAGGCAGATGGTGTTATTAGACGGATAATTCAATAGGGTGAATGAGCTCATAGTAGGGTGTCTCAACATGTCATCAACATCTATATTTTATAAGTAAAAGTATAATTTTTATTTATTATATTTCTGTGCATTGTGCATAACATTAATTGACTTTTTCACAAAATATGTTATAAGACAGTGTTACTATACGCGAATGATGCTACTAAGGACAATGTTATCATAGTTCTTAAAATGATTGATTAATCACCAGTATTTTATCTTATTTACATATCATACTTTTTACAATATTGTCTTGAAAATGTCATAAATACAACACATACAATCTTACTGTTTCACTAGGTTAGGTCCCTCACTAGTACAGCGATAAGTATACAGCTTTACAACCCTAACAATAGGGGTTTGATTCCCTGTGGTAGACTCAGCAGATAGTCTGATGTGGCTTTGCCATAAGAAAAAACACACAGACTAGTGGCATGGCTAAGTGTGTTAAGGCGTTTGACTCATAATCCGAGGGTCGCGGGTTCGAATCCCGGTCGCACGAAACTTGCTTGCCCTTTCAGCCGTGGGGGTGTTATAATGTGAGGGTCAATCCTACTATTCGTTGGTAAAAGAGCAGCCTAAGAGTTGGCGGTGGGTGGTGATGACTAGCTACCTTCCCTCTAGTCTTACACTGCTAAATTAGGGACGGCTAGCGCAGATAGCCCTTGAGTAGCTTTGAGCGAAATTCAAAAACAAACAAACAAACACACACTAGTCTGGCTTTATGGATGGCGTACCTTATTATATTTTTCCTCTATATACAAGACTGATTTTATTGTGTATAATCGCAAATGAATTCATAAGTCATAACTTAAAATATTTAATTTTATACTTGTCGACAGCGGTTTCATCATTTTTCATTTACGTATTACACGTGCTTTCAAAAAGCTAAATAGTGCTTACAAGCTCTTACTAAGGATAGTACTGCTTTAGGTAGATTTATACAGAAAATATAAAATCTCCAGTTTTCATTAATTCTCTTTCCCAAAGGGCCCGGCATGGCCAAGCGCGTAAGGCGCGTGACTCATAATCCGAGGGTCGCGTTTTCGCGCCCGCGTCCCGCCAAACATGCTCGCCCTCCCAGCCGTGGGGGCGTTTTAATGTACGGTCAATCCCACTTTTTCGTTGGTAAAAGAGTAGCGCAAGAGTTGGCGGTGGGTGGTGATGACTAGCTGCCTTCCCTCTAGTGTAAGACTGCTAAATTAGGGACGGCTAGCACAGATAGCTCTCGAGTAACTTTGTGCGAAATTCCAAAACAAACTTTCCCAAAGAAACTTTATTTGATAGAAAATCATACTTAACTTTCGTAAATATTTTTCAAAAGAATCATACGGGTAAACAGTTATTATTCATTGCCAACTTTTAATGATAAGTTTGCTAAATTTTATGAATTTTTTTCTAATTAAAGAGTGTTTACGGTCATGTGATATTAGTGTAAATACTGATGCTCGATACGGCTGTACCGAGAGTACGAAGGTGAAGACCAGAAACTGTTAATTTAGTTTCCATGGCGTCACTATAAAGGAAGTTATTAACACTGTTTCAGAAAGAATATTGTTGTTTCTGTAAAGTATAGATCTGTTCAGAATAACAGGGTTACGATCTTAAAGAACAGGATTGAGTGAGTAAATGAAATCAAAATTGGAGGCCATACTTATAGCATTAATAATAATTTTACAGTAAATATTTATTCATTAATTAGCTATTCCACGTATTTTATCTTACGCGCCTTTACGCCCCAAGCTGAACCCATAAAAAATCATAAAGTTTTGTGATTTTATAGTACAGCCTGTAAACGAACTTTCTTTATGCATAAAATCAAAACGTCTGTAATATTTACCTTGCACATATTTCTAACTCACGCTAATACTATCTAAAAGGTCTCACTCAAATGTCGTTGATTATCTTTTATTTTAGGAAATATAAAGGGTACATGGCCAAACAACCAGTCCTTTCTTAAAACTGGCATAATAATAGGTCAATAGCATTGAAAGGTTTGAAATTAAAAAAAAATAATAATTACATAGCCAGATACATTAAGTAAAATACATTATTTCTAGTTTCTACAATGTAGGAGACTAAAAGTCCCCCGCTGGTACAGCGGTGAGTCTACGTATTTACAACGCTAAAATCAGGGGTTTGATTCCCCTCTGTAAACTTAGTAGATAGCTTTATGTGGCTTTGCTATAAGACTAAAGCCATGACACTTTATAATGAGAGAATTGAGGAAGAATACAAAAACAATTGTACATTTCACAAATACTTCATTTATTAAGGACTATAGTTTCGCCATGAAAGCATTGTTGGGTTCTGACTGAGATGGTTTGTAAACGTGTTTATATATGTTTAATCAAAAAACCGAAAGAAACATTGAGAGCCACCTTGAGATTAGTGGACAGCAGCTTAATTGGTTTGGTCGTATAGAATATTTTTTTAGATTTGTATATAAGTGTTAAAGATTTCTGTTTATTTCATCGTAGATCTGTTATATAATACTGAATAATATAATCGACGAAATGTCATAACGCCATATACTGTCTATATTAACTTAGTTTACTAAAACTACTATTTGGGTTTAATGTTTCTGAATATTTAATTTTTACCTTTGTCCCAGATATGTGAAATTTTGCAGGTTTTTTGTATCAAATTGGTGTTTAGTTTCATTTTGTGGAATATAAGGGTTGAACTATTTTCCTTAATTCCAAGCTTCTAGTTTGTTTGTTAGTAATTAAGCACAAAACTACACAACAGGCTATACATGCTCTGCTTGTCACCCTGTTTTTAGCGTCGTAAGTCCTCATACTGTGCGCGGTACTAGGTGCTCAGCTCCTAGAATGTTCCTTAATTCTTGTTTTTATGGGACGTCCTGTTTACATCATTGCACTCTTGGTAAACACAACTGTTGCTATACTTTTCGATTTTGCCTTTTTTGTTTGCACAACGTTATTGCCCAGATTATTCGTACAGTAGCTGGGCTATACATTTCTTTGTTCAGTGTGTTATATTGCAGATAAGAAATTCTACTTGTTCTTTTTATTATGGTTATGTTTAAAACATGCATTCACTTTTTCCTCCTATCGTTCAGTTTATTTATGAACTTTTAGTGCATTAAAACTTTATTCAGTAAGTAAATATGTGTGTATAATGAAAATATCACCAGCTTCCCTAGTGGTGACGTATAGATACTATTAATATAGCAGAAGGGTATGCAAATTTATGGTCACATGACGTTGTACTCTCGTGATTTACTCTGTGAACAAATACCTTGCCAGCAGCTTCACTAAGATGCACAGGCAATTAGTTAACTCTTTTTGGTTTGTATTTTTGAATTGAGCATAAAGCTGCACAATGTGCTATCTTTGTTCTGCTCACCACTGGTATCGAAACATGGTTTCTAGCGGTGTGAGTCCGCATACATCCCACTAGGTGGCTGTTAGCTAATTATTGTCATTTATCATTAGATATTGATATTGAAATGTATTTGTGGAATATTCTTGTTTTTTTTTCTCGTTCATGTTTTTTTGTAATGATGTTTTTCTTTGTAGTTCTTTTTGTCTGATTCCATTATTGTTAATTTATTAATATTTATAATATATTGTTTATTAATATTGGTATGAAGTCCTGGTCAGACACTTGTTTATTAATTGTGTTTTGGTGTTAAATTTATTTCTAAGCGTTGTTGTTGTGAATAAATTGTTTTGATTGTTGAACCTTGAATGTAGCGGCGTGTTCATTTTCTATTATTATAATTATTTTGTGAAAAGGATTTTTAATGTAGTTTATCTTAAACTATTTTTGTTGATATTGTCGTTTGGCAAAGTATGTGAGTATGTTGATTTTAAGTTGTATAATTTTTGAACAACAATGTAACAGCGAACGCTGTTGTATACCCATTGTTGAAATTAATTAACTTTCTCCTGCTATTGCAACCGGGTCCATGTGAATATGTCTGTGTTTTACAAAAACATGGAAAGCCAGTATGGGACAGTTATCTTCAAATTTAGTCTGGGTCTAAATCCGGATTAGGGATGACTTTTAAGTTTATTGGTTTTTTTACATACATACGACACACACACACATATAATGGGGAGATAGGGCATTTTCGCGGTTTCGGGTTAATAACACCTTAAAGTGTGATCTGATTTGTTCCAGATTTTCCACGGGCACATTAAGGCTGAAACTCATCATCAAACTAGAAAATATAATCCGAAACACTGATCATTCTGAATCTGAGAACTTTCTTAGTTTTCGAAAGTTAAATTCTACATTCTCCGATATAACCGCATACAATATTGAAAAGGAGTTGCCAGACGAGGGTATGCAATATCTGATGACCTTCGTTTGTTTTATAGTTTTAATTCAGTTTCATATTCTTCAGATGACAAGGGTAAACGAAGATGATTTAAAAAGATCGAAACGTTGTTCTGTACTTTATTTTAATAAAAGTTTTAATATTCTTGATAAGTCTGTGTAACAAACAATGGAACATACCATATTTGTGAGATGTTAGATGTCTTGAAGAAACATGTATGGTGTATCACTATACGTTGTAAGCTCGGCATAGCCAAGTGGTTAGGATAATCGACTCTCTCACAGTGACGTAGTGGTATGTCTGCAGACTTACAACTCTAGAAACCGTGTTTCGATACCCGTGGTAGGCAGAGATAGTCCATTGTGTATATTTGTGTTAATTACAAACAAACGAAATAACGTATGTTTATATTTTCTATTTTTTTAATAAGCTCCAGAGGGCTTTTAATACCTAACGTAAGTTTAAAAACAGTTAAATATTTGAAAATATTGGAAGCTTTCTGTACTAGTTTGTAAGCGGGAGAATTAGTACAGGAGATAACAAGCCTGATAGGGAGCGATATTCATCTTGTGCAGTTTAGAAAGTCCATACAAACGTTAAATAGGCTTTTGCTATTATTGTTCAACAAAGATTCAACATTGTTGTTAAATATTTTGGTGAGGGTCTACATTTATGAGGGTGAAACTGTTAGAATCCAGAAAGTAGTTGATTTTTACCAAGATAATCTTTTTAAGTAGAATCATCGTATACTACCTTTGTTCGCTCTTGTGATTATTAAACTATCATTTTTTAACTTCATTTCCTCATATCTATTTTTAGCACAGTTCTCGGAATAATTTTGTATTAGTTTAGAGGATATTTTCTTTGTTCCAAAGTCGGATTCAGCATTAAATGCATCCTAAGTTAGTAAACCTGTTGAAGTTCCAGTTCACAAAAAAATGAGTCTAATTTACTAAATAAATGTTTGAGGTATTGTCCCAAATCCAGATTAAGTGTAAAAAATCCTTTGAAAATTTTGCAAGAGGTAGCACTTAATGCTCAATATAGTTAAAATCTGAGAAAGAGTTAACTATCATAATCTTAAAATGCCCTATAATTATAAATCAAATGATTATTCTTTCACATTTTATAAATTTAATACATTTATTGTTCATATGAACAATGCAAAATCACGGACTTGGCAAGCACAATGAAATGCTCATTAGCAAACTTGCCATGTACACTGATACACGTAAACATCTTAGCTTTTAAAATACTGAATTAGTTTCGATTCAACTTTTGTACATTATGTTTGATTTTTGTAATATATGTAAAAATAAACACCGAATTTATCATGTACTAAAGTCACGCCACTACAGAAATAAATGATTCAATGGAAACTATGTATGAATGATTTCAGTTAGTAGGCTTCGAAAAACTAGTTCATCGACTATTTCAGAACAGATATTTCTTAACCCAGACTTTGAAACATTGTTAGGTAACATGTGATACATTATCTTTCACTCGTATTTTATGAAAAGATCATCAGATATATTCATCGTTAGGTATAAATCATTATTCTACGATTTTCGTTTTCCAGACTCATTGTTTAAATAGCCCAATTTATTATAAGCAGATATTAATGTATATACATATAATTAAATTCATAGAATTAACCAGAATCACCCATACTGAAAAATGTATTAACAAAACTGCAAAGCTGCCGTGAAACATACGTCTTGTTGATTTTGTTGTTGCTGTTGTTTATTTTCGTCGTTGAAAATAGACATTGCACTGGCAAAATGCTCCACGTTGTACACCTATTTACCGTCAAAATATTTTATCAGTGTTGTAAAACTACATTCCTACTAGGTACCTTTGGCTTCGTAATATAAGAATGTAGGTTTTTTTTATTATTATTGTAACTTTGGTTTGTTTTTAATATCATGCAAAGCTACACGAGGGCTATCTGCATTAGCCGTTTCTAATTTAGCCCTGAAAAACTGAAGGAAAAACAACTAGTGAACACCACCTACTCCCTGCCTGTGTGTGGTTGACCAGCACTTTATAATGCCCCACGGTTGACAGGGTGCACATGCTTAATGTGACGGAGATTCAACCCAACGACTCTCAGATTGCGAGTCGAGCACCTTAACCTTGGTCAGGACAAGTCTACTGTAACTTAATGTAACTACAATGAATGTTACTAGTTTTCGTAAATCTTACAACAATTTCGTTGATGTTTAAGAAGTAAAAACTAAAACTATTATTATGTCATACATTAGAAGTAATACTGACTCAATTATAATAAACGTAGTCTTTGACCAGCGGTCACTGAAGATAAATCTAATCATGTTGGTGAAGATCTGGTATGTTTGTTTCTTATGTGAATTTATATGAACGTTCTTTGTAAACTGGTTTTTTGTAAAAATTAGATACGTTTTTTCTTGTAGACCATGCGTTTGTCACGATATCATATAACATAAAAAGTGTATCGTTTTATTATTATATTCACTATGGTATTCAAAGTACTCATTATTTCAATAATGGAGTAATGTAACATCAAAATATTTAACACATACTCCATTTTTATATCGTGCAAAAACACGACAGTGTTAACTCTGTCTTGTTAAAAACGTCAACGCATAACATATTTCGTTTATTGATAAAACAACTAGAGATTATGATATTTTATAAAATAAATATGGATGATATGTGAAGAAAAAGAAGTAACATCACGTTTAGGAGAATGATAGAGATCTAGAATATATTATGTAAGTAACAACGTTGCTAAGACAAGTTCAAGTAAGTCAAATCACGTATTAGAGAAAGGTAGGGATCAAGAATAGATTACGTACCTAGGGTAGGTATAAATAATCAGGTGAATAACAAAGCACATCATTTAGATAGATCAAGATATAGAAATATATAGATTCTTGTAAAAATGTTTCGAAAAACTATAATAGTTAGTTACCCAGACATAGGCCAAGATTTGTTTTAAGACTTGCTATTTATACACGAGTCCTGATTTAGTACTTCTTACCCACAATATTCAACCATGGTAACATTTTTTTTTTAGATATATGCAGGCTGATCAGCCAGAAAAGAAATTAGGGATAACTTTAGAGAAACTTAAATTTTTCCAAAAAACAATCTTTGAAAAATTAGGGTAAAATTTCATTCCAACTTAGTGACTGACGGGTTGTTGGAATGTAATTTGAAAGAACTTTTAAGTAATAACTACAGTTATTAACATAGGCTTTTTACACTTGGCGATTTCTAAATTTTATCATAAAAGCATCAATCTCACGTAAATGATCTCCTAATTAATCCACATTCATGCAGCTCCCTTTATTTACACCAGATCAAAATCAATATTATCATCAGATTGATGCTCCAAAATGAACGGAAACGATTTGTTAGTTTTAAGTTCTTGTTAATGTTTTTCTAGAGTTATTACATAATTGCATGAATTTTTAAAAGGACTTAAAAAGTGGAAAATTTGAGATCGCTGGAGATAGAACTTGTGCAAAAATTTGTTTCATACTCATAAGTAAGTTTGACAAATTATAACTGTAAATAGGGTTTTGATACAGAGTGTAGATAGCCCATTATGCGGCTTCACAAAAATCACACAAAGAAACAATATGATTTAAAATTAACAAAAATTGTCAAATCTCTAGCTAACATTATATCAAGTAAAACTTTCGTATTTTTGACACATTTCATACTGTCATGATTAAAAATTTCTTCACATATTAGCACTAGTTTTGCCCATGACTAATAAACGATTCTTACGTTATTTCAAGGAATACGTGAAAAACAAGTATTTGGTATCTACCATGTGTTGTTTAACTCCATTTACATAGTTCTGAGAGTACTCGTGCAATGTAGTTAACCTGAAACTTGTATCAAATTACAAGTAAATAGTTCTGACTTTTAACTCATGCTATATATACATCACTACTTTAACTTCAACAAGCTGCCACTGTAATACTGCTGTTTCTATAAATTCTACGTGTTGTGTAACAAATATTTCCTGGTTGTTTCTCCAAGTAAATAATGTGTGAAAAACATGTAGATTCTCACTGTAAATGAATGTAAATATTTCCAGAACTGTATAAATGTTGTGGTTCTTTTGCACTGGCTCTCAAAAGATGTAGAAAAATCTGGTCATGATTCGTTAATTTACTAATCTTCTTTGTATTGAGAACTAATCTCGTCAGCGGAACTTTCCATTAGCCAAGCATCAAGTGACAACAATTTTATTCTTACTTAACGTACAATGTCTGTCAACATGTTTTTCCGGTTACACCCAATTCTGAGTTATTTTACCTTCTCCAGAAAATAGGATTTCTTGTTAACTAACCTAATATTATAACAATAGTTAACAGGTTTCAGTATATGTGTATAAATATTTATATATATACCATGTTACTAAAAGAAAATTATAACCCTACGTATTGAATAGATCCTTAGAATTACGTTCGAATTGGTGTTACTGTATTAAATGTTGAGTCAGAGATTTGGGAAATCAGACTTTAAAATATTAATGTTCTGAAGAAAACGTGCCTACTCAATATAATGATTTACTCTTCATTATTTCATAAACCTTCAGGAATTTTCTATAAAAACGTCGTTGCTGACTAATAGTTACTAAACTATTGCATTTTTAATATTTGATTCTGTATCTAGATAAAACGTTTTTTTTTTTCTCTCAGAATGTAATTACACCTCCTAATTTTACGTGGTATTGAGAAACATTTTTAACCGCTCAGAAATTCTCTTAAACTTTGGAACATTATGCTTCCTACACTGATAGCTTATGCTCGGCATGTTTATATTTGATGCCAAAGTACACTAGTTTACATCTTAAACATATTGCCCGTTATCTTCAAATCAACCCCTCCCAGGTTTCCCCATTAACTTTCACGCGATACTTCCTCAATAATCGCATCAGCATGCTGTTTTTATCTACTGTTCTTGAAGTGGTTTTGATTTAGCTTCACCTCGTGTACTTTATTTATACTACTGGGGATGTTGAGTATTCTTGGCTGAAAAAGAGAGGACAGTTATTTCAGTTGTTATTACAATAATTATTACATTTTGTTCCTAATATGCAGAATACCTTGTGTGCGTAAACAATTTATTTCAAAGTTAGCTTTTACCAGTTCATATGTTTCCCAAATTCAATTAGTTTCAGTTAAAGCTTGGCCCAGCGGATAGCTTGGTAGACTGTGAATCTGAGAGTCCCTGGCTCGCGTCTCGTTGCAACATAAACATGCTCCGCTCATCGAACTCTCAATCTAGTGACAGTTAAATCCCACTAATCAGTCAAGACAGTCGAAGAGTAGCGGTGAGATCTAGTCTATCAGTTAAAAATTAGGGATACTCCTTGCGTAGCTTAGTACAAAGTGCCAAAACAAAGAAATTTTCCAATAGGTATGTTAATAAAATACTTGATAAAACACTTGATAAAATTAATTGCTTGCCTTTGATACATATGCATGTTTTGAAGATCAATTTTAGTTGATTCGAACAAATATCTTAGAAGTTTGTTTCCAGCCTACAGGAAGATATTTTCAAATTCAATTGCTGCAATACTATTTTATTTTCCAGTGTTAATATTTCCAGTTAATACATATATATCATTTCGCTTTATAGTTCCAGGTAATACAGACATATTAGTTTATTTAATGCTTTAAATTAATACATACGTATCATTTTACTTAATATTTTCAGGTAATAAACAAACTATTTAAACTAATACATTTAGTTGATATATACATGTTTTTTAAGTTAGTTTTCAGCTAACATGTGTATTTTCTACCTTCATTTGTTTCTAACTGGTACATTCATGTAATTTCCAATGTCAGTTATTTAAATTTTTAATATATATATGTGTGTGTGTGTTTTAAAAGTTCAATACTTTTAATTTATATTCTAAATATGTTTTATACAAGTTGTTAGATATTATAATTTATCTCGGACGAGTCCCCGATTTGTTATGTTACGTATTACGAGTTCAAATAGGCTGAAACTGAATTAAAATTAAATTTAAATTTAGAAGTTAATTAAATGTAGAGATGTATCAAATTTATAATATTTGCCAACAAGACTGATGCACACAATTTTCTTTCATAACACAAATATATTTTAATGTACAAACAACAATAAAATTTATAATAACGGTTATTGCAAATAATAATTTCTGTACAAACGTTTTACAAACTAACAAACAATACTGAGTCTTCTATCTGACATGGAATTAAATATTTTATCGACGATTCATGATGAGCGAATTAACTCTGTGTAGATAGATACACAGGTACACTTCACTTAACGGGAAGCTAGCTAGCTTCTTCACACATGAGTTTTTTCTGCTGAATTTATAAATGTCTTCTAGAAATGCTAACATTCAAGGTAATTCTCTAAAGTTAAGCAAGTTATAATATTCGAAATCTATAAAGGTCCCTGGTCAAATAAATATTTGTAGTTTCCCGATCGATGAGCGTTTATCACAGTTATAGCTTCCGAGGTTTATGGTACACTATATCACGATCCTCAATAACGAGTCGTGTGTCCTAACCACCTGGCTATGCCGGGCCATCACACTTGCTAATAATGCTTAATATTAAATGAATTTTCTACACTTTTGATTCTTGTAGCATTACAAACTTAAATGATCAAGATTGCCATTCTTTAACATAACGAGCTGAATTTAGGAGGCTATTTGTTGTTTTTACTATGATTACGAGTTTCTTTACGTTAACATTCTACTTGACATCATTTACATAACTAATTTATTTTACTTTCTCATTTGAATGTGAGCAACTAAGAAATGAATTGTGTTAGTAGCTTGCATCTGAATATTTTACAGTTTTTACAGAAATGTGACCTAGATGTGGAGATACCAGCTCTGAGTAAATTAGAACATTACTCAGTGATACAAGAGAAATGTATCTGTGAAATGAATATTAACTGAAGGAGCAACTTAAAAAAATTATGATAACTGGGAACACCCTCGTACAGTTCACAGGTGCAATTGAGAAAGAAATCAAAGACAGATCTGGTTTTAGCGCAAAACTATTAACAAAGCCATTCCAGCTAAATGTATCGACCTTTTTGGACTGTTTACTTTATACCACTCCTTATAATTATAGTGTTTTATTATCCAAACGGCTGTAGAGTAAATGCACTCACACCTTAATCAATTTATGAAAGAGCACCGTTGTATCCCTAATGGCTAATAAATAATCCACAACAGCATTTGGAAAATAATGGTGATGCACTTTTAATACTTACGTGTCGATGCTTTCCTTTATTTTTTGCAATGGATCCTATTATAAATACATAATGACAATAAATTAAGCATAATAATAGTTACGAAAAAGAAGCATTGTTAATAATCATGATAATAATGACAAATATGATGTGGATGAAAACAACAATGGAGAACATTTACTACAAGATACGTATATTTGTAGAATTATTGAACCTATGACTAAAGCAGTTTGTTGTCACCGTTGGTATTCCTTTATATATAATTGGTGCCTCATGAATCCTATTGTACAGAGTGAAGGAAGCATTGCGTGATTTCATTCGTTTTGTTAAAATACGGTTTGGTTTTGGTTTGAATTTCGCGCAAAGCTACTCGAGGGCAATCTGCGCTAGCCGTCCCAAATTTTGCAGTATAAGACTAGAAGGCAGCTAAACATCACCACCCACCACAAACTCATGGGCTACTCTTTTACCAAAGAATAATTGGGATCGATCGCACATTATAATGATCCCACGGTTGAAAGAGCCAGGCCTGTTTGGTGTGATGGGGATTCGAACCCGCACCCCTCAGATTACGAGTCGAGTGCCTTGTTCACCTGGCCACGCCAGGCCTTATTAAGATCTATTAAGCTGCAAGAGAAATATAAATAGATAAACGCTTTCATATCTTTATACTGTTCTGTTATTAACATCCTTACCTTTATGATACACCAAACACTTACAAAATGTTTCATTTTTGAACATTTTCCGCCAATAAAACTTGAAAATATAAAGGAATAGTTAAAATCACCATAATGGAAAAATATAATTAAGGGGTAAATATTTCAGTTAAAAGATCTTCCTTGGATGACGTCGAAACTTTAACTACATAATAATTTTCCATTTAGTGATTTTAAACATTTTTTGTATTTGCTGTTTCAGTTAAGCCTTAGTTGCATTTATATGTTATTCACGTTCGTTCGGCCCGGCATGGCCTGAGTGTCCGGCTTGTAATCGCAGGGTCGCGGATTCAAATCCCTGTTACACTAATCATATTCATCCTTTCAACCGTGGGGGTGTTGTAATGTGAGGGTCAATCCCACTATTCATTGGTAAAAGAGTAGCTCAAGTGTTGGCGGTAAGTGATGATGACTAGCTGCCTTCCCTCTAGCTTTACACTGCTAAAGTAGGGACGGCTAGCACAGATAGCCCTCGTATAGCTGTGCGCGATATTCAGAAACAAAGCAAACAAACACGTTCGGTCATTAGCTCGAAAGATCAATGACGTAAGTCTTCTAGCACCTCTGTCCTGCGTTTTCTACAGCAATAAGAATGCTGAAATCACAGCGAGACTGCTGTCTCTATCCCCACAGCTTGTAACAACAGGATACACCACCTGCCACAGAGGTATGTCAACCAGGATCACTTACGTCTGTTTCCATGTGACAGCTTCAGAAACAAACCAACAAACTTCCAACATCAGCAATCGTTTCACAAACACTGAAACTATCTCATTAACTGATAATACCAAGTATTGTTACATGACAGACGTGGATTTAGAACTCGATCAAAACACCACACTGCTCCCCTCATTACGCAGGAGCATCGAAAACAGTTCACATAGATTTATACCCTTATAAATGTATTCAAACGATTTCACACACGTTCCAAAAAATTAAGTCAGTTTCTCTATAAAAGTGCGTTTTCTTTCGATCACTTCAATATTCTTAAGTCAAAGTTCAGATTTAAAGACCACAAATAAAGTCAACAAATTCAACACAACTCGCCAGTTTTAAATCTATATTTCAGAGGGAGCCAAAATTTTTACTTTTCCTAACTACTCATAAAAATTAGTCAGTGAATTCAAGAACAATCTGCTGATAAATCGAGATTGATGCAAGGGTCGAAGTTGTGCCCTCCTCTATTTCCTTTTCTCTAACATGATCAAGTCTTCATCTTGAAGAATCAGAACATATTACTACACATACCACATTTGTCTTGTTGTTCAAGGATCAGAACACATTACTACACACACTACATTTGTATTCTTATTAAAGGATCAGAACACATTACTACACATACTACATATGCCTTATTGATGAAGAATCAGAACATATTACTATATTTACTGCATCTGCCTTGCTGGTTAAGGAACACAAAACATTACCGCATAAACTACATATGCCTTGTTATTGAAGGATCAGAACACATTACTACACATACTACATATGCCTTTTGAAGTACTGGAGCACATTGCTAGAAATACTAAAATGCCTTGTTATTGAAGGATCAAACAAATTACTAAACATACATGTACCTTGTAGTTGTAGGATCAGAACACATTACTACATACACCTTGTGGTTGAAGGATCAAAAACGTTGCTACACATGTTACATATGCTTTGTTGTTGAAACCTCAGAAAATATTACAACCCATACTATATTTGCCTTGCTATTGAAAGTTTGGTGCAGATAGCCTAGCTGCTTTGTGCCATAAAACACTAAATCAATCAATCAATGTTATTGAAGGATCAGAGAACACTGGTACACATACTACATATGTCTTGTTATTGAAGAAGCAGAACACATTATTACACGAACTACCTATGCGTTGTCATTGACGGGCAGAACGCATTACTACAAGTACAACATATGTCGTCTTGTTGAAGGATGATAAAACATTACTACAAATACTATAAATACCTTGTTATTGAACATATTATGATACTTACTACATATACGTTGTTGTTGAAGGACCAGAAAACATTACTACACATACTTCATATGCCTTGGTATTGAAGGATCAGAACACATTACTACCTATGTCGTGTTGTCAAAGTAACAGAACACATTACCAAATGCATCTTGTTGTTGAAGGATCAAAAAACATTGCTGCACATACTACATATGTCACTTATTAAAGAAGGTGAACACTTTATTACACATACTTCATATGCCTTGTTATTGAAAAAGCAGAACACATTACTACACATACTACATATGCCTACGTAGTGAAGAATGGTAACACATTATTACACGTACAACATATGCCTTGTTGTTAAAGAATCAGAACACATATGTCTTGCTGTTTGAAGAACCCAAAACATTGCTCCATATACTATATACGACTTGTTAATGAAGGATCAGAACACATTACTGCACATATTACACATGCATTTTAGGATCAGAAGACATTGCTATACTTAATACACATGCATTGTTGTTGAAGGACGCAGAAAACAATACTACATACATCTTCTTGTTGAATAATCAAAAAACATTGCTACACATATTACATATGCCTTGTTATTGAAGGATCACAAAAATTACTACACATGCTTTGTTTTGAAGGACCAAAACACATTACTTCTCAAACTTTAGATGCCTTGATGTTGAAGTACCAGAATACATTACTACGAATATTACATATGTCTTTTTGTTGAATGACCAGATGACATTACTAGACATACTATATATGCCTTGTTATTGATTGAGCAGAACACATTACTACATATAATACATACGTCTTGAGGTTGAAGGATCAGAAGACATTACTACACCTAACGCATATGCCTTTTAGTTGAAGGATCAGAAGACATTACTACACCTAACGCATATGCCTTTTAGTTGAAGGATGAGAACAAATTACTATACTTACTACATATGACTTGTTGTTGAGGGACCAGAAAACATTACTACATACACCTTGCTATCAAAGGATCAAAAATATTAATACACATACTACATATGTATTCTTATTAAAGGAGCAGAACACATTATTACACATACTACATATGCCTTGTTTTGAAAACCCAAAACACATTACCTCTCATACTTCATATGCCTCGATGATGAAGAATCAAAACACATTACTACACATATTATATATGCCTTGTTGTTGAAGAATCAGACCTCATTACTATATTTCTTTCACTACTGAATGATCAGCGAACAGTGGTACAGATATTACATATGTCTTGTTATTGAGGGATCAGAACACATTACGACACCCACATACTGCATAAGCCTTGTTGTTGAAGGATCAGAACACATTGCTACACGTACTACATATGACTTTCTGTTGAAGGATGAGGAAACATTATTACACATGCTGCATATGCCTTGTTGATGGATCAGGAATTATTACTACACATACTACACATGTTTTGGTATTAAAGGAGCAGAACACATTTTTACATATACTATATATGTCTTGTTCTTGAAAGATCAAAACACATTACTACACACACATACTACATATGCCCTGTTTTTGAAGGATCAGAACACATTTCTATACACACTACATATTCCTTGTTATTAAAGGATAAAAACACATTCCTACACATACTACGTGTGTCTTCTTGTTGAAGGATCAAAAAACATACCTTCACATACTATATATGCCTTGTTGTTGAAGGATGAGAAAATATTGCTACACATACTGCATATGCCTTGTTGTTGAAACACCAGAATACATTACTACACATACTTCATATGCCTTGATGTCAAAGGATTAGAACACATTTGTACAAATGCTACGTATGTCATTTGTTCAAGGATCAGAAAACATTATTACACATACTACATATCCCTTGTTGCTGAAGGACCAGAAGACTTGTTTTTGGATGATCAGAGAAGATTAGTACAGATACTACACATGTCTTGTTATTGAAGGAGAAGAACACACTACTACCTATACTACAAACGCCTTGTTCTCGAAGGATCAGAAAACATTACTAAACTTACTACATAGAACTTGTTGATAAAGGACCAGAAAATATCACTACATTATCATTGTTGTTGACGGATCAGAAAACATTTTTACAGATACTACATATACTTTGTTGTTGAAAGAGCAGACCATATTACTACACATACTACAAATGCCTTGTTATTGAAGGTTCAGAGCATGAAACTACAGTTACTACATATGTCTTGTCATTCAAGGAGCAGAACACATTATTATAGGTATGCCTTGTTAGTGAATGATCTGAACGCATTTCAACACATACTGCATATGTCTTGTTGTTGGGCAATCAGAACACATTACTATATTTACTATTTATTTTTTGCTATTTAAGGAACACAAAACGTTACTACATATACTACTTATGCCTTTTTTATTGATCAGAAAACATGACTACATATACTACATATGTCTTGTTATTAAACGATCAGAACACACTGCTACACGTACTGTTCATGCCTTGTTATTGATTGAGCAGAACACATTACTATATATACTATCTACGCCTTGTTTTTGAAGGATCAGAAAACATTACTACACACACTGCTATTAACCTTGTTGAAGGATCAGAACACATTACAATAATACTACATATGCCTTGTTTTTAAAAGATGAGAACACATTACTATATTTACTACATACATCTTTAGTTGAACGACCAGAAAACATTACTATATACATCTTGTTGTTGAAGGACCAGAAAACGTTACCACCCATACTAAATTTGCCTTATTATTGAAGGATCAGAGAACACATTAATACACATAATACATATGCATTGTTATTGAAGGGTCAGAAAACATAATTGTGCATAGTACACATGCTTTGTTGTTGAAAGACCAGAACACATTACTACACTTTTTTCATATGCCTTGGTACTGAAGAATGAGAACACATTACTACACATACTGCATATGCCTTGTTGTTAAAAGATCAGAACACATTACTATACTTACTACATATTCCTTGTTGTTGAAGTAACAGAAAACACTACTACATGCATCTTGTTGTTGACGGATCAAAAGACATTACTACTTATACTACATATGCATTGTTGTTGAATATCAGAGAGCATTAGTACACATACTACATATGTCTTGTTGTTGAAGGATCAGAATGCATTACTACGCATACTACATATGTCTTGTTGTTGAAGGATCAGAATGCATTACTACACATACTTCATAAGAGTTAATGTTGAAGGATCAGAGCATCTTACTATACATACTGCATATGCCTTGTTGTTGAAGGATCAGAAAATATGACTACACATAACACATATGCCTTTTTGTTCAAGGATCATAAAACATTACTACACATACTACAAAAGTCTTGTTATTAAAGGATTAGAACACCTTACTGCACATACTACATATGTATTGGTGTTGAAGGATCAGAACACATTACTAGACCCACATACTATATAAGCGTTGTTGTTGGAGGATCAGAACACTTTCCTACACGTACTACATATGACTTTCTGTTGAAGGATGAGGAAACATTACTACATATGCCTTGTTATTAAAGGATCAGAAAACATTACTACACATACTACATGTACCTTGTTATTGAAGAAGCAGAACACATTACTAATCATACTTCATATGCCTTGATGTTGAAGGATGAGAAAACATCAGTGCACATGCTATATACGCCTTGTTATTGAATGATGAGGAAACATTGGTACAGATACTACATATGTTTTGTTATTAAAGGAACATAACATATTTGTACACATACTGCATATGCCTTGTTGTTGAAGGATCAGAGCACATTACCAGACATTTTACATATCGGTTTTTGTGAAAGGAGCAGAAAACATTACTATACTCACTACGTATGCCTTGTTGTTGAAGGACCAGAAAATATTACTACATATACTACATATGTTTTGTTGTTGAAGGATCAGGGCACATTACTAGACATACTACGTACGCCTTGTTGTTGAAGGAGCAAAAGTATTACTACGCATACTACATATGTTTATTATTGAAGGAGCAGAAGACTTTAATACACATTTTACATGTTTCTTGCTAGTGAAGGAACAGAACAAATTACTATAGATATGCCTTGTTAATGAAGGATCAGGACACATTACTACATATACGACATAAAGTAATTATAAAGCAGGCGTTTGTAGATCCATATCATGATGTATATAAATAAAGAAAAGTAGGTTGAACTTCTATTTAGACATTAATTATAAGAAATGATAATGATTCGCTTTCGATTACTGATAATTATTGGGAAACTTTAATCAATGTTGCAATGTAAGGCAAATAATTATTGTAAATATACACTCGAGCACCAGGTGGCGTAGCATAATTCTTTAATCGATACCGCGCCAGGTGTTAGCAATGACTCCCAGGTTCAATGAAAATACGTTACAATAGTCTTTCTATAAATTCATTACGTTGCATTACAAGAAAAACCGGATTTGCAATTCTATCTGGGTGGCCTGCTAAAAATTACGACCTCATTTTCTCTGTAAACAGAAAGTGTAAAAACCTTGGGTAAATTTCAGTCTTCAAGAGAAGTTCTGAACTCAAAAGCAGCCAGTCTACGCTTAGTCTTTTGAGTTAGCTTTGCGCAAGGCAGTTGAGTGGCCGAATAACGTGTTTGTCTGTCTGAACCAGTAGCCGACAGGGGTAGCGAATGTTATATAACCATGAAGGTCAGGGCGAAGAAACAGAAACAGATCATTAGTATCATGCATGCACGATATTATATGTTCAACACACCCCAATCTGAAAATTGTAGCTTCAAGGATCATTTGCTAATCAGATGATTAGATATTTTGTTATGCTGTGTGCAACGTGGTATCTTATTTCTCCATTTTCTTGTGTATGTTGTTATATTCTTCAAGTAGTTTATTCATTTAGAAAAAACTCATTTATCTACAATCTACATTCACCAGACCACCACCACCACTTTATCCAATCAGATAACATCATATGAGGTGGTCAGATCTTTGCAAGCTACATCTACCTGTTCGTCACAACTGGCCCGGCATGGCTAGGTGGTTAAGGCGCTTGACTCGTAATCTGAAAGTCGCAAGTTCGAATAACAGTTACATCAAACATTCTCGCCCTTTTAGGCGTGGGGGCGTTATTATGTTTCAGTCAATCCATTATTCGTTGGTAAAAGAGAAGCCCAAGTATTAGCGGTGAATTGTGATAACTAGCTAGCTTTCTTCGCTCTAGTTTTACATTGAATTGCGATAACTAGCTAGCTTTCTTCGCTCTAGTTTTACATTGAATTGTGATAACTAGCTTTCTTCGCTCTAGCTTTACATTGAATTGTGCTAGCTAGCTTTCTTTCTAGTTTTACATTGAATTGTGATAACTAGCTAGCTTTCTTCGCTCTAGTTTTACATTGAATTGTGATAACTAGCTAGCTTTCTTCGCTCTAGTTTTACATTGAATTGTGATAACTAGCTAGCTTTCTTCGCTCTAGTTTTACATTGAATTGTGATAACTAGCTAGCTTTCTTCGCTCTAGTTTTACATTGAATTGTGATAACTAGCTAGCTTTCTTCGCTCTAGTTTTACATTGAATTGTGATAACTAGCTAGCTTTCTTCGCTCTAGTTTTACATTGAATTGTGATAACTAGCTAGCTTTCTTCGCTCTAGTTTTACATTGAATTGTGATAACTAGCTAGCTTTCTTCGCTCTAGTTTTACATTGAATTGCGATAACTAGCTAGCTTTCTTCGCTCTAGTTTTACATTGAATTGCGATAACTAGCTAGCTTTCTTCGCTCTAGTTTTACATTGAATTGCGATAACTAGCTAGCTTTCTTCGCTCTAGTTTTACATTGAATTGCGATAACTAGCTAGCTTTCTTCGCTCTAGTTTTACATTGAATTGCGATAACTAGCTAGCTTTCTTCGCTCTAGTTTTACATTGAATTGCGATAACTAGCTAGCTTTCTTCGCTCTAGTTTTACATTGAATTGTGATAACTAGCTAGCTTTCTTCGCTCTAGTTTTACATTGAATTGTGATAACTAGCTAGCTTTCTTCGCTCTAGTTTTACATTGAATTGTGATAACTAGCTAGCTTTCTTCGCTCTAGTTTTACATTGAATTGTGATAACTAGCTAGCTTTCTTCGCTCTAGTTTTACATTGAATTGTGATAACTAGCTAGCTTTCTTCGCTCTAGTTTTACATTGAATTGCGATAACTAGCTAGCTTTCTTCGCTCTAGTTTTACATTGAATTGTGATAACTAGCTAGCTTTCTTCGCTCTAGTTTTACATTGAATTGTGATAACTAGCTAGCTTTCTTCGCTCTAGTTTTACATTGAATTGTGATAACTAGCTAGCTTTCTTCGCTCTAGTTTTACATTGAATTGTGATAACTAGCTAGCTTTCTTCGCTCTAGTTTTACATTGAATTGTGATAACTAGCTAGCTTTCTTTGCTCTAGTTTTACATTGAATTGTGATAACTAGCTAGCTTTCTTCGCTCTAGTTTTACATTGAATTGTGATAACTAGCTAGCTTTCTTCGCTCTAGTTTTACATTGCTAAATTAGGAATGGCTTGCACAGATAGCCCTTGTGTAGCTTTATACAAAATTCAAAAACAAAAAACAAACGAAACGTCACACCTGACGATGTGGCTATTATCAATAAAAATAACACTTTAAGATATAACTCAAATCCAATCACAATATTTCTTCGAAACTTCTTCTCTGGGGATGAAATTATCAACAAAAACCTTGCAAATATGCAGAATCAACTAGAGTTTGTTCATAAATATAATTTATAATATAGTTTACTAAAGAAAAATAATACATACAACAACTGTTTTCATAGTTTAAAGAAACAAATATGTATTAAACAGGTAACTCAACTAAACGTTTCTTAATTGCCAGAACGAGATTATGCGTTGTAGATTATCAAGGACGAGTACCGATTACAGCTCATTAGCCTATAAAACACGTCATTGAGGTATGTATACTATTATTGACCAATCACACAAATAGTATAGCCAGATAACGCTATTCGATTGGTTTAACATTTATTGACGTCGAAATTGATAAATATATTATACTTACAATCTCATTGCCAGCAATAATTAATGTCAATAGGTCATTTATTTACTCATTTGAATAATAATAAATTACTTTTTATACTCTACGTATCCTGACTTGTCTCTTTTCTGACAGTACGATGGAAAGCATGCAGGTTGGAGGTAAATCAAATCAAATAAGTCCCGGTGAGTCCGACAGAACTTCTTCCCTGATTGTCTCAAGTTTCACACTTTGCCGGTGTATACTAAACCCTCTTTTCCTGTGCAATTAAACAAATAATATGGTTGAACTAGATAAAGTATACTTTAATCTGTTCAGAAATATGTATGCCCTTGAAAAGATGAAATATATTTCATCTTTCAAGAGCTAATTATTGCTTCTGTTTTTTTTAAGTGAAGAAGTGATTTGTACAAATGTGTTCACTTGTATGTAACGAACGCGGGTGAGAGCTAGAAGGTTTTGTTAAAGCTCTAGACATTTTATTGCGTCACGAGGTTTGATAAAGAAAATAACGACTAAAGTTTGTGAAAAAAAGGGCAATAATTAACTATGTATATTTATGCAGACTGTAAAAACAGTGTTGTACATTTTAAAATGATTACGTGAATTTTAGGTATTTCGCTTACGGTTATATGTTTTCGAATTCCAAATTATCATAAACCTCTTTGTAATCGGTTGAGTGTGATAAAATATGTTCGTTCACATTTAGTGCATCTGATTTTATGAATGTGATGAGTTGCATCATAGTTGAAAGATAAATATGTATATTTTTTTGGTTTTTACGCCTAGAGGGGCGAAGAGGAGTTTATGTATCGTGTTACATAACTGGGATGATTTTCTGAAGTCCTTACGTAAAGAACAATTTTAAGAATAAAATTAATTTAAAAAATGTTGCTTTTTGTCTTATTCTTCAGATTCTAAATATCTAAAGTGTGTTCATGACCAGGGGCTTACCCTCCTACACCTGCAGCACTTAACTTCCCTAGCTGTGCTAACACCAAACCTATTCAGCTCCCTTCCCAAGGGGGGTCAATTCTAGAACTGCCACTGCTCGTTTCTTTTCTTTTGCAATATTTAATTAGGTTAAGAAAATGTAAGTAAACTTACGAAAATAAATCATGATGATGGACACATAACGTCGACTTGTGACAAACGAACGATCATAAAAATATCATGTGTTAAATTTAAACAATATCATTCCTCTCACAGAGAAATTATTAAGAAATGCTTTAAGCAGGACAAAATTGTTTTTATAAGTTGGTTATTCCCTCTCAACCTGATACATTTCTTAACCGAAAATCTTCGGTTAATGAGAAGTTTTTGCAGATTTTCGGTGTTTAATATGTAGTTACTGATGAGCACAGTTCTCTAGAAAATATATATATAATATTGTAATAAAAATATCTATCATATTAATTATAGGAACTTGTGAGTGAAAATAAAGATTATATAATAACATATCAACCACACCATACTGCATCAGAAACGCAAAGTGGGACTCCAGACTCGCAGAAAATAGTGTCCGTTACTCAGATACTAAGGACTTCCTTATTCTGAAAATTCACTATAATTATGTTTCGAAAAGGCCAAAGAATATTCAGAATTGTAACCCGAAATGAGTTATCACGCTTGAACACAGACTTGTATAGATAGCTTTCTACAAACGTGTGAAATGTACCTGGTAACTTTCAGAAATACATGTAGCTAGTACAATAAAGTTCGACTTGAACATTGAAACAGAAGAGTGATTCTGGATCAAAACTATTGTCAGTTGTTTAATAAACAGTTTTCATTTTCTTTAATGAATATATGCAAGCAGTCCTGGTGCTTTGCGCCATAAAACTCCAAGAAACTTTAACAAATATTGACCACTTGCCATACCGATGGCTTCAAAACAGTAAGGTTATGTGGGGATCTCATCTTTCAACGAATTCCAACATGTGTTGAAAATTTCTCATCCAGCTCTTGAAACCAGTTCTTCTATTCCACTATTCATGCAAGAACTTGCATTCTATGTAATAAAATCGTTTGAAACTGGTCAGTATGAAAGTTCTGAAATGATGGACGTAACTCATATGCGCTATTCCAAACTTATATCTATTGTTGAAACTAAATTTAATATTAATACATCCATGCAGAGTGTTAAATTGCATCTGCATATCACTTTCTATGTGTGTTCAGATCTTTCGTTAAGTTTGTATTACAACGCTACAGAGATTTACAACCTCTTCCTCTCGCCCACTGTTGTAAAAGTGGCAATCGTAAAGAATGTTTCCCTCTGAGGCGACACCTAGAGGTTTACAGCTTTCGTCCGAAGCCATAAACTGCTGTAGGCTTTAAACAAATTTCCTCGTTTCCAGTGCACTGAGATAACTATTTTCTACTGTGGTTAAATCATTTGGCCAGTTGAACTGGAACTCGTAAAGCTTCCCAAGCTATCGTCAAACCAAAGATTATTTTCTGGAAAAACACGCACAACAGCCATCTTCTGCTCTTTTTGGTTTTATTTTACTTCTCTAATCTTGCTGTTTTAAATTTCGCGCAAAGCTATTCGAGCGCTATCTGCGCTAGCCGTCCCTAATTTAGTAGTGTAAGACTAGAGGGAAGGCAGCTAGTCATCACCACCCACCGCCAACTCTTGGGCTACTCTTTTACCAACGAACAGTGGGATTGACCGTTACATTATAAAGCTGAAAGGGCGAGCATGTTGGGTGCGACCGGGATTCGAACCCGCGACCCTCGGATTACAAGTCGAACGCCTTAACACGCTTGGCCATGCCGGGGTCTCTCTAATCTTGCCAGCTAACAATGGCTCGGAAAACGCACGTTCTCTAACTACTCAGTTAAATCTCAGTGTATAATCGTATATACATTTGTTGTTTCTTTTTTTTAAAAGGAAAGATAACCTTAGGCATAACGTATCAACTATGGTCTAGGAAGTTTTTCTCATGCTATCTATTTTTACAGTTTTAATGATATACATTTTTCAAATCAAATAGTCTGTGAAATCAAATGTTCAATTGAATCATACAATTTTTTGCAAAACTTATATCTACTCGGGAAATTCCCTTTCTTGTGGCTCTAATATTTAGTTCCAAAGAATAGTTGAGTCCTACTATTGTTCCATGAGTTCTTGAAAAGCTAAGCCTAACCTTGACCTAGAAACACCGACTATTACTGACTCCAAAGTCTTTGGATAAAATAAAACCTTAAAAAAAAGGGGTTAAGTAGTCAAGTGATGGACGATTCAGCCATTAGTAACTCAAAATGTCCATATATAGACAATAAATCTTCTTTATTTGTAGCTGTTCTCAATTGTAGGTGGCATCCTTGTGCCCCGACGCCCTCGCGCGTGAACTCAGTTGCAGATTCATACGCTTCATGAAACCTTCACATCCTGTATGAACCGTGATGTTAGATAAGAAAAACCCTGCAGTCTTTCATTTATACCATGCAAAAACTCACTATACGGCAGCCAAATAATAGACCCCAACCTTACCATGGAACTGTTCTTATGCTCATTTATAACAGTGGAGCTCACGTCCAACATAATAGTAGTTACGAAGGAAATTTTTTTTGTAATGGATTGTTTGTTCATGTGAAGAGGTTGCTCCCATTAGATTGCAACACCACAGTACAATGTTACGTTTTACAAGGTGAGTTCTCTTTGATAACAAATATAACTTTAAAGTGTTTTGTTTTGCGATTGAAATAACAATCTATTTTTCTCCTAGTGAAATGGTGATAGAAATTGATGTATTTAATAAATTTATTATTTACTGGTCACGAAACAAAGAGAAAATAATAAAAACTATTCAACTTACATGATATTAGGAAAGCACGTAGGCTCAATAAATCAATTTAATACAAAGATACGAAACCATACAATAAAGCGCTTTCGAAAACGCTCGAGTTATATGGTTTCCTTTCTTTGTGCAATATTCAATTTAGATAATTTTACATATGATCTTTCCAAATTCTCGAGTTTCAGTTTTAAACATCTCGCATGGAATTTTGTCATAATGCATGAAATGTATGATTTGTTCGTGTTTTATAAGTACTTCAGTTTCGGTGTACAGAAAAATAAATACATTGGACAACGTTTTAGTCCCTGTTTCATTCTTCATCGTGAAACCTGTATGCCAGGAATCATCACAGAAGTATCATTCACTTCAGTATTCTGAATGTGAGTGGCAACTTCGTGTACCCAGTGTCTCATTCTACAGTTTCGGTTTTCAAGAAAACTAGAGTTAGAGTTCTATGGAATTATCTAACTTTAGTTCAACTCAACGTTCTAAATCTGACTTAAGACCTCGTTATCCTCTGTCTGCTTGGAGAATTTTAAGTCTGATCATGTCTCGGTCTTTGGGAAGAAACCTTATTCCTTAGAAGCGAAGTTGCGCTTCAGTTAATGAAACGATATAAAAATCAACATCCTAAATTTTTACTAAAAATTCTATAAAATTCGTCTGCACCAGTTATTAATTAGACGCTGTGAAGACTATCTTCATAAAACAGTCTCAAATTTGAGTACTAAAATCAAAGCCTTTTTCAAATTAACATTTTAAATATAAATAGATAACTTCTCTGAACATCTTTTCACGTAAAACATAATGTGAAATATTGAGTTCACTTTATTTAGTTTAGCTAGTGAAACGAAAATTTTATCATTTTGCAAATGTAATTCAAAACATCATTCCTTTAATAGACCCGGCATGGCCAGGTGGTTAAAGCACTCGATTCGTAATCGGAGGGTCACGGGTTCGAATCCCCGTCCCATCAAACATGCTCGTACTTTCAGCCGTGAGAGTGTTATAATGTAACGGTCAATCCCACTATTCGTTGGTAAAAGAGTAGCTCAAGAGTTGGTGGTGGATGGTGATGACTAGCTAGCTGCCTTCCCATTTCGTCTTACACTGCTAAATTAGGGACGGCTAACACAGAGAGCCCTAGTGTAGCTTTACGCAAAATTCGAAATAAATGCTCTTTTACTACCGCATAGAGAGATTGACCGTCACATTATAATGCCCCAGTGGCTGAAAGTGCAAACATGTTTGGTGGAACAAGAATTCGAATCCGCAACCCTCAGATTAAGAATCAAGCACACTAACCATCTTGCCATATCGGGTAGATGTTGTCTTCAACACTTTATGAATTATGCATGAGTGGCACGTGATACAAAATACAGATACAACAATATTTCAACACACACAGAACTTGCTAGTATTATTATAAGAACTTCACGAATTACGAGTAGCTCATGATACGAATGACTGTATGACCATAGAGATATCTGAATATACACAAAACTTACTGGTATTATCATAAGAACTTCACGAGTTATGAGTGATATAAAACAAGATTTAATAGCACTTCTGCTTGACAAAACGTGTTGGTACTACTTTAATAATAGTATATGACTTATAAGAGCAACTCATGGTAGAAGCACACATCACAACTGAAGTAATATTTTGGCACGAAACATGCCATGTACAAACAAAACAGACCGGTTAAGCAACAAGAAAAAAAGAGGCTTACGTTAAAACAATAGGACAAAAAGACAAAAAAATTACCTAAATTTTTGGTTTTAGTAAGTATGTTCTGTCGTCAAACATGTGATCTTTATGCCAAAGGTCATTTAACTAGTTCGTTCAAAACGTATCACGAAACAATAATACAAAAAGAAAACAAATCTTTCTATTTAAGGATTAGAAACCATTAAATTTTTATTCAACTTATTAACTTTAGAGATGCGGGCTTTTAACAGCTGAAATCATTTATTATGTTTGATTTTATTTAGCTCACACAGAACGTGGAAAGATGTTTTGTTTTTTCTGAATTTTGCACAAAGCTACTCGAGGGCTATCTGCGCTAACCGTCCCTAATTTAGCAGTGTAAGACAAGAGGGAAGGCAGCTAGTCATCACCACCCACCGTCAATTCTTGGGCTACTCTCACCAACGAATAGTAGGATTGATCGTCACATTATAACACTCCCACGGCTGAAAGGGCGATCATGTTTGGTGCGACGGAGATTCGAACCCGCGACCCTCAGGTTACGAGTCGAGTGCCTTAACCACCTGACAATGCCGGGCCTAACATGGGAAGAATGTTCATATATATATTGACTATACTTATCATGAGTTAAACAATCAAGAACTGTAGAGCTTAAAACACATAAAACTGAATATCTTTTATTATTTCTTTCGTTTTTACTTTAAACAAAGGACTGCTGATTAAAACGTGTGTGTCTACTGAATTAAAATTTCTGCTGAAACAATATTGTTAAAATAATTCTAAATAATTCATAGGTGTAATAATGCTCTTTGATGAGAAAATGACATGTGAATGTATGGTTCGATGTAACATGCAACAATACTTGCTGTGCTTTGCAAGATGGTGTAATTGTGTTCAATCTATCACCCAGGAAGAGAAAGATATACATTGTTTGGAAATCTTAAATAGCAGATTTAAGTTCACTAAAATTTTCTTAATTTAGCCTATCATTTGTTGCTTTGTTTTGAATTTTGTTTGTGTTTCGAATTTCGCACAAAGCTACATGAATACTATCTGAGCTAGCCGTCCCTAATTTAGCAGTGAAAGACTAGAGGGAAAACAGCTAGTTAGCACCATCCACCGCCAACTTTTGGGCTTCTATTTTACCAACGTATAGTGGGATTGACTGAAACATAATAACGCTCTCACAGCTGAAAGGACGAGCATGTTTGGTGTGAGGGAAGATTTGAACTCACGACACTCAGAAGATATTTTATTTTCACTTACATAAGATTAACACTCCAGAGAAATCCAGTATGCAGTGGAATGGGAAGTATTTTCTTTTCCATTGAAAATAAAGACTTATGAGCATAATAATTAATTGTTATAGTTTTTAACTGATGATTATAAATCATTTTTCTGAGAAATTGCAACATAAAATTTAACGGGCTTGCGACACATTAAATTAGTGAAAATACTGAAATCACTTCCTCTTCTTCACTGAGTAGAAAAACATTTGCAGACCTCTAGCTTTATATGAAAAACGAAATATACATATTATATATGTTTTTAATGTATGTAGTGAATTTATTTTCATCCCTTGACATGTATGTGCGTGTACATTATGTGCATTTTAGGCTGATGAAAATGCTGAAATACGTAAATATATACAAACCTGCTCTCAGTATTACTGAGGGAAATAGACCGTCGCCCAATAATCATTATTACTCTAAAATTGTTAATATTTTCTTCGCGAAGACTCTTTGTTAAAGCTAACCACTAGAAGGCACTAAAGAGCGACCCTCCTTAGGGAAAAATATAATTATTATAATTATTGAATACTGTTGTCACCGTGCATAAAGAAATCAAGCTGAGGAAAAAGTTAACTTGTTAACCTACTTTCATTTTAATCTTTGCATACGTTTGATAAGTTGAGTTTCTACAAGCCTAGATGAGTGAGTGATTTGATTGCTTGTTTTATAACTATCAGGATTTAAAGAGAAAGACAAATATATTGTATTTTCCTAAGGACGTCGCCTGGATCTACGAAATTTCGTCACGGTGTCATGCATGCTTCACAGTAGCGGGTAAAAGTGGGGCTCCCACTTCTAATTAGTTCTGTTAAGTAAATAAACATCGAGAAGTAGCCTACGTCCCAGTATTTTCTGTATATAACAAAACTTAAATTGAAGGAACAAAGAATAGCAAAAGCTGACTGAAACACTACTACACATTTAGATCACTCAATGATACTCGATCTAAATACATGGTTGCAAGAAATATATTACTATAAAGTTCATTATAAACTTTAGCCGTAATGAAACACTTCCCAAATTTGCAGGTGTCATCCATCGTCTTATCAATAAACGCAAAGTGTTATTAAAATCCAACTCTCCTGGCTATATGTTTATTATGATTTTGTGAATAGTCTGGTGTTACATGACCTACAGAGACGTACTATGCTATTACATAAGTTTCTTGAGGCATGAAATGTTCCAAGAATGCAACACAAATATATAATTATATACCTAGATTATATTGAAGAATGTGTTATTTATTTATTTGTAACAGCCTTTAAGTGAAACTGAACTCTCTTTTAACAATTGTTTATTACTTACATACAATCACACAGGTTGAAAACTATTTCAATACCAGTTAGATATAAAACTTTTTAAAATTAATATATATATCTATAAATGTACACTGCGTAAAATATAGAATAATACATTTGCAATATTATAGTTGTGTTAATGTCACTTCTATAAAATAATTGTCAATCACCTTCTTCAATTTATTTTTATAAAAATCATAGATCTGGTCATCAATCATTTAATCCGATATGCAAATAATTAATCATTCAACGTATGTAGTATCACAAAAAGATGTCTCAATTATGACTTTAAAGTGAATCACAAAGTTTTAAATGTTCTAATTATTGCCTAAGAAAAACTAGAGATTTAAAAGAAGACATTTCATGTTTCATGCCTATGAAGAGATATGATCGAATGAACAGCTGTTGTACACTGGTTACAAATATTTCAAAGTGTCTTTAACAAAATATTAAATCGTAGCTAAATCAACAAATGGTACAACTACTGGGACAACTGAACAAACCACAACACGTCGATTCTAGAGCTCAAAGTAATAGTAGGATACACGCTTCGAGACAGAATCAGATGTTTGGAATTGCAGCTGAATGTTTGTTTGTTTGTTTGTTTTTGGAATTTCGCATAACGCTACTCGAGGGCTATCTGTGCAAGCCGTCCCTAATTTAGCAGTGTAAGACTAGAGGGAAGGCAGCTAGTCATCACCACCCACCGCCAACTCTTGGGCTACTCTTTTACCAACGAATAGTGGGATTGACCGTCACATTATACGCCCCCACGGCTGGGAGGGCGAGCATGTTTAGCGCGACACGGGCGCGAACCCGCGACCCTCGGATTACGAGTCGCACGCCTTACGCGCTTGGCCATGCCAGGCCCTGCAGCTGAATGTCTCTTAGAATCATACTTCACAAGATGACCAATAAAGTAGGTGCGACTCTTTCACAGAAAGGCAAGAAACAGATCGTCTGCAATGATGTCAAAACACATGTACTGACAACATATGAAGCATCATTAGGTTTATAGATGAGTTTTGGTATAGAATCATAGTGGATACAACGCTGGTTGAATAATGGTATAAGCGTTGATGGAAGTACGAATCAACTTTCCTATCTTGTGGAATACCACACTTTTTAGATAATTCGTCCTATGTTTCTTTCTGCTATATGTTGGACCAATCGACTATAATTTCAGTTTAATGAACGGCAACGTTCGTCTCCGTGCTAAGTTAAATTGGTTGACACCTTCCTTGAAGAAGAGGGGACTGAGCGAATGAAATTACATAGATACTCACTAGCCTTCAAGAGATCCCTGATGTTAAAAATGCCCTGAAAACAATTCTTTGAAGCGGTTGAGCGATGATATCTAAGAACTTTGTCAAAACTTCGATTTTAAGCACGCAACATTAGTGCCAAACTGACCTTAATGTTTTTTTATCACATACTATGAAGTAAAATGTAATGAACCTCAGAAATTGTAAAACCACCTCTATAAATATTTATATACGATCATAGGCTGAAAATCATTGTTTGTATGTCAGATTGCATAACAGATTACCAGATTTCTGGTTCGCTTAAAAAAGAATGGAAGAAATAATCATTGACTTTATTTCATAACTGTGATCTCTGTCATATTGTAGTTGAAATGCTTTAAATTCCAATTATGCTTTAATTCTTTTGATTGGTGGACATCAATAAGTTTCAAAGTTACACTGTTCTAGAAGTAACTGCTCCTGAAAAAATAAACATACAATAATAGATAATATCGTTCACTGTTTCGGCATTTATGAACGCTAATTTTGATTATATTTACCGAAAGGAAATACTTTATTGTAGATAGCTTCCCAGCGGATTCCAGCTGAGAATGTTGGGGCAATATTTATTAAACCAATGCATTAAGCCTAAGTCCGGTTTAGACTATTTGTAGAAACTACTCCGAGGTCTACCTTTATAAGGATTAACTTGTTAGTGAAAACTACTGGGCTAAAAGAAGAAGTAACCTTGACAAATGCTGTTCACCTGTCCAAATGATGGATGTCTTTACTGTGTATGACAAAAGATCACTTTGACACTAATTGTTTTCAGTGTCCTTCAAATTAACTGACAACGTATATAGACTCAAACTAAGCCTATTCTAGTTTAGATTGAAAGATATATAGGCTTGTCACGAATACATGACATACTGGACTTTTCAATTCATCCGAAATCAGAGACAAAATCCGTGGGAAAGGAACTTATGACCTCGAGTAAAATTGATTACTAAAATTATCAACATGGAGACCACTTGGTCAGACATATATTGATGAGAAATACAAACTCCATGTGCAATAAATAAAATGATGGATCCGATTAAAATACATTAGGAGTAGATTAAACAAGGTAAATAACAAATGATTAATAAAGTCAATTAAAAATTGTTTATAAAGTGTATTTCATATAGATTTCGCTAAATCTTTAGTCATGTCTAAAATGGCATTGTTTACGTTTCTCTTCTTTAGCTTCAAAACCATCAGCGGAAAAAATACTCAAAATCAAAGGTTAAAAGTATCAAATATTATGCATGATTTCTCGTTACTCTTGGTCCAAAAGTGAATAAATCAGCTATAGCACGTTACTCCTTATTCTGAAATAATTATAGTAAACTATTAACTTTTGTGTTCATACAAAGGAAGGTCATTTCTTACGTAATGTCAAATAAATTATCACCTGAACATATAAATACATCGGGAACGATTTGTTTTTCAAGATGGTATTTTTATATCGTTTGATTTGAGAGGTTGTTTACCGGAAAATGATACGTTCAGAACTTATTTTGAAAGGTTCTTAGAAGTGGCATTGAATTTAGTTTACTGTATATTTTCTACAAATAATTTAATTATAATATTTGATTTGTAGGTTATTTGCCTCATAAAGATACATACAACATTTTGCACATACGTCCTCTATCACAGGATGACGATGCGAGAAAGTTGGGCATGATAGATAATTTGAGCTAGGATGACGCTACAAGGTTTGGTTTGATAGATACTTCGATATAGGATGACACTACAAGCTTTGGTTTGATAGATACTTCGATGTAGGATGATACTACAAGGTTTAGTTTCATAAATACTTCGATGTAGGATGATACTACATGGTTTAATTTGATAGATACTTGGATGTAGGATGATACTACAAGGTTTGGTTTGATAGATGCTTCGATGTAGGTTGATCCTACAAGGTTTTGTTTGATAGATACTAGGATTTAAGATGATACTAAAAGGTTTGATTTCATAGATACTTCGATGTAGGATTATACTACAAGGTTTAATTTGACAACTAATTACATGTAAGATAATACTACAGGGTTGATTTGATAAATACTTCGATTTAGTATGGTACAGCAAGGCTTAGTTTGATAGATATTTAAATGTAGGATGATACTACAAGGTTTAGTTTTATATATGCTTCGATGTAGGATGACAATACAAGGTTTGGTTTGATATATACTTCGATGTAAGATGGTGCTACACGGTTTCGTTTAATGGATACTTCAATGTCGGATGATACTACAAGATTTACTTTGATAGTTACCTGCGTGTAGGATGATACTAGATGGTTAAATTTGATAGACACGTCAATATGCGATGATATTACAAAGTTTGGTTTGATAGGTACTTTTACTGCAGGATGATATTTCAAGGTTTGGTTTGGTAAATCCTTCGACGTAAGATGATACTACAAGGTTGGTTTCATAAATACTTCAATGTATGATGATATTACAAGGTTTAGTTTGATAGATAGTTCGATGTAGGATTATAACTACACCGTTTAATTTGACACCTAATTACATGTAAGTTAATACTAAAGGTTTGGTTTGATAGATACTTCGATGTCGATGTAGGATGTAGGATGATACTACAAAGTTTGTTTTAATAGATACTTTCATGTAGGATAATACTACAATTTTTGGTTTGATAAAAACATCGATGTAGGATAATACTATAAGGCTTGGTTTGATAGATACTTTGATTAATGATCATACTACAAGGATTAGTTTGATAGATACTTCGTTGTAGGATGATACTGCAATGTTTGGTTTTATGGATACTTCGACGTAGGATGATACTACAAGGTTTGGTTTGATAAATACTTCGATGTAAGATGATACTATAATGATTGGTTTGATAGATACTTCGATATAGGATGATACTACGAGGTTTAATTTGATAGCTACTTGCACGTAGGGTGGTACTACAAGGTTTGGTTTGATAGATATTTCGATGTAGGATGATACTGCAAAGGTTCGTATGATAGATACTTCGATGTAAGATGATACTACAAGGTTTGGTTTGATAGATATTTCGATGTAGGATGATACTACAAAGGTTCGTATGATAGATACTTCGATGTAAGATGATACTACAAGGTTTGGTGTGATAGATATTTCGATGTAGAATGATATTACAAAGTTTAATTTGATACCTAATTGCAAGAATGAAGATACTACACGGTTTCGTTTGATAGATACTTCGATTTAGGGTGATACCATAAGGATTGGTTTAATAGACCTTTAATGCAAAATGTAGGATGTTACCACAAGATTTGGTTTGAAAAATACTTGTATATAGTAGGGTGATACTACAAGGATTGGTTTAATAAATACATGGATGTAGAATGAAATTAGAAGGTTTGGTTTAATAAATACTTGAATGTAGGATGATCCTACAAGGTTTTGTTTGATAGATACTTGGATGTAGGATGGTACTACAAGGTACGGTTTCATAACTACTTCGATGCAGGATGATACTACAAGGCTTGGTTTGATTGACACTTTGATGTTGAATGATACTACAAAAGTTGGTTTGATAGATACTTCGATGTAGGATGATATTTCAAGGTTTGGTTTGAAAGATACTCCGATGTAGGATGATACTACAAGGTTAGGTTTGATTGACACATCGATGTCGATGTAGGATGATACTATAAGGTTTGATTGACACATCGATGTCGATGTAGGATGATACTATAAGGTTTGTTTTAGTACATACTTCGATGTATAATGATACTAAAAGGTTTGGTTTGATAGATACTTCGAATTAGGATGACACTATAAGGTTTGGTTTGATAGATACTTCAACGTAGGAAGATACTACAAAATTTAATTTGACAGATACTTGGATGTAGAATAATACTTCGAAGTTTGATTTAAGAGATACTTCTATATGAGATAATACTACAAGGTTTAATTTGATAGATACTTGGATATAGGATGATGCTACATGGTTTGGTTTGATATATACTTTTAATGTAGGATGATACTGTAAGGTTTGGTTTGATGGATAGTTCGATGTAGGACGATACTACAGAGTTTGTGTTGATAGATACTTCGATATGCGATGACACTACAACCTTTGAATTGATAGATACTTCGATATATGATGACACTACAACCTTTGAATTGATAGATACTTCAATGTAGGATGATACTTCAAGGTTTAATTAGACAGCTACTTGTATCTAGGAAGATACTAGAAGGTTTCCTTTCATGGGTATATGCATGTAGATGATATTGCAAGGTTTAATTTGGTAGATACGTGCATATAGAATGATACTACAAAGTGTAATTTAATAGACACTTGGATGTACGATGACACTACAATGTTTGGTTGGATAGATACTTCGATGTAGGATGATACTGCAAGGTTTGGTTTGATAAATACTTGTATTTCGGATGACAATTCAATGTTTGGTTTGATAGATACTTCGATGTAGCATGATATAACAAGGTTTGGTTTGATAAAAACTTGGATGTAGGATAATACTACAAGGTTTTATTTTATAGATACTTGGATATAGGATAATACTATAACCTTTGAATTGATAGATATTTTGATGCAGGATGAAATTATAAGGTTTGGTTTGATAGATACTTCGAATTAGGATGACACTATAAGGTTGTTTTGATAGATACTTCGATGTAAGATGATACTACAAGGTTTAGTTTGATAGATACTTCGATGTAGGATGATACTACAAGGTTTAATGTGATAGATACTTGGATAATACTACGAAGTTTGATTTAATAGATACTTCTATATGGGATGGTACTACAAGGTTTAATTTGATAGATACTTCGATATAGGATGATATTACAAGGTTTAGTTTGATAGATACTTCGACGTAGGATAATACTACTAGGCTTGGTTTGATAAATACTTCAATGTAGGATGATACTACAAGGCTTACTTTGATAGACACTCCGATGTAGAATGATACTACGAGTTTTATTTTGATAGATACTTCGATGTAGGATGATACTACAAGGATTGTTTTGATATATACTCCAATGTAGGAAGATACTACGAGGTTTGGTTTGATATATACTTGGATGTCGGATGATACTACAAGATTTAATTTGTGTAGAGATTTGGATGTTTGATGATACTACATTTTGTATTGATAGATACTTGGATGTAGGATGATATTACAATGTTTGGTTTGATAAATACTTCGAGGTAGGATGATACTACAAAGTTTGCTTTGATAGATACTTTGATCCAAGATGATTCTATAAGGTTTGGTTTGATAGATATTTCGATATAGGATGATACTACGATGTTTGGTTTTACAGATACTTCGATGTAAGATGATACTACAAGGTTTAATTTGATAGCTACTTTCATGTAGGATGATACTACAAGGTATGGTTTGATAGATATTCTTGGATATAGGATGAAACTACAAGGTTTGGTTTGATAGATACTTCGATGTCGATGTAGAATGATACTATAAGGTTTGTTTTAAAAGATAGTTCGATGTAGGATGATACTACTAGGTTTAATATGATAGATACTTGGATATAGGATGATACTACAAGGTTTAATTCGATAGATACCTGGATGTAGGATGATACTACAAGTTTGATTTGATAGATACTTCGATGTAGAATGATCCTACAAGGTTTGGTTTGATAAGTACTTTGATCCAAGATGATACTACAAAGTTTGGTTTGATAGACATTTCGATATAGGATGATACTACAATTTTGAATTTGATAGATATTTGCATCTAGGATGATACTACAATTTTGAATTTGATATATATTTGCATTTAGGATGATGCCACAAGGTTTAATATGATAGATACTTGGATATATAGGATGATACTACAAGGTTTAGTTTGATATATACTTTTAATATAGGATGATACTACAAGTATCATAAATACTTCGATGTCGATGTAGAATGATACTTCAAAGTTTGTTTTGATAGATAGTTCGAGGTAGGATGATATTACAAGGTTTGTGTTGATAGATACTTGATGTAGGATGATACTGCAAGGTTTGGGTTGATACATATTTCGTTGTAGGATGATACTACAAGGTTTGGTTTGATAGATACTTCGATGTTGATGTTGAATTATACTACAATGTTTGTTTTAATAGATGGTTCAATGTAGGATGATACTACAAGGTTTGGGATGATAGATCCTCCGATGTAGAATGATACTACGAGGTTTGGTTTGATAGATACTTCGATGTAGGATGATACTACGAGATTTAGTGTGATAGATACTTCGATGTAGGATGATACTACGAGATTTAGTGTGATAGATACTTTGTTATAGGATGAAACTACAAGGTTTAGTTTGAAAGGTTTTTATGTAAGGTAATTCTTACCTCGTTTAATTTCATATATTTTATTTTGTAAGTTGATACATATAAGTTTTGTTTGTTGAGTTGTAACAATCTGTTTGTTAGGTTCATTGAGGCAGGGTGAAAATGCAGATGTATGTTACTCTCTTATGACCCTGAGCTCAGTATAGAACAACTTGTTTTGCTATAGATCAAACCTGAAAGTCTGAGAATAATCAATTTGGTTAATTTCGTTGTTTTCTTGCCAGAACGTCTTAAAATAGTATCACTTAATGTTTATAACAATCTTTAGCTCCAAATTCATGCTACAGAAACGTAATCTCTAAGTGTACAGAAGTTTATAGTAAATGACCTAAAGAAGTCGATCCATATAAACATAATAGTAATGCTCTTATATTTCTTATCAATCATAACACATAGGAAATTCAAAAGACAGAAACTAACTGGAACAGAAATTGTTAGTTCCTCTAATTACGAATCGTTAGTTCATCTAATTACAGCTACTGACCACATGTACAGCCTTGACCATTTTTTGATATAACTCAGCTGGTACACTTTGTAAACAGTGAATGTTGACTTAACCTTAAGCAGCTTGTGAATTCTTATCTAACCTTGTGGAGTCTTTAGAATCCTTTCCTTTCCTCATCTGACAGACTGCAGACTCTTTCGAGATTAAGGTTACTGTAAATATACAGAACACTTGTTTATATTAATTCAAAAGTATTTTCAGAGGGTGAATAAAGATGAAAAATGTTATGTTGTCTGATCAAGGATGTCTTCGGTTGATGTCCTGTCCTCCAACACCAATAGAACACTGAATCAAACTTTGTATTTTATTGGAACTTCCGACTATGTATTGCTTTAAGTTTACTACAACTGTTGTATTTTCATTTTCCAACATTGCGTAAAGAATAAAAACAGTGAAGTTTGGTATTGTACATATGGATTAATGGAAGCTTAACTGATTTAATATAATGTTACTGTAATGGCGAACCCAGTCCGATGTTTCTCTGGTCTCACCTAAAATGTAGAAACATTTATTAAATCTATCCTAAAGTTGAATTCGCAAACGTTGTGATGAAAATATGCGATAACCATAAACGTAAAAGTTATTAGTAATATGAAATGAAAAAGAAAATTATATGCGAATGTAAATCCATTTCCTAGAGATGAAAGAAACCAATGATACCTTCTCTACATCTTGCAACTTTCATTTTCTACATTTCTGTGTCGCCAAACCTGTTTGTCCATTGTATAAACTTTAACAGATTGTTGATGACTGAAACTTTTAATTAATATCCTTCATGTAAATGAACTGTGTTTGTGTATGATCTTTGGATATGCACAGTTTCTCATACGTCACACATATATATCTGCTTACGTTTTCACTCATAGATGTTTATGTTTTACCTGAAATTCATGGCAGTAAAACTGAAGCATCCGAAACATTAGTGCTTCAAGTTATACAAATATAATTCTAACGTTACTTAAAGCTATTCTTAACAAAGAGATGAAAGGTCCAGTTAAAGAAGCAACGGCCATTAATTTTCACGCACATGACGCATCATACACACAATAACCTTTGGTAATGAAGGAAATATTACTGTTGTCCTATTTAAGAAATAACAATAACAGTCGTGCTCTGAAAGTTACAGAAATTAACTATTTTATGTGGATTAGACTGCAAGTTCTGTTACTTTGACTGTTTTTCAGTAGTTTATGTATAGTCATTGAAATCATGACCAAAGTCACATGTTAAAATGCTATACTGTTAAGCTTGTGAGATTGTTTTCATATATCGTTAACTCACACAACAGAACAAAATTTTACATTTATAAAAGACATTTCTTGTGTTTTGGATATAGAACATCTGTAGAACCTGAATTAAAAGTACATCAATAGAAGTGCGATTTTCTGAAACAAATCACGTATTATGATATTTGATTATTCATCAGAGTAAGTACATTTATTAAAAAAAACCCATAAGAAACAATAACATACACAATCTTGCACATTGCAATGAAAACCAAATGGAACAATTGTTATTGTTTTTTTATAAAACAAGTGAGCTTTCTCAAACGGAAGGATCTTATCGTTGTCGTCAACTGTTCTTGGAAAGTACAGGTTAGTTCTATATGTTAAAAAAGAGCACTTATTTCACTCCAAGGCTTGTTCCGTGTTAGCACTTGCAGCTTATCTGTTGACCTCTTACTACATACAGAGAGCTGGTAGAACGTAGCAGTACTGAAAGTATCCATGCAGTGGTAGAAACACCCTGTTCCTTATCACTCACTATAACACAAGTACATGTTACAGCACATAGACCATCATTCTACCACATGTACAGAACATAGATCAATAAGTTAAAGTACACTATCACATGGTCCAGCACACTTCCTACACACACTGTAGGCTTTCGGTTCTATTAATATAGTAAACGATACTGTAAATATGCTTCTCAGCAACGTATTAATGATGAGAATAAATTATTGAAATCACTTTGCACACATACAGAAAGACATGTAAATATTATCTTCAGAAACTCCGTTATTTACATATATATATATATATATTTAGATTTAAAAATTAAGATAATTAATAATTATTCTAATAGTAATATGATAAAAGAATTGATTTTACATTTCAAACTTATGGATTTCGCTTCCCAAACAGTGTGAGGTAGCAAATTCTTTTTTTTTATGATTATGGTTCTGTTTATTATTAATTTATTGTTTCTTTCCATTGTTTAATTTATCTATGACTTAATACTTGTATTAAAACTCTAACTTACCTTCTATATAATAATTTGTAATTTCAGTTATATATATATACTTGTGTATGATGAAACTGACACTAGCTTCCGCAGAAGTGTTTGTTTTGTATTTAAGCCCAAAGCTACACAAAGGGCTGTGTGTGATCTGCCCACCATGGGTATTGAAACTCGGTATAACTTCACAAACATATCGCTATGGCACTGAGGAGCCTCTATGAGTTAAGTATATATATTGTTATTATAGCAGAAGAATATGCACGAGGTGTACTTTCGTGATCGGCTCTGTGAATAAATACCAGAAGCCAGAAGCTTTGCTAAAAGAAAGAGAATCATGAGAGAGTTGGTGAAGGATGTAGTTATTGCTGTTTATATTGAAAAACATTGTTGGACTATTGTACTTGTTCTATATATTGTTGGACTATTGTACTTGTTCTATATATTGTTGGACTATTGTACTTATTCTATATATTTGGGAGAAATTAAATTTTTACTTTCTGGTTCTTTTTCCCGAGTCCATTATCACTGAACACAGTTCAAATGGTGATTTTAAACAATTTGTAATATGCGCAATGAATAAATAGCTTATTTAATTGTTCTTTTTCTTGTGAGCAACCACCTTCCCACATCTGGTTCAGACAGCGAAAGTTGGTAAAAATGTGGGACGTTGTGGGCAAGAGCACCCTCATCAGCTCTTTATTTTTTTATTATTTTCACCAAGGCTGGCGAAGTTGAGATTAAACTGGATAAACAGTGTACCTCCAAATGTAATTTGGGTTATCCTTCTGCCAATATCTCTAAAAACTATGGTACATTACATAATGACCCACCTTATAATTTGTGCTTTCGTGTTGGATGTTTGTATTGCGGTTGTAATTTCTCTCTCTCTTTCATGAATTTTCATTTACTTCTGTGTAAGAATATATCTTTTCATAACTTTAAGACAAAATAAAAAGATTCACTTTCACATGAAAATCTTCTACTTGCACACCTAAAGATTTTACACTAAAGCATGTACATACTGACTTTCCTGGTCCCGTTGGATCAAAGGACAAGTGTGGTTCTTTATTTAAAAACACGTGGGCTGTGTACAAGTCAACCAAGTAATTAATATTATTACTAACCGTTCTAAAGTTTGTTTATGTTGGTCTGTTCATGGTTAGATTATAGGCCTAAAGCACGTAAAGGGAACAATCAACGATGGTAATTCACAGGCCGAGTTGATAGTCGTTTCCCACCATTTTAGTTTTTGAGAAAGTTCTATTTGACTTGGTCAAAAGATGTATCAACTCCATTTCATCAATGAAGATAGAAAATAAACTAAAAATACACAGGAGCAAAGGAAAAATAACAAACCAACCAGTATTTTCAACACGTTGATTAAAAGTCTAATGTGCTTTTTTTTTCAGCTGTGGTAATAGCACCCAAAAGTGTTGGGTATATCCCATCTCTCAGACAGTTTTTTATTTGAAAAAAAAAAAAAACGTTTTGAAATTTCCTGTATTAAGTTCATTATTGTTTTATAGCAGTGATTTTTATCGCCTCTTGATCATTAATGTAAATAATATAATAGTGGTGAAGCTATTCCTTTTTTAAGTAACATACATATATATATATATATAAATAAATTTTAAGCTATAAACAAAACACATTAACATGAAACAGCGTATGCTGTTTTTTAACGCCGTCCTTCCTCATGATTTTGTTTATTCATTTAGCTTCATTTGGATGTAATTATTTAATTTCACTATATTATGTATATATATTATATGTATGTATGTATGTATATATATATATATCTACGATAATGGTTAAATGGGAAAACCTATATACAAACAAAGAAGTGATATATATAAATATATCATATGATGATGTGTTAGATAAAATACACAAAAAAATCCTGAAATATTTAAATACTTCTAATAACTTATGGGTGAAAGTATATAAACAATGTATAATAATATATGTGAACCGCGCTACATGGGCAGTATCTACCGCTGGTATATAAACAATGTATAATAATATATGTGAACCGCGCTACATGGGCAGTATCTACCGCTGGTATATAAACAATGTATAATAATATATGTGAACCGCGCAACATGGACAGCATCTACCGCTGGTATATAAACAATGCATAATAATATATGTGAACCGCGCTACATGGGCAGTATCTACCGCTGGTATATAAACAATGTATAATAATTTTTTGTGAACCGCGCTACATGGGCAGTATCTACTGCTGGTATATAAACAATGTATAATAATTTTTTGTGAACCGCGCTACATGGGCAGTATCTACCGCTGCTATATGTGAACCGCGCTACATAGGCAGTATCTACTGCTGGTATATAAACAATGTATAATAATATATGTGAACCGCGCTACATGGGCAGTATCTACCGCTGGTATATAAACAATGTATAATAATATATGTGAACCGCGCTACATGGGCAGTATCCACTGCTGGTACATAAACAATGTATAATAATTTTTTGTGAACCGCGCTACATGGGCAGTATCTACCGCTGGTATATAAACAATGTATAATAATATATGTGAACCGCGCTACATGGGCAGTATCTACCGCTGGTATATAAATAATGTATAATAATATATGTGAACCGCGCTACATGGGCAGTATCTACTGCTGGTACATAAACAATGTATAATAATTTTTTGTGAACCGCGCTACATGGGCAGTATCTACCGCTGGTATATAAACAATGTATAATAATATATGTGAACCGCGCTACATGGGCAGTATCTACCGCTGGTATATAAACAATGTATAATAATATATGTGAACCGCGCTACATGGGCAGTATCTACTGCTGGTATATAAACAATGTATAATAATTTTTTGTGAACCGCGCTACATGGACAGTATCTACTGCTGGTATATAAACAATGTATAATAATATATGTGAACCGCGCTACATGGGCAGTATCTACCGCTGATAATGAGGCATTTTGTTCATCAAGCCCACTGCGATAAAATGTGGTGTCAAAATTTATCTTACAAAACTGTAATTTTTTTCAATAAGACTAACTTCAAGTATGTAATTTCTATAATAATTATGGAGCCATTTTAAGACCCCCCTCTGGTACAGTGGTACGTTTACGAATTCGTAATGCTAAAATCAGGATTTCGATTCCTCTCGATGGACTTAGCAGATAGCCCGATGTGGTTTTGCTATAAGAAATACACACACACACATTTTGAGATGTTACTCTCTTGCTATAAATTTATGAATTTTGTTTGTATCAAAATATTAATAAAACAGTTTTATTTATAAATATACGAGATGCAACCACACCAGAGATGTCGGTGTCAAACTGTTGTTGGTGATACAGAACTTGATTAACAAGCGTTAATTTACTATAGTCACAAAGGTATCTGCAACATCGAAGAAACCTAACCGTTTATTTTTCACTTGGTAATATAACCTCTATTTTCCACCTTAGTGCTTCCTGAAACATCTTCCACAATGCTATTAATTTAAATAAAGCATATTTAAACATTTTACTATTATCATTGAAACTATAGAAGTAAATATTCCTCTCCTTATCCACAATTGATTAGTCTTCTAACCACCCTTTAGTTATCAAAGTATACTCTTCAAAACAAGAAACGCAAAAGGGATATTTTTGTTATTTTAAAGAGAAATATATGTAATAACGTTACAAGCTCAGAGTATGTGATGTTACACGTGTTAAGGCACTGATTGTCAGACCAAAATGACAATAAAAGTTGTGCACTTTGAAAACGGAGGAAAGCATCGGATTTTTCGTCAAAACGCATGCGTGTCCAATAAATTTGTTTGAGAGATCTGCATGTTCTGCAAGTGCAACATGTGCAAAATCCCTATAAAAGTGATGGGTTCTCGGTTTCCATAGCTCAGTGTTAAGCAACCGACACGCAATACAGTTACGCCAAGACTGACTGAAGCACAACGCAACAACGCCATTGGTCGCTTGGAAGCAGGCGAATCTCGATCAGATGTTGTCAGAGCTGTGATGTCTACCCAAGCACCATCACAAGGCTATGGAATCGTCACCAACAACATGGATCAACTCGTGACCGTCCACGATCTAGCAGACCTCATGTGACCACGCCCGCACAAGATCGCAACATCCGGTTACGTCACCTTCGGGATAGGACCACCACTGCGACGTCTACTGCCTCAACCATACCAGGGCTGCGTAGGATTTCCGATCAGACCGTACGCAACCGTCTACGAGATTCTTAGGCCCCATGTGCAACCCATCATGGTGAACGTCAACGACGTTTTTCAACATGACAACGCCCGTCCTCACACAGCCCGACTCACCACTGTCTTTTTGAGACACCACAACATCAACGTTCTTCACTGGCCCTCCAGATCACCAGATTTAAACCCCATCGAACATCTTTGGGACGAGTTGGACCGACGTCTGCGACCGCAGACTCTACCTCAGCTTGCAGCAGCTTTGCAGGCTGAGTGGACAGCCATTCCACAGGATGTGATTCGTCATCTCATCGTTTCCATGGGCAGGAGATGCCAAGCAGTTATTGATGCTCACGGGGGGCATACTCGTTATTGACGTTGAGTGACGTTAAACTTCACCTAGTGAGCGTGGACTTCGCCTTTGCAGACTTTGGATGTTCAGCAGTGAATGTGCAAAGTTTCACACATGTCATACAGAACTACCCGGAATAAACTTGTTAACAATTGTCTCATATTTTGCCTTTTGTGTTTCTTTTTTTGAAGTATATATTTAAAAGAAAAAAAAAAAACATCGTAAGGACTCCAGCCGTACATAAGGGCTAGAGAGGGCAGTTAGCTCTTTCACCTATGAATAAACAACTATTGGTCTATTTAAAGAGATTCGTCCCTGCCTCATAATAAATATAATAGCTTAACAAGTGAAAATCAGGACAAGGCTATAGTTTGGATGACACCTTTTAACTTGGTAACGTCGTCATGACAATAGTAATGGTTCTAACTACGCTTAAAAGTAAGGCGCATGTAAATACTAGCCCAGTAACTTTTGCCAAAATGGGCTTATTTTATTCAGTACGCGATAAGATATCAAGAAAACCACCTATTAAAACGTATCTAGTGCATGAAAACATAACCTTTTTCAATCGTGTTCAAACAAAAACAAATTATGTTAATCAGAATTCATTTTCTAGATGTTTATGGGGTAGCGTAGTGTGAATACGAAAGCAAGTTAATTGATACAAAATTATATTTCATTTTTCATAAGTAAGAGTGTCAGAAGTATTCACTTCTGGTATTTCACATGTATGCTGCCAAATCAATATAATAAATAGAAAGTACAAAACACACTAATTAAAAGAACGATTGACCAGTTTACAACTGCAATGTTGAACTATTTCGATTCTTATGAGCTAAATATATATGTATATACACATACACGTCTATACAAAGGGCAGGGACGTAGATCCTGGAGGGAATGGGTGGGATACATCCCCCTTCATTTTAGGTGGGGATACAGTTTGGTCTGTTGAATTGTTTTATTGCATCACAAGCCAACAAATTGTGTGTTTGTTCTTGTGATCTTCGTGTTTTTACCAATCGAATTACATAATTAGGCCTAGATGTAGGCTTTTCAGTAGCCGAAATGCACATCTTTAATATAGGCGTGCTTCTACGCTTTTCGATCTAAGCGATAGTTCGTAAGTATCAATTAATAGGCCTAATTATACATGCAAGGCTTGCAAGCACTATCACAGAATCTACCAACGTTTTGTACCTAGTGTAAGATCAAGTAAAATTTTCATCACAACAGATCGAACAGAGCATGAAATTCGAAAATATTACTCCCAAGCGTAAAATCCTGTGATCTAGATCTGGCAGGCCAGTTGTAGCTTGTAGCTGCATCAATCTTATGTGTATATCGTGCGGTTTTCCTACGCCATTCGTTCTTATGCATGTATAGCCGGTTTTATTGTCAAACGCCTTACTCTTCTTAGCTGCCGAAGTTGCTGACCATAGTGTACGTTTAGTGTACTGTTAACGACATGTTCGGGCCGCTCGGATCCAGACGTGCCCTACAACACCCCCCTCCGCTCCCTTTAGTCTTAGCCTCGATTTTACAACAAGGCTCATTAGACCTGTGTTTGGGAAATTTCAGATTTTATCAGAGGATGAGTCTGAAAATGCTTGTGCAACTATTGCACATCATGAACCATCAGATAGTTGTGAAACAAGGTTGTGCAGTAATGAAAAATCTTACACTTCACAGATACAGTGTGGAAAGCCATATCATCCAGACGCACAACTAATACCACGACAGAAAGCAAAATTTCAAAATATCAACTTCCAGGGCAAGTGGTTTGATGAGTTTCCATGGCTGCACTTCGACAATCAGACTGAAAAAGTCATATGCTTTTATTCTGCCAAGGCGGAAAATAGAGGCAGGGAAATTGGAGAGGCCAGTAAAGTATATCCACCGGTTTTTGCAACTGGAAAAAGGAAAAACAGAAATTCAACGAACACCAATCCTCCTCTCAGCACGGATTCGCTATATCTCCAGAAGGTTCACTTGATGTAACTCCAATGACTGTCCAGCTACATGATGGAGAAAAGAAGCAGCAGGAAGAATGCAAAATAAGTCTAGCCAAAATATTCAGAAGTTTACTTTCTTACTGCGTCAAGGTTTAGCATTACGTGGACATACTGATACGGAAGGGAACTTCCTGCAATTAATGAAGCTCCTGGAAGAGGAATATCCTGAGTTAATGGCCTACTTGTCAAAGAAAACCACATTCACGTCACCCAAGACTCAGAATGAAATAATGGAAATGTTCAGCCATCAAATACTGAGGAACATAGCACACGAAATCCAGCAGAGTAAAATATTTGCATTAATGGTTGATGGCACTCAAGATGTTACAGGTGCCGAACAGGAAGCAATATGTGTACGTTACGTAGATGAGAACCTTGACGTCCATGAGACATTTCTTGGTTTGTACAGTGTTTCCAATACAACTGGTGAAACAATATCCTCGACTATACTTAATGTACTGACTAGACTCAATTTACCACTGTCAGGATTAAGAGCACAAACTTATGATGGAGCCGTTAGCATGAGTGGTGCGTACAGTGGATGCCAGGCAAAAATAAAACCGACAGCTTTGTTTTTTCACTGCGGAGCACACAAGGCTAATTTAATAATGCAACATGCAGTTGAAGCTTGTGAATGTATTCGAGATTCTATCCAGTGGGTATATGAAATTGGTGTCTTACTTCAGAGGTCAGGCAAATACAAGACAATCTCTGAAAATATTGTATCGTCAGACAGCTACAATGGTCCAGTTAAATACATCCGCTCACTGTGTCCAACACGCTGGTTGTGCCGCCTATCTGCAATTACATGTGCTAATGATCACTACAGTGACATTGTTGATTCTTTGTCTGAATTAGCAAATGAAAAATCAGATGTAGCAGTGAAAACACGAGGTCTGCTGGACAGATTTGACAAAGGAAAGACAGTTTTAGGATTGGCGATAGCTCAGCATCCATTAGCTGCGTTAGAGGAACTAAACCGTGCATTCCAAGCAAAATCAGCGACTGTATCTGACATGATTGAAGCATCTGCAATGACAGTTGAGCAATTGCAAGTATTGCGAACAGAGGAAAATTACAACAAGATATTTGATGAAGCTGAGAAAAAGGTAACTTCTCTAGATCTTCTGCCTATTGAACTACCACGTATTCGCATACCCCCCAAAAGGAGCACACCATTTTGCAACAACTAGAGATTACAACAGAAGCCAATATTTTGAATTTGTGGACACAGTCATAGAACATCTGACCACTAGATTCAATGCAGACAACAATGACTTGAGGCAATATCTGGCACTTGAGAACATGATCACATATGGCAAGATTGACAACTCGGTTATAAACTTCTATCCAGAAATCTCTGCACAACAGCGGGAGTTTCAGTTGCCCATGTTCAAAGGAACAACAAAAGCAGTATTTCTGAAAGTTGAGAAGGATGCTTACTGTAAAATGCATGAAACAAGCCAGCAGATGTTTAATGAAGTGTTTCTTCTCATGAAAATTTTGTTTGTATGTCCAGTATCCAGCTGCGAATGTGAACGCAGCTTTTCTGCATTAAGACGGTTGAAGACGTGGTTTAGGTCAACTATGTCTCAGTGCCGCCTCAACCATGTGGCAGTTTGTCACACTCACAAAAATGAGGTCGACAAGATAAATATAGCAGAGCTTATGAAAGTATTCATAAACAGATCATCACAAAGGAGGTCTACGTTTGGGAACATGTAAACTAGAGGACTAAATGAATCTTACTTCAATGAAAAGTATGAATAATTATGTGCTACATTGTATTTATGTGTAATTTTCAAGAGTTCGCAAAGACATTTTAATTATTTTTATCAAACAACATGGACAGTTTTTCATTAGATAAAAACTTATCAAGGTAATTACTAATTTTATTAATATTTGAAAACGTAATTCATGCAATGAAAGTTATTAGTAACCTTGTCAAGTATAATGACCATCTTTTATACTGTGCAGTGTGCAGGAATAAATTCATGTGGTAGTTAATTTGTGACATATTTGTCCTTATTCTATTAACATTTTGAAAACTGTTCACAACACCTCACTTATACAAACCTGTATGGAAACCTTGAAGTATCGTAGCAACAAGATTACTCTGTGGCTGCATGTTTACAGCTTTCGGGTTCACGTAATCAGAGATTACCAAGTTGCAAACTGAACAGTCCACATAAGTGGTTACAAAAATCGTCCCATCGGGTGTAAAAAATGTACGCCCCTGACTAAGGGTTATTGGACCTTTGAGAGCTCCAATATCAAGACGTTTCGATTCTCATCAGCTAAACTAGATCATTAGAAAGAAATGTTGATCAGTTAATATGCGATAAATAAAATGCGCAGATGTCACGAGTAACAATTGTTTAAAAACCAGAGAGCCAAAGACAACTGATTCAGTAAATAAAGAAACGTTATGATCAATAGTTGGTTCAATACAATAAAGGCAAAGACAGTTACGAGTTGCCGATGATTAACTACAATAACGGTGAGCAGATGTTACAATTTCCAAAGTAATGTATGCATTTTTCTTTTGTCCGACGGGGACACATTATAAGATAATGCAATCATCTTGTTAAACATATCTAGTTCAAGACTTGTAACAACAAATTATAAAGAGACAATTTAATTCCGTTCTACGCACGCCATGACTGATACGATAAAATATAATAAACGTGATCTTTAACCGATCGATCCCTGCTAATGATGTATATACATTGTATTGAAAGAAAAGACTTTGTCAAAAAATAATTTTGAAATTCTACGAGCTGTGAATCCAGTTAACTGAATATAGATAGCTACAGCGAAATTTTATTTACCCCATATACCCATTAGATTAAGTAGATTTTCGTTCGTTGGCTACGTCATTGACGATGCCAGGCTCGGTAAAGCGCGTGTGAAGGTTTCAAATTACCATAGAATAAATGCACTGCTATAAATTCGAAACGGTATCACAACCACTAAGAAGTTGGGTTTTTTAGTTATATTTAAGTGTCATTAAATATTACTATGAAAATAAGAAGACTTAATACAAACTCTTTGTATATATATACCTGAATTAATATGCACTTTAGAAAGTTGTCTTAACATGAAAAACAAACTGAAAAAGAAGAGTGTTATACAATTTTTGTGGTTCCTAAAATCTGTAAGAAGAATATAGGTATCCGACAAAATACCTGTTATATGTTGATTATATATAGTAACTATAAACTAAGTAGTATTGTATAATTACAATATACAATATAGTGTATTACATAATTATCGTGAATTGTAGCAGCACGGTTTTTGCAAAGCTACTATACACTTAACTTCAGCCGGTTAGAGATAACAACCATATAATGAATAGATGAAGTTTGATTAAATGTCATAAATATACATCTGAAGTACTACACTGCGGGTCTAATGACGTATGGTGAGTGAATGTGACACACATATTTTACGAGCCCAGTGCTCTGAATGTCAAAGTGAAGAAATTCAACCAAGCGCGGGTAAACGGCGGGAGTAACTATGACTCTCTTGGGTAGCCAAATGCCTCGTCATCTAAATAGTGACGGATTGACTCTCTACAGAGCCATAAAACATTGCCAATGTACTGCCCATGGAGGTACCTCCCAGTGGTGCGGCTGGATACAGGGTCCCCTGCAACTGAATCCTCCACACGTGAAGGAGAACACTAAAAACCCGTATGATGAGCTCGCCGACCATCATATGTCCAAAGGCAGGGGCAGTCAGCTCCAGACAAAGGAAGGAAAACCTTTTAAACCGTGGCGAGGACTCACCGAATTCGCTAGCTATCTGGGTGCCCGGTAGGAGGTTGCAGCCCTACCCTGTATTAGCATTTTGTAGGGACTGACCTACCCTACATCAGAGCTGGTTGTTTTAGATATGGAAAGAAATATTAATGATAAAAGCTAAGGTTTGGCGTTCGTGGGGTGCCAGGGCGACGGCCAAAGCCATGCTACTTGGCACCGCCCGGGGATGGTAGCTTCCGAGCGATTCCCGGCGTCGAGGGAGAGGAAAGCGTAACATCCGGAATAGAGGTATTGAATGAAACCTATTCCAACAACCAGACACATATCCAAGGTGTTTTGATTGCAACTAGTCAGACTGCCAGGGGAGGCAGATGCCGAACCACAGAGGTGGACGGCTTAACTTACAGTCCCATAGTCAACAAGGGACAAAGGACAGATTTACCGATTTGTGACAAGGAATTGACGGTTGAAAGGGTAGGGAGGACAGTATTTGTTAACCTACCCTCTAAGAATAAACTTTTGGCTTGCGACCAGTGTCCACTCGAGTTTACGAGTTCTCCTAGATTTGCGGACCATCTGGCAAATGTTCATAACTCGGTGGCACAAGCGAGATGTATGTTTTGTGGACAAGACGACAGCCACCATCATGCTATCGCATGTCATATACCGAAATGTCTCTATCGGCGTTTCGTAGCGTTCGCCAGTCAGTCTTCCAGCTTCGGCTGTGAAGTCTGCAGCCTGAAATTTAAGACCAAATCAGGCGTGTCTCAGCATAAGAGACATAAACATCCAAGGATTAGGAATGCCAAGCGCATTCAAATGACTGGAGTTCGGACGCCGTCGGAGCGCCCGCGCCAGGTAGTCTGGTCCGAGGAAGAAGTACGAACCCTCCGAGAGATGGTGGTAGTATACTCGGGCCAAAAGAACATCAATGTTCTCTGTGCAGAACATCTACCCGGCAAAACTCCAAAACAGATCTCTGACAAACGCCGAGATCTTAATAAACAAAAACCGCCCGTCTGCACTGCTTCACACACCATCAAGAGTCGTGGAGATCCTGCTGACGTCGTTCAGTACGAGGAGCTCGACTGGGAAGGGATTAATATCCCCGACCGGAGTTCTAAGTTCTGCTCGTACATATGTCAGCTGAGAGATCAGAAGGGACTGGACGAAGCAACCTGGCAGGAGGTCGAAGTTGTGACCAAAACATGGGTTGACGAGATCGCCCATTCTCAGACAAAATGGAGAAACGAGAGAACTTCGACGCAGGTCATTAATCCTGCTCGAAGGCCATACAAGAGGCGGTTCCACAGGGTAGAACGCTTTAAAAGGTTCCAGAAAATGTTCGATTTTGAACGAAAACGCCTAGCTGAGGAGATATTAGATGATCGGGATGCTGTCAGATGTCCCCTCAGTAAAGATCAGGTGAAAGACCATTACGATCAGGGCTACGGTGTTGCGAATAATAACGTTAATTTTGACGGCTGTCCATTTCCACCCAGGGCAGACAACACTAATATTCTGGAACCAATAACATCAACCGAAGTGAGTCAGGCACTTCGAGGCATGAAGAGAGAAGCCCCTGGTCCCGATAAGATCACTCTTCCTTTCTTACTCTACCGCCTTAAGTATGGTATCGACGCCTCCTTGGCAAGTTTGTATAATATCTGGTTATTCACGGGCCGCATTCCTGAATGCATGAAGGTCAATAAGTCGGTGCTCCTTCCGAAAGGATCGAGTAATCTGCAGAAGGTCAAAAACTGGAGGCCTATCACGATATCCTCTATCGTGCTTAGGTTATATTCCAGGATAATGGCCCGTCGCCTCGAGCAGGCCGTGCAGATAAATCCCAGACAGCGCAGTTTTATTCCTAAAGTGGGTTGCAGAGACAACATCTTCCTGCTCCGTTCCATCATGAGGAAAGCCAAGCGTCATAGGACTTTGGCTATGGCCTTCCTAGACCTGTGTAAAGACTTTGATACGGTTGGCCACCAACATCTTCTTGCCAGCCTTGCCAGATTTCATGTCCACCCACATTTCGTCCGACTTGTAGGGGACATGTATCAAGATGGTGTAACGACATTTAGGGTTGGTATCGAGCATACCAAACCTATTCGCCTCCTCAGAGGCGTAAAACAAGGGGACCCCATGTCCCCTATTTTGTTCAACATTGCCCTGGATCTTCTCATCCGCAAGATTGAAGAGGTTGGCCGAGGCATATCACTAAACAGGAAGCTGGATCCAGTTTCTACCTTGGCGTATGCCGATGATATGGCAGTGCTAGCAAAAGACCATGCTAGCCTCCATGAAATGTTGAACACTGTGAATGATTACTGTTTGGGTAACGGCCTGTCACTGAACATCTCGAAGAGTGCCGGTATGCTGATTAGGGGGTCCAGTAAAACCTTTACCGTCAATAATTGTTCACCATGGACAGTTAATTGCGAAGGACTCCCGATGATCGGACCCGAACAATCTTACCGTTACTTAGGGGCCAATGTCTGTCCATGGACCGGGGTATACAGCGAGCCTGTAATTCTTCTCGTCGAGAAGTGGATAGATAACATCTCGAGGGTACCGCTAAAACCACACCAACGTGTTGAGATTCTCAACCGATTTGCGGTACCCCGGCTCCTTTACCATCTCGAATTGGGAGCATCGAGTGGTAAAATGTTAAGAGAAATGGACAATCTAATTAAAAAGGCCGTGAAGAGCTGATGTCATCTTCCGCCTTGCACGGCCGACTGGTTACTTTATTCCCGTTACCGATACAGTGGCCTAGCACTTGTCAAGTTGGAATCTCTGATTCCAACTCTTAAGATCAAGACAGGATTAAGGCATGTCCATTCAACGGACAAAACCATTAGATATTTAGCCGAAGCTGATAACTTGATTGATAACATCCAAGGAATTGCCTTAAAGGCGGGACTTCCGATCCCTAAGCCCGAACAGACTTCTGGGACATATCATTCTAATTGGAGGGATATGGAAAGGAAGCGCTGGGAAGGTCTTGCCCTGCAAGGGCACGGTCTCTTCAAAGGCTCAAGATCTGCCAACCATTGGTTGCCACAACCAGTGGGAATGAAGGACCACCACTGGGTGAAATGTCTTGCCTTGAGGGCAAATGTATATCCCACACGGGAAGCCCTCAGTCGAGGGAAATTGAGTAAGAGCAAAGAAGCTGCTAAATGCCGGGGTTGCTCGGCCCCGAGAGAGACCATATGTCATCTTAGTGGTCAATGTCCTAAATTAAAATCTATGAGGACACGGCGTCACAACAAGATCTGCGACCATTTGGTAGCAGAATGTGTAAGTAAAGGGTGGAAAGTACTCAAAGAACCCACCATTGAGACAGGCAATGGTGAGCGTCGGAGACCGGATCTGATCTTCCACCGTGAGGATAAAGCGGTGGTTGTTGATGTGACGGTCCGATACGAACTCATGTATAGCTCCCTCGAGGAAGCATACAAGTCCAAGGTCGCCCGCTATGAAGAGCTCGCACCACAAATTAAAGATCTAACTGGTGCAACTTCTATTGTTTTCCACGGTTTACCAATTGGTGCCCGCGGTGCCTGGTATCCGAGAAACACGGAAGTACTGGCGGACCTGGACATAAGATCAAAATATTTTGAAGAGTTCTTGTGCCGACGTACTATGCTTTACACCCTAGATGTGTTGTGGAAGGCGAATAATGAAGCACACCTCGCCTGGTAAGGCAATTACCGCCCGCAACACATAACGAAGTCGTATAACAGCCTCTAGTCGATAGAACAATGTAGGTTAATGTGCAGTCTGAGAAAATGATCTATGCGCTTTCACTATCGGCATCTGTCGATATCGTCGACCCTGACGTAAAATTGGGTAATTGTATAATATCGATAGCCAAATGCCTCGTCATCTAATTAGTGACGCGCATGAATGGATTAACGAGATTCCCACTGTCCCTGTCTACTATCTAGCGAATCCACAGCCAAGGAACGGGCTTGGAGAAATCAGCGGGGAAAGAATCGATTTAAGGTAGCAAATCTGTTTGTAATATAGAACTTCTGTTAAATTATATCCTTTATAATATATTAAATATATGCATTATATATCAACTGTATATATAATTTGAGCCTTATCAAAGTTCAAACGGGTCACATGTGAGTTATTCACATGTTAATAGTTGGATATAACAAGGCTCTGAGTATTGTAGGAGTATGTATGCTATTTAATTAACATTAAATAAGTTAATGTGTACTCGTACACATCAGTAAAAGACTAAATCTTCACACGAAAGATTAAAGACTTGGGTGTCAGGACCAAATTTTGTACGGGTGCTCTCAGAACTGAACTTCATAAATAAGTCAATAATATATATATTAACTATAATCTGAAACAACAAGAACAGCAAAAACACACACAAAAATAAGACATGAGTAGATAAATTTATAAAATGCCAATTATAATTTTTTATTAAAAACATACGGTATGGACAACGAACTTTTATAGTAAATATAAGGTAATAAAAACGGTTTTTTTTTCTCTGGTCGAGCAAATATTTATGAAAGAATAAATGTAAAAACATGTTAATGAAAAATTTAAAAATAATATATCTTTATGAAATGATTGAAATCCCTGTTGTAATAGTGCTTTGCAAACATGTTCTTTTAAATCAGATAACCAGTTTTTGACTTTTTTTTTTCTTAATAGGGAAACTACTCGATTCGTGAGGCCTAGGACAAATGCACACATTTGCTTCCCTTAATCTCGCCCTGTATGTACATACTCTCAATTATTCAAACGTTAATTGAAGCTGTTAATTAAAAAAAACAAAACCTACTTGAAGCTGGGGAGGAAATAAAACGTCATTTCTCTGTGGCGCCAAAGCTAACACCGAAGGAGCTGATAACTCACATGCTTTATTAGGATTCTAGTTTGCTTCTGATAAAACACTCATATCCATATAAACTTTTCCATATACTTATCTATTAGATTTATTACTCTTCGCCCTTTAGCGTGCGAGGTTAAGCAATTCAGCCCATTTGTTTATTTTTCTTTAACAGCTCTTTTTTTTTCTCAAAATCACCTAACGCCAGAAAGCAACATTTGTGTATGGGTTTGCAGTTAACAAGTCGTAGAAGTAATTTCGTTTTATTCACGTTGTGCTACTGTAAATTAGAAGTAAAAACAACAACAAAAACGTGTTTTGACACATTGAAAAATAAAATTATTAGCTGTTTCAACTGACTAGTTTTATTAACAAATTTATCATCATCAGCTCTGTTGGCTGGTTAAGCTAACATCGTCGGCTGAAACACCTGATAAAGATTTTATCTTTCATTGTGAAAAAAAAATGTCGTTTTTGTTTATTAATTTTAATATAAGTACTAGAAGTACTTAGAATTAAGTTACACTCTTTCCTTTCAGAAGGCGCTATCAAGCAAAGAGTTTCTTTCTAAATTATTGGAAGACGCAAGTTTGTTCTGATGTGTTTCGGATGTTCGAGGAACGATACGCAAGGCATGTATATCCGTTTCTAATTTTAAACTAATAAACTAAATAGAAGGTAGATAATCAACATCGACAATTCTTTGGTTTCTTTAGTCGAATAGTTGGATTTAAATGTCATTTTTTTAAGACATCCATGTCCTCGAGGTGCGAAGCGTAATTTTAAGGCAACGGGTCACAAACTCTGACATATAACGGGACTGAGTATTGGAATCAAATATGTTTCTTCAAATCATTATGTTGAAAAAAATTGAATCGGTTTTTCTTAAAACATGTTGATATTATTAATGAAATTCTAAGAACTTTAAAAAAATAATAAAATGGTTTTATTTCAAGAAAAATGGATATATTTAGCAGTTACTTGTTCATTACTCAGTAGATTGCAGAATGAGAAACAATATTTTATCACTTCATTATCGAGTGAGTATGTGGGCTTCATTACATCGCTGCAGATATATTAATCTGACAGTTGTTTTTCATGTTGTTGTAATTTTACAATAAATTACGTTTTCATTTTTTTCATGGCAGAACTGGCTAGGAGTTTGTCGGTTTATATATGTCATTGAACTTGTTGTTGTTTTTTTAGCATAACTAGTTAACTTAATTAAACCAAATTTCAATGAAGGTTAGTGATCATTTTGTGAACCTTGGAACAATAGTCGGCAGTAACAAGAATGAGAATTCTGTTAACACAGTGAAAAGAATGGAGTATGCAAGTACTTCACTGTCTATTTAAGTTTTTCGAGCTTTTTGTGGTTTTCAAAACTGTATGTTTAGGATTTAAATCTCAGATTTGCTAAATTCGCTATTAACCTTCTCATATCAATTATTATTATTGAATTATTTGATTAGGCTGTTTTTGATTCTTTAATGCAAAACTCACAATGGCCTATCTGTAATCTGTTTACCACAGGGAACCAAGCTTCAAATTTTAGTGGTGTAATACTAACAAACAAACAAACCAAGCATTCGTGATGTACTGTTTGAGTCAGTCCAAATAAAGCTGAAAATATATCTGAAGAACTTTTATAAAATCAGATAAAATTAGTTACATTTGGACATTAAAAATCTGGCAGTTTGTTCTAAACGCAGTAACAGTTTAGCCAAACGGAAATGGAAAAAAAGTAGTTTTAGAATATTTTCCATTCACTTTTAATAATTTTTTTCACAGTATATATTGCAAAACTTCAAGTTATTATATGTGAATCAATTAAATTAAAACCATCATGTTTGCACTATTCAAGCACACAGCGTTCTAAATGTTTTGAAATACAATACAGTTGAAACCGATTACATCCATTATACCCGCCACTTTCAAAAACATTTTAGTACCTTTAAAGCTTTAGATATTTTTATTATAATTTTTAAGAAAGAATATTACCTTATCAAAAAGAATAGCTTGTACTTGTAGTTGAAACTTATATGTTACGTATGGGAGAGGAAAAAATAGTAATATTTTGGCAAAATGTTTTCCCAGTTCAATTATCAGTGGATCTTATGTCAAAAAAAAAAAAAATTGAGGTAATTTTTCAAGGTCATTAATCTTTGAGGATCTTTAAAAATAATTTTTAGTTGACACGTGGTTTCGGGTAGAAAATTTGTGGGTCTGCATATGTATATGTGGTGAAATGTATTATGTACTATGTGCTCGCCCAGTTATATTTATAACTTACTCAGTATGACGGTATGTTTTGAATAGTAATCATCATAGATGTGTATGTTTTGTACATTACACTCATCATTTAAACATTATTACGTACATGCCCATTTGGGTGTGCATGATGTATATATATATATGTCTTGTTATAGATGGTGATATATCTATGCATATTCTTATATATATACATAGACGTGTTGTTACAGATGATGATGTATCTATGCATTTTTGTAGATGTACATACATATCTATGTCTTCATCTAGAAAATAATGTATCTGTATTTCTTGTTGATGTACATACATCTCTTCTTGCAAATAATTATGGTGTATGTGTTCACATCTTTCAAGACATACATTTATTTCTTATAGACGCTGCATTTGTCTTTGCATGTTGCTTTATAAGCATATATGTATCAGTGAATATTACTATAAATAAATATGTGTGTTTTGTTGTAGATGATGATGTGTGTGCATTATCACGGATGTCGATGTTTACGAACATCCTGTTGTAGGTGTATATGCGTCGTGTTTTACATGTTACATATACATGCATGTTCTTGTATCTTTACATATCATAATAGCTATGTGCGTATATATATATATATATGTTATTGTAGATGATGATGTAATTGGGAATCATGTTCTAAATGTATGTGTATATCTGTGATATACCGCTACAATTAGTTCGAAATCTATATAGAATAACGGATTTACTGTTGTACATTTATTTTAGTGTCTACGCTTGTTTCTGTATAGTTTTTTTGTTTGCATGTGACGCATAATTTTGACTGTGTATTGCGCAAGTCCCACCTGTTCTCGAACTTTTAGAAAATTCTTGAAAGTGAGAAGCAACAATATTTGCTTACGGAAACGCGTTAAATTATTGTTGCCAAGTGAACTTTGATGAAGGTTCTAGAGACTCACGTGATTTGTATAAGAGTAATGCGTCAACAAGAGAATACTATGCGAAGCTGTACATGATGATGCATGCATATACGTATGTCTTTATGTAGATGATGTTCATCTTATTGTATGTTTATATATATATATATGCACACATACGTGATTATGTTCGCGTAAATAATGAAATATCCACGAATCTTGTTACAGATGTATATATAAACATTTACTACTGTAGATGATGTAGGTATTTTTCTATAATATGATGTTGCACATTTAAATCGTGTTTTACATTTATTTGTGTGTGTGTTGTGGTATATTATGATGTATCTCCGAGTCCAGTTGTACGCTTAATTATATCTGTGTGTTTTGTTGTAACTAATGATGCATTTATGGATCTTGTTGTAGACGTACATACACTCCTTGATTTAGATGGACATGCACGAGGATTTTATTGCACATACTGATATATTCATGCATCTTGCGTAGATGTATATACATATTTAGGTTGCTTTTTGTACATCATAACGTGTCTTTGTCTGTTGTACACGTATATATGTATGTACAAGTCTTGCTGTAGATAATGAGGTATTTTTTAATCTTGTTGTTAAGTACGTGAATGTGCCTTGTCTTGGATGATTAGTTATAAATCTTGTTAACTCCACACCGAAGATGGACAAAGGTTATGTTTTCATTCTTGTGTTTGATTGTCAGCAAGATTTATCCAAAACGGCTGAATGGATTTGGACAGAAGTTGGTATACAATTTATAATTGATTAGTTTTCGTAGTTACAAGATCACAAAAATTCAAATATCTCTGTCTGTGACATGAGAACCGATTTTTCAAATTATTGTCCCTCTATAACTCAGTCAAAAATGATCGTATTTTTGATGAAAGTTTGTGTATAATATTACTCTTCATTTTCGTGCCAGAAATGGTCTGTGTTTGGGAGAACACGGCTCTCCCAAAAATGTTTTGTATCTGTTGACAACAATGGAGATACAGACACATTTTCGTATTTTTTAAGAGCGAGTATGATCAACAGAGGTATGTGCTCTACTGCGTGTTCCTCCAGTTATAGGTGTACCAGTTGTAAATGATGATATATCTGTTCATGTATCTTATTATAAGTGAAATTATAAACGTCTTTTGAATTTATTGTTTATTTTAGAATTTCGCGCAAAGCTACACGAGGGCTATCTGTGCTAGCCATCCCTAATTTAGCAGTATAAGATTAGATGGAAGGCAGCTAGTCATCACCACCCATCGCCAACTCTTGGACTACTCTTTTACCACCGAATAGTGGGATTAATCGTAACATTATAACTCCCCCAAGGCTGAAAGGGCGAGCATGTTTGGTGCGACAAGGATTTGGACCCGCGACCCTCAGATTACGAGTCGAGCGCCTTAACCACCTGGCCATGCCGAGCTTTTGAATTTATATATAGATGTTTTATCGTACCTGATGACGTATCTGTGTATTTTGTTATTGATGTATATGAATTCATTCTGTTGTTAGTAAATATACATATATATGTGTATATACGTCTTGTTCTTTATCGTAATGTAGTTGAGCCCTTTAATGTAAATATATATGTGTGCGCGTGTCTCGTTCCACATGATCATATAACTGGCCGTCTTTTTTTGTGTGTCTTGTCGAAGTTTAAAGTACATTTCTTTATCTAGTTCCATGAATATAGAGTTTTTTGTATGTGAAGATGCATCTCTGTATCTTGTTAAAGGTGATGGTGTATTTATTTATCTCGTTTTAAATGCATATACATATTTCTTGTTCCAGACGATAACGTGTTTTTATCTTTAGTTTTTACATATAGAGTTATAATGAATACCTTCTTCCAACACCATAAGAGAAAAAAAAACGATATACTTGAAAAGCTCAGGAAAGCTGCACAGAAATCACAACAATTATGTCATGATCAAAGATCGTTTTAAGAATAGTATCAAACAGAGAATGACATATTCGAGAATGGACATTAAACTGGACCATAATCCTCTAGTGGGTACGGCAAAGATCAGATTATTAAGCAGTGATACACAGAAAGATGAAAATAACAAAAATAAAAATAAAAATAAAAACTTTTTTAGCATTTAATAGGGAAAATGTGAACACTGTGAAATTAGCCTAAATACTAACTGGTCAAAAACCATACTGAAACGAAGCGTTAATCGGTAAACACGTAACAAAATTTAGTCATTTGTGTTCAAGCATTAGTGTTGTCAACATCTCCTGTGTTGGGTAAAAACATGGCAAAGGCTAAAAAGTTGACAGAGTTTGAACGTGGCAGAATTGTCGAGCTGCAAAAGCAAGGTCTCTCTCAACGTGCCATCGCTGGTGAGATTGGGCGTCGTAAAACTGCTGTTGCAAATTACTTAAGACCGTTAGGGATACAGAATGAGAATTTCAAGTGGTCGGCCCAAGAAAATTTCGCTGACGTTGAGCAGGAGAATTCGACGGGTTCTCCGGCAAGACACCAGCGGATCGTCAAACCAGACTAAGGCCCTTACGGACGTAGAATGCAGCTCAAAACAATAATACGGCATCTACGAGAGAGAAAGGCTTTAAAAACCGTAAACGTCTTCAAAGGCCACGCCTCCTTCCATATCACGAAACAGCTCGGTTAAACTTTGCTGAGAAGCACCAAACAAGGGACGTAGAAAAGTGGAAGAAGGTTTTGTTCTCTGGTGAGAAAAAATTTTACCTGGATGGTCCAGATGGCTTCCAACGTTACTGGCACGATAAAGAAATCCCACCGTAGACTTTTTCTACACGACACAGTGGAGGAGGTTCCATCATGATCTGGAGTGCTTTCTCCTTCCATGGAACAATGGAGCTTCAGGTTATACAGGGTCGTCAAACAGCAGCTGGCTACATTGGCATGTTGGAGAGAGCATCCTTATTGACTGAAGGCCCTCACTTGTGTGGAAATGACTGGATCTTTCAGCAGGACAATGCTGCAATCCACAATGCCCGCAGGAGAAATGACTTTTCCATGGCGAATAACGTGGTTCTTTTGGGTCATCCAACGTGTTCGCCCGAACTGAACCCCATTAAAAATGTTTTGAGGTGGATGGCAAGGGAAGTCTATGGAAATGGACGTCAATTCCAAACAGTACATTACTTCGTGAAGCCATCTTTACCACTTGGAGTAACATTCCAGCCAGCCTCCTGCAAACGCTTATATTGACCATGCCAAAGCGAATGTTTGAAGTTATTCGCAATGACGGCCGTGCAACTCACTACTAAGACCTCTTGTTGGGCATTTCCTAGCTGGTTATTACTTCTTTTTGGTATGGTTTTAAAATGTTGACCAACTAGTGTTCAGGTTCATTTCATAGTGTTCACATTTTCCCTAGTAAATGCTAAAAAAGTTTATATATATTTTCCCTTTTCTTATTTTCATCTTTCAAAGCTCTACTCAACTAAGTGGTTGAGTCTAACAATGTGAAATGCATATTTTTCTTTATGTTCATTGGCTTAAGATTTTGGCCAGCAGTGTACTAAAAGCAGTGAATAAAGATGAAGACAGAATCTTAAATAAATTGTAAATTCTACAGAGATGGTCCGAATATGTGTGTGTGTTTGTTTTCATTATAGCAAAACCACATCAGGTTATATACCATATACACCGAAGAGAATCGAGTCTTTGATTTTGGCATTATAAATCCGAAGACTTTCCGCTAATACCAGCGGGGAAGAAGTCTGAATATGTTTAGGACCTATTTAAAGACTATGGATAGGGTAATAAATCACAGAAAAATTAAGAAAGGACAATTACTTACAAATATGACGCATAAACTGCATTAAAATCAAAGAAAATGTGTAAGACATGTGGAATAGAGAAAATGTTTACTGAAATACTAAAGGTACTTCAATAATGTAATGTCAACAAGGTGATAGGATTGTGCAATAACAAATATAACACAGGACGTATACCAGAAGACTTAAAGAAATCAGCTTTTATTACTCTCCAAAGTAAGCCAAAACCATTTGATTCCTCAAACGTCAGAACGATCAGCCTCATAAAGCCATGTCACTAAAGGATTACGTAGGATCATATAGAAGAGAATCAAATACCAAACAGACAAGGAGGTCAGCGAGGAACAGTTTGAATTTAGACCTAATAATGAAACTAGAGATTCAATATTCAGCATGAGAATGGTATCAGAAAAAAAAATGAAGTATAAAAAGATATTTATGCCTGTTTTATAGATTACGCCAAGACATTCAACAAAGTTAATGATTGAAAGCTGATAGAACGTATTGAAAACTTTGGTTTTGACAGCAAAGTCATTTGACGTATTACTAGTCTATACTAGGAACAAATAGCAATAATAAGATCCAATAATGATATTTTGCATTCATTAAAATAAGAAGAGGTATGAGACGTGAATGAGTGATCTCCCTTCAACATAAATGATTTTCAATAACATAGAAGGACTACCCTAAGTTGGCATGATTGTTGCTTGTAGTTAAGCGCAAATTTGCACAATAGACTGTCCCCTACGGGTATCGAAATCCAATTTCTAGCTTTATAAGTCCGTAGACATACTGCTATGCCACTGGGCGAGGGCAGTTAGCATGTTAGCATAAATTTAAATAACCTAACATATAAGCTTAAAGTCTTGAAAAAATGTAATAAAATATAGATTAAATACTTGGATCGAATATGAATGTTGATAAAACAGCGACAATGACTATCAACAAGAAGAAACAAAAGTCCAAAGTTAAAATAATAATAATAAATAGAGAGGAACTTGAAAGCTTTATTTATCTTGGACAATTAATCACAAAAGATGGTACATATATGGAAAAGATAAGACGAAGAATAACTAGTGCAAAAAAACCTTGCTATAGATAATGTTGTATATTTCTTTTTCTTGCAGCTGGCTTTACATAATATATATGTTCTTTTAGAAGATAATGTACATTTACGTTTTCTTGTAAATGTATATACAGTGGTGAAAATTTTGATTGTCTCACCCAGTTGTTTCTCTCTTTTCATCGGGATTATCGTTTATTTTGATGTTCTAATGCATGTGGTTGCAAAGGTGTTTCACGGATGATTCAATACTGTCTTATTATTACATCAAAAGCTTTTGGTTGTCTTGGTATTACATCAGTCGTTTTTAGGTATAAGTAGAAGGTATTGTTACAGGCAGTTTAGAAGCCTATCTGCTACAACGTGCATATGGTGCTACCATGGCCAAGGGTTGCGAGTTGATTCCACAGAAAAAACAAACAGTTATTACTTTTTTACCATAAAAGGGATTTCCTATAAGGCAAATTGAAGAATTATTAAATTTAGCCAGTCTAATGCGAGCTGTTACGTGCATATATAGATTGTTTTTTTGTTTTTGAATTTCGCGCAAGGCTACTCGAGAGCTATCTGCGCTAGCCGTCCCTAATTTAGCAGTGTAAGACTAGAGGGAAGACAGCTAGTCATCAACACCCACCACCAACTCTTGGGATACTCTTTTACCAACGAATAATGGGATTGACTGTAATATTATAACGCCCTCACAGCTGAAAGGACGAGCATGTTTTGTGCGACGGGGATTCGAACCCGTGACCCTCAAATTACGAGTCGAACACTTTAACCCAGCTGGTCATGCCAGGCCTACAGATACAGAAAGAAACTCACTATCTGTGTGAAGCAGTGAAAGGGAAGGGGTAGGAAGAAAGCTTCCACAGCAGCTGATGATCATGTTCCGGAATGCATGAGCCTACAGACTTATTTATTGTCATTCTCAAATCTCAAAATAACATGATTGGAAACTTCAAGGGTTACTGTCACCACACGCACCTTCCGGTCTCTCCAGTGTTCAGCACGGCGGCCAAGAAAGAAACCATTTCCAATCTTCGAAAAAAGGAAGACGAAGCTTAACTTGACCAAAGAGCTAATTGGACTGAAGCAATGTGGAGCAAAACGATCGTTTAAGACGAATCAAAATTCAACTTGTATAGGTCTGATGAGAGGCACTTTGTACAATGTTGATTTGGAGAATATTTTCATTCAGCATGCCTGAGTGCAACTACGAAGGAAGCATCTGTGTGATAAAATAATGTGGGATTGCATCTCAGGCCAGTGTGTAGGGGGTTTGCATTTAGTTAAAGGCACTGTCACTTCCGAAAAGTATGTCGAGATCCTCGAGTTCCTGGCTTAAGCCAACAATTTGGGATAACTTCGGTGCAGCTTACCAGTGTACATTCTGGGATGACTCTGTTCCATGCCACATGGTTAATGGAGTACGTAATATTCATGTACTCTATGCAGTGACGTGAAATAAAGAGGATATTCACACTACGTGTATTGCAAAAACATCTTAGGTGAAGGACTATTTTCGAATGGAGAGAATCAAGACAATACACTGGTCAAACAACAACGCAGGTCCTAACCCCAACGAAATATGGTGGAATATAATGCACCTTGAAATAGCATCATGATCTAACCCCCACCTACGTATTGTGGTTTCGCTAGATAATAGATAGGAACATTGCCATTGAGAATACGATATTTAGCGTTATAAGCACTCACAGGTACCGCTAAATCACTAGCGAGTGTATGTTTTAAAATCATAATCTTAAATGTCTATCTGTATTTCAAAATTTACCGTTTACACATTTACTTAAGAGAAGAGCATTCTGTGGTAAAACATTCATTTTTCGTTTATTTTGAATTTCACAATAAGCTACACGACAGCTAGCCGTCCCTAATACAGATGTGGAAAACGAGAGGGTAGGCAACTAATTATCACCTCCTTTACTAATGAATACTGGGATTGACTGTTAGCTTATAACGCTCCTACAGTTGAAAGAGCAATCACGTGTAGTGGGACGTGAATTCGAACCCACAACCCTCAGATTGCGAGTCCAGCGCTCCAACCAGTGAGCTATGCCGCACCCACAATATAATTTAGTCAAATATTTCTTTTTACATTAGATTATATTAGTTTAAAAAATATTATAACATATATCATTTAAGACAAAATCAACTACCAAGGTTTAATCACTTAAGTTTAAAAGCTACCTTAGGGAAATGTCGGTCACTTTAAACTGTATTATCTTCAACATGAAATATAATTAGAAAATTTCTTAAAACGCTCGTGCTACGTTTCCATCAACTTAGGACATTACATGTACACTTGGTAAAGGAGAAGACTATAAAGTAAGGAAATTTAAAGGCCTTCCTGGCCCGTGTTACACTTAAATATTGTCGGTTGTGTCTGTTCAGAAGAGAAAAGTAATTTCTGTGGTAAGTGGAAACGCCGCTCACTATATATAGTTTCTGAAAACGACCACTTTAAGAGCTATTCTTAACCAGACAGTGAATACTGACGCCAGAGGTTGAGCAGATGTCAGGCGGGGTCCAGTTCTCATGTTTGATCGTTCGTCACTGGGTTTCCAAATCGTACATTTTACGTTATCTGTATTGACTGACTTTAAAGATTACAATATAGTTGATTTTCAGAAATGGTCCTCATAGATCTTTATATCAATTATTTATTGTTATTAATGAAAGAACATAACATCAAAGAACACACGAAAAAAATGACATTAGAGTATAATTGACGATTACGAAATACTGAGTTTTTGAGCATCATTTGCCATTCTGACTAAAATGTAAGGGGCATTGACGAATTACTTTACATTTAGTTTTAATTATGGTTTAGTATAAAAAAGCAAATCACTATCTTACTTATTAAGACCAAAACGTGAAGGGATTGACATAAACCTAACAAAAATGATAAAATGCTTCATGCTTTACCACAGTATTTTCATTGTTGCTCTCTTTCTGTGCATTCTCTCACCTAACTTTGGTTTTCATTCTCTCATGATGTCCACATATATCTTATCTATGATTCGTTTAAGACTGAAGAATAAGTACGTTCAGAAATGTGGTCTCATAAACATTTTTCGTGCAACAACAAAATAAATAATACAATCTCAGACTAATAACTTCCAAATTCTCAGAACTCGAATAACAAAAGAATTTTCGACTCTAGAACGACTGTCGCAAACATGATGACATTTGTAGAACATAATTACATAGTGGTATCCAGAATAATACAGGTATTTGGTCACTGTTGTGAACATCCTGATGAAGAACTTCCTTAAAACATTCAAAATAGATGTTGTACCCTTACAATAACATTAGATAACATTATGTGGAATAATTTCGTGAGGGAGTTTTTCAAGTTAATTTTCTCTTTTATGAGCTCTTGTTATTTGTGTTGTCGTACTTAATACAGAAAATCATCATACGTTTTAGCTAATTAATTAAATAGAGGGCTGAAATAAAAGGTTTTATTATTTTTAAAATTTGTGATGTAAAATCGCACCTGCAGAGAGATAGAGACAGTTAAGTCGTCAACATACCTGCAGCACGCGTGATATTTGTCCTTTTATGTCACAAAAAGTACTTAACACAAAAATAAATAAGGATGATTGGTTTGTTTTGAATTTCCTGCAAAGCTACACGAGGGCTATCTGCGCTAGCCGTCCCTAATTTTGCAATGTAAGACTTCAGGGAATGCAGCTAGTCATTACCACCCACCGCCAACTCTTGGGCTACTCTTTTACCAACGAATAGTGGGATTGACCGTAACATTATAACACCCCCAGGCTGAAAAAGCGAGTATGTTTGGTGTGACGCGGATTCGAAACCGCAACCCTCAGATTACGAGTCGAGTGCCTTCACCACCTGGCCATGGTGGGTCGAAATAAGGATGAAATAATACTAATAATAATATAATCATCTGCTATGATTATATTGTCCAACTTCCAAGTATTACTGGAATTATGTGGTCTGTACATACATGTTATTGAACAGTTGATTTCCATTTGTTATATATAAATATATGTAGTTTTTCTAAACATTCTTCCTCTTCTGTATATAGCGTACAGAATCATTTTTCGTTATTTGTACTGCTAGTTTTAGATATAAAATGTCATGAAAATATCTAATAATTAACGCTGAAACATTTTGCAATGCAACCATGCATCTGACAGAAAGGCACCTTCGTTTCAACAAGTGCATGAAATAACTAGTCAAAGTGACCATTTTACTACAAAAACAAAGAGAATGTTTTATGACCAACGATAATGCTTAGGTTCGTGAACAGAAGCGAGTGAGTCTTTTCCCGCGTTAACGAACGTGTGCCATCAGGTGGGAAGAGAACGCTGCCCTTGAAAGTCCAGTCACTTACGTACGCGTACAGCGTTTTCAGACGCGTTATTCTGTCTACATATTGAATAAGAACTTATTTCATCGCAACACTGTTGCTAGGAGCTGCTGGTTGTATTAATAAGGTCGGCCGCTTACCTCTTTCTTTACTCTTAAAACAGTTTTTTCTAGCTGTGGGAGGCGATTCCATGAAGGTTGTAAGCAGGTGACCATACTGACACACGGTCAGAATACCTAACCTTTCGGTTTTATTTCACTATCATAAGTGTCGGTTACATTAAAATCCCAAAGAAATTTATAACTATCACCAGTTTTAGCAATATTCGCGTTTGAAGAAGTTCATCATACTAGGAACACTTACTGAGGAAAACAGTTTAAATTACAGCGTGTTTAAAGCAGTTCACCATGCAAGAAACATTGAGTGAAGAAAACTTGAAAAACTTGATACTTAATTTAACAAGTCTTCCGAGGTAAGTCTCACAAGACTATCGCTGGTGCTTACAAACATTGTTTTCTCTTCGCCCCATTTGTGGTAGTAGTTAGGGGCTATACTATACTATGAGGTATGATATACGGTATTCATAAAGTTTGTGGTGATATTACTGCATCTTTTCTGATCTGCCCAATGGCCATTATCGGACTTAAGTTCATCCATGGCAGTGAAAAATCAAAAAATCTAATGCCTATGATTCGGGGAAAACCGGAGCATCTCAAGAAAATCCGCTTTCTTTGGTCAGACGTCGAATAACCTACCTTAACGTAGATGATATTGTAGCAAACTGATGAAGAAGGAAGAAGTGAGTTGCAAGGTGGAGGACTATTGTAAGAGAAAGTCTGTCTTGTTTAATAGGTAACTAAAGAAGGCAAGTTGTGTCAGGAACAGTCAGTCGGGGGGGGGGCTTCATCTTCAGTAGTTAATATGGGGCAGAAAAATGAGAACTGGGTGCGGGGTTGGTCGAATTTGTCAGTAGGCAATGGTTGAGGCTCAATGGACTATCTATCTATAGAACATTGCACGAGTTGGATGATGGGAGGTCGAAGAGCGATTCGGGCTGGAAGACCGGGAAAGGACGAGATTGTTGAAGAGAGTTTGATGGCTGCCGTTGGTGGATTCGGTAGCTGGAAGGATTTAGGTGGCTTTTAAAATAAAAGAAGTAGAAAAGTATATGTGGGAGATATATGACCTCCAGTTTGCTTGGAGTTGTTACTATTTTTATAAAATATTTGGGTTTTCCATAAGAAAATATTATTTTATTTATTTGCATTACAATTTATGAGCATGTACACTGACCATAATAAAATACCTTTGTTGTATTGAGATTCTTCTAAGCACCAACAACTTTCTTCGTTTACCTTCATGAATGCATCTAAGTATTACAATATTAATACTTTTTTTTAACTTTTGAACTTATTCAAGTTCTTCATATCATTATTTCGATTATTAATCATATAATACTAACAAACTCTGCAGATTAAAGTTGAATAGACAATACGTGTAATAAATAACATAATATTCTAAGCACTTAGAATAAAAGACGAGATAAAAAAGATACTCCCTTTTCAGTTGCTACCTGTATTTTTGGCTATTATGTAAATTGTCTGATTGCAATTAATTCAATTGGTATAATACTTTTCTTTCCAGTTTCAAGCAAAACCTTTCAAATTAAGTATAAACCTTCTATCTAGGTGCTTTATTTTTTAAAAAATCAGAAACAATCGTTAAACAATATTCTGCAGTTAATATGGCTTTGAATCCCTTAAAAACAGGAAACATTTGTGGCGATGATTTTTAATATTAAGTAATACATCTCTTAATGAAAGATTCCGTCAGCTCAATAGAATTAGTTTTTGAGGCTTGACTCTTGTTCCTGTATGGTATTGTAACGCTTGTATTTCCTGCATTCGAAACCAAAATTTAACTAAAAATTAACTTCTTAAAAATTCATAATAAGTTTTTAGCAACTAAGACTGCAACATTCCTCCTCTCTCACTAACAAGACCCGTCCTCAAATCTAATATTAGAGTTATGGAGAAGCATTCAGTTTCTTGAAGGTACTATCATATGATAAACATTCGTATGTTGGAGAGAATACCATATGATAAACATTTAGTCTGAAGGCTGTGAAGACGAAAGGCGAAATACTTTCAAAACGTCATTCTCTACACTTATGTTTCTACAACAGATAATTGCTGTTCATTTAACTAAATTTAATCACGAATGCTAAACCTAAACCATCTATCAAAGAACGTTCAGTCTCTTGAAGGTAGTTTGTTTGTTTGTTTGTTTTAGAATTTCGCACAAAGCTACTCAAGGGCTATCTGTGCTAGCCGTCCCTAATTTAGCAGTGTAAGACTAGAGGGAAGGCAGCTAGTCATCACCACCCACCGCCAACTCTTGGGCTACTCTTTTACCAACGAATAGTGGGATTGACCGTCACATTATAACGCCCCCACGGCTGAAAGGGCGAGCATGTTTGGCGAGAAGGGGATGCGAACCCGCGACCCTCGGATTACGAGTCGCACGCCTTACGCGCTTGGCCATGCCAGGCCCTTGAAGGTAGTACCATACAACAAATTTTCCTACACGTAAATAGCTTGTGCTGCTTCTTGAAATTTCAGTAATAATTTATTTACATAATTTAGAAGTAGCAAATAAACGAATAATTACTTAATTAATGCACTGAATACACAAAACAAACTTGATCCTTTAAATAAAGCAAAAGCAACAAAAACAAAAAAAAACTAAGTAGTGTACCATCCTGTTTGTGTGTGTGGGAACTTCATACCTACTGTATCGAATTCAATATTATTTTAATATCTATGTTTATTCCAGTTTAATATAGATTTAGAAATGTATTTAACTTATACTGTTAAATGTCAATTGAGCAAGTACTACCTGTTCTTTGTCCCCTGCTGGGAAAACGTTAAGTCTTCAGATTTACAACGCTAAAATCAGGGGTTCGATTCACCTCAGTGGACATAGCAGATAGCCCAATCTGGATTTTTTATAAGAAAAACACATACACACACACACGCCTGTCTTCTAAATTTGTTGAAGGTTCTCAAGTATAAAAATCAACATTATGTTTCACCACAGAACTACTGTATCTTCGAAATTGTTGCCAAGTGAACTTTCTGAAATGTCGCCTTAAAGACAGTTAAAAAAGTATTTTTGGTCTGTTACAGTGTGTCTATGTATAAAAATTAAATTAATCTGGTCGACGTGGACCAGGAGTGTCAATAAAATATTCAATTCCAGACCAGATAGAAGGTTGAAAGCTGCTTGTGAGCTTGTAAACTTTTTATACATAAATCATTATTTGTAATAACTGTTCTTACAAATTGTATTGTTGTTTGTATATTAAAATATATTTCTGTTAAGAAAGAGATTTGTGTGTATCAATCTTATTGGTAAAATATAAGATTACTACAAATCGGAATTTATTTAACTTCTGAGTTCAAAATTCCAGCTATTTGAAATTGTAATACGTAACATAATGAAATGAAAGCTTGTTCAAGATAAATTATTAATACGTAACATAATAAATAAGGGACTCGTTTTTGAAATCTGAATCAGAGACAAAGTTCGTTCTAAATTTAAATTAAAATCATTAATAAATTTATATTTATCTGTTACAACAAATTTTGATCATGTCTGAATAATCCTCCCTCGAACAATTAGAAGAATACAACAAAAGTGAATTGCTCGAAATCCCCAAAATGTTACAATTAGAGGTTAAACAATTAATGAGAACTAATGAGTTAAAGAAAGCGAAATGAAATACTACTCAATAATGATTTGTTACCTAAGGAAGCATAATGGGAATACTCTAGTATCTCCACTAGCCAACCAGATTTGACTGATAACGATAAATTAGAAATCCATTTAAAACTCAAACAAATTGAATTCGAACAAGCCCGTATCAAATCCAAGAACGAGTAAGCTTGTATCGAGGCTTAAAAAAATAAAAGTCTCAAGGCTAAGCAAGCTCGAATCGAAGCTGAAAGAGTAAATAAATGTCTTGAGCCCGAAAATGAGAAAGAGTAAGCCCGTATTAAAACTGAAAGAGAAAGCAAATATCTCGAGGCTAAACATGCTCGTGTCGAGGCCGAAAAAGGAATTAGGCTGAAAGAAATGAAAGTTACACTCAGCCCCGATGACAACTTTGAATTGAATCGATATATTAAATTACATTATTCAATGAAAATAACGATGATAAATATTTCCAACACTTGACGAAAGTTGCTCAAACTATGGAATGACCCATCGAAAAATGGTAATTATTATTTTAACTTGTAAAACACAAGATAATTTTGCTGCTCTATCTAGAAAATTGAACGTGTTATGACAAGGTAAAAGCAGCTATTCACATAGCATACCAGTTAGTTCCTGAGGCTTATTAACAAGGGTTTCGAGGTTATCGCAAGCAAGATACTCAAACTTATATGGAATTTGCTCATGAAAAAAAAAAGAAATATATTTCGATTCATGATGTAATTCTATTCATACTGGCAACAGTTTCGGTAAATTAAGATAATTATGACTAATTGAGATATTTAGACACTATACAAGTGACGACGTAAAAACTCACTTTGAAGAAAAGAAAGTTGAAACACTGCAGGAAGCAGCTACTTTTTCCAATGATTATACTTTAACATATAAAACCACTTTTCATACAAATGAATTTTTGCCATCTCAGCAAAAACCTGCATCTTTTTAATCCATTAAAGTTGAGGTTTCCTCTGAAATATCCAGCTTCTCTAGTTTGAAATCTTACTACAGACAGAATAAAACTTCATGAAAATCATCAAGTCTACTATTTTGTAAAAGATCTGGTCATGCTCTGTACAATTGTTGGTGTTTCGGAAAGGAAGCAGCACCCAGTGCATTTGAGTCCATATATGAATGTAGTCTCACCAGATCATCCAGTGTTATTGATTTGGCTACAGATAAACAAGCTGATGTAGTTAGGGAGGAAGTTAGACTTTTTGTGTCTGTTAGTTCTGTGCTTTGGCAAATAACGTTACTATTCCCATACCCATACGTATTTTACGTGATACTTGGCCGATTCTGTCGTTCCTCAAAACTTTTATTCAACATTATACCTAATTTTGGTACCAATTGTGGTTGGAGTAAGACCAACGCTGCCACTTAATGGTTCATCATTATTGTTGGAAAACGATTTTGCTGGAGGAAAATGATTAGTAAGTCGATCACTGTTTCATCTAAGGATAATGTTGTTGTTGACGAGAATCCAGACGTGCTTACCTTGTCTGCTATGACTCGAGACCAGACAAAGAAGTTAAGCCCAAAACAAATGATGCACACTTGTTCAGAGGAAGATATTATAGATTTGTCTCAGACACTTTTTAGATCCATCATTATAATTATCCTAGTGACAAGTAATCGGTGAGTGATAATGATAAACGTGAGGGATCTAATTCAGCTGGTGAAATCTAGTTTGTTAGAAGTAAAGTGATCACCAAGCAAGAAAAGGATCCTCAGACCTATTCGCTATTTAAATACGCACTCCCAAAGAATGAACTGAAGAAAGTTCCAAATGGTTACTTTTCAAAAATGGTGTGCTCATGAGAAAATGGAAACCACCAGATGTGCGAGCTTCATAGGACTGGGCTGTAGTTTACCGGATCGTTGTTCCCAAAGCATATATTCTGAAATATTGAAAGTTGCTCATGAACTTTCCATGCGAGATCATTTAAGTGTGAACAAGACATCTGACAAAATTATGAAACATCTCTTTTTGCTACAAATTAAGAAAGATATTTTTCGGATTTGTAAAACTTGTCAAATAGTCAATTAGTCGGAAAACCTAACCAACAATTTCCCGCGGCTCATTTAAAACTTATCCCAGTGTTTGAAGAATTCTTCAATCGTGTTATTTTGGTTGTGTTGGGCCTTTACCAAAAACTCGATCAGGAAACCGATATTTGTTGGCTATCGGTTGAGCATCCACTCAATTCCTTGAAGCTATTCCCTTAGGAAACATTTTGGTCAAAAAATTTCTAAGGCTTTGTTTAATTTCTTGAAGGAAACTGCTATAAGTGTGGAAAACATGAACATTCACGATTGTGACGAAACAGTTGTTAGTAACGTATTTTGAGGTTTAGAGTATTTCATCTGTCGCGATGGAAATAAGAATAGTATTATTTAAGAAACCAATTCTAAAGAAAGAGGGTTTGTTTATGGGAATCCTCGCTGTATATTGATTTTATGATTGCAATTGTTCGATCTTATTTGATAATGAAAGGTGGGAAATTACCTCCGGATACATATAAAGGTGGATTAATGAAAGCAGCAAGTGTACATAAAGTTTTAACAAGAGGAAAGTTGGAAGCATTCTCACTGTGGGAAGCTGCTCTACACAATGAATCATGTGGTTAGTTATCATCGAGGAAAAGTGAACATTAGGAACTCGTTGCGCAAGGAACATAGATGTGAGGTTAGACTAGCTTCCAACAGTTTTATACCATACGACCAGAATAATTCTCATGCACCCACTATACAACAATTACACCACGAGAGATTGGACTTCTAAAAATAGCAAAGATAAAGTAATCAACACAGTGGAACAGAGCAGGATTTAAAAGAAAAACATGTGGTCCAAAAGTAAGATCACTGCTTCTTAATATCTTTGAAATGACTTTGATGGGAAAGTATCCAATTTCTAAGTTTCAGTGAAGACTTCAGTACAAATAAAACGATATGATGAAAAGTCGGTGATGCTTATTGACTGTATTATCGCCAAGGACTGATTCGACATCTCCCTGAAATGAAGCCCTTCAGTGACAAAACAGCAGTTGACAGTAACGAACAAGGTCTTCTGATCTTGGTACCATAAGCCATGGAAAAAAAGATGAATGGACAATTTAAACATTATAAAAATTAAGAGTGTGCTTTGTGTCTTATCCAGTATTGATTCAATAATTGTGATATTAGATACCTGGATATTATTTAATTTTAAATGGTGATTCCATTGCTAATATAATGTTGCTTTATTGTATATTAGGATAGTTCATGTGAGTGCAAAATCCATAGAAGCTGGGTGAGTAGTTTTATGAATTATGCTTTAATATTTTTTATTCAAACATTTTGTATCCCCCGCTGGGGCAACGGGAAGTATACGGATTTACAACGCTAGAATCAGGGATTTCCTTCGGGTGGACACAGCAGATAGTCCGATGTAATTTTGCTATAAACACACACACGTTTTATATTGTTTGTTAGAGGGCGTTTTGGCATGACACAGTGATGAGGTGTGACGCCTAGACATTTCCTGTGTCTCAGTTTAACGTGACGTCTTGAATTTTTTAAGAACTTGAAGAAAAAATACAGTATACAAACTCCAGAGGATTCTTGTCGATCATTGAGAAAGACAGCGAATGAGTGAGTTAGTCTGTTACTGTGTTATCGATCGATTACTGAGTTAGCGAGTGTTAGTCAGCCAAGTATAAGTTGTGCCACAGATAAAAGAGGTAATTCAATAAGTAACTGTTTAATTTTATTGGTAAGTTATGCCTATCAATGTGGGCTCGTAGAACTTGTGATAAAAGAATTTTTAATTTGTTTAAAGTTAAACACAAAGATACACAATCGACTGCCTGTGCTTTGCCCACCACGGGTGTCGAAATCCTGTTTCTAGCGTTGTAAATCCATGTACAAATTGCTGTGCCACGGGGGTATGATAAAATTTCTTATTTTTCGTTAAGTAGGATCAGACTTTTAATTATTTTTAGGGGCTAATGAAAAAGAACCGACCCAAAGATAGAAACCGTTACACTGTAATACAAGACTTGAAACTAATACAACAAACATAAACAATGACACACAGTATGATAATAAATTAATGTTTTGAAACGCTGTTTGATACTAACAGAAAATGTTCATTACCGTCATTGTTTAATATTCTTAGAAATAAACTTACTATTTTATTGCTCTTGACCTTATTAAAATTCTTGACTTCCAAAAAATTATCTCCAATACCGTATGACTAATTTGCCCAAAACAGTTTCTTGAAAAGTAAAATCAAATAATAGTTCGCTTCACACAACATCTCAAGACAAAAAACATGAAACGGTGTAAATATTTATTATCTTGCATTTCGCAGTTTTCTGGTTACTTTTTTTGTAAGCTTTCTATTCATATCTAGCGTAAATTACATATCCATCTACAAAGAAGCTTAGTAGTTAGGAAAAATAGTACTTAAATAATAAAAAGTATACCATTGTTGGAAAGAGGAAACTTAGAATTTACAGAAAAAACAAATTGCAATTTGATAATAAAATGAACCATTCATTGAACTGAATTGGGTTAGAGGACTAATGAATAATGCGTGAACGTTGAAAACAACCAGAACGCGTTGGCGATGATGTTTTACATATTGCTATCGATAGCATCTGGCAGTGACCTGATACAGTATTCTGATGTGAACAACGATGTATTTTATTCTCTCTAGTTGATCCCTTTCTCTAAACATCAACACGTTTGTGAAAGAAGTCTTGTTGCTGAGACACACATATTGTTTTTTATTTATTTGTTTATGCTACTTCCTCAACTCTATTTCATCTTGTTTAAGCTATTTCTACACGTGCGTGGATTTGAGCAACGTTTACCCGACTTCATATAAACCCATAGTAAATAGTTAGTTCATCATTTTAATTATATACTCTAATCTAGGTGTTTTCGTAATATTGGATCTGACGACCAGTTTAGACTTAAAATATCCTTAGAAAATCTTACAAACATATTACTGTATAAAGTAAAATCATTTTGAAGCAAGTAACTGTCAATATTTTGTACTTTAGAATTTACCTAGTTGAGAATAGTACGTGACATACGTGACAGTTTCTAAGTCGCTTTCATGTAATTATTTAGACTTAATTCGATAATATAAATTATGACTATTTTCAAGCTATTTTACCAATTTATGCTAGTTTTATTCATCCAAACCACCACTACTTAACTATTAAATACTTTTTATGAATTTACTGACTTCGCAGTAACGTTTGTATAAATAAATATACCGTTATATTGATTTTTCTTTTTTCAACTAATTACAAAACTACTTACTATTCAACAATGAATGCTCAATAAGAAGCGTTAGCTATTTATTATCAACTAAAATAATTGAACAAGTCAATATTAATCGCTATGACAATTACTGCATGTTTTTCGTATTAGAAGTTTTATATCGGAAGTTGTTAATACTTTATAAGACATCGCTCTCTTACTGCTACGTTTCTCTTCGTTTCAACTAGAATAACTGTCTTTATAAACTTTCGTAGTAAACACTCTAAAAAAAAAAACATTCTGAAACTATTGTATTGCTATATATATTGTTATGCATTATAATTGATCCTGGGCGAGTTTCCAATTTATTATGTTACGTAATACAATTTCAAACAGCCTGAAATGAGTTAAATTGCAATTTGTATTTTGAAGTTAATTAAATGTCGATGTGTATCAAATTTATAATATCTGCCATCATGATTGACAGACACAGTATTTTCTTAACACAAATATATTTTAATGTACAAACAACAACACAATTTATAAATATGGTTATTACAAATAATGATTTATATATAAGTTTTACAAACTTACAAACAATATTGAGTCTTCTATCTTGTCTGGAACTGAATATTTTATTGACGGTTCACATTATCGAATGAATTTCGAGTTGATGTAAATACAGAATCCTTTACGGGTAACTAACTATCTATCCTTTCACACATCAGTTTTTCCGCAAAGGTTATGCAATACCTTTGTAGGAATACGTTTGAAGTTAATTCACTGAAGTAAAACTGCTTGTAATTATCGAAATTTATTACCATTCCTGGCCAAATATCTCTAGCTTACCGATTAATAAGCGTTAATCACAATTATAGCTTCCGAAATTTAAAGTATACTAACTGTAGCAAACCAAGAATATAAACTCTCTCTACTCGTTACGTTGGTTACCTTTTATAAGCTTCAGAGAAAATTTTCTAGAAACTTAAACATACATGCATAGTACATTATTGACTATGCTCGAGAATCCTTTACAAATTTAATGAATAGGCGATAATTTCGCAATACACATTTAACAGTATAATTTGCATGCATTTGTAAATATATATTACAACATAGCCTGTACCACTGACTTTCCGAGCAATCTCATAGCAACTATGGTACCAAGCTGTCAGTGGATGTCCCATAGGTGATACCAAGACCATCAAATCAGGATGGAACTTACACACTTCAGCCTTGTGGTCAATAAACGTTTTTCTTTCTAGCTTGGATGCACTAGATTTGATCTGTTTAGCACTGAGCTGGTAACAAACCTGTTGAAGCAAACCAGATATAAAACTTGATCCATGATCAGACTGAATTTATTTGGGCAAGCCAACAAAAGTAAAGAGGTTAATCAAAGTCTTAGAATGTTTAAGGGGGTAGCTTCAGGTAATCGAGTGGATGAACGAGATAGTTAATAAATACTGGTTCCATGGTGGAGTTTTTGGTAAAGGCCCAACACAGTCAACAATCATGTGACTGAAAAGTTTTCTTCGAAAGATGGGATAGGTTTCAAAGGAGCAACAGGAATGTTCTGGTTAGGTTTCCCAATTCATTGATATTTATGATAAGTTTTACGAAACATCTTGCCTAATATTTGACCTAAAGAAATGTCTCATAATTTTGTCACGTCTTGTTAACACTTAAATGACCTCTCATGGGGAGTTCATGGGCAACTTCTAATATTTCAAAATGATATGCTTTTGGAACAATTACTCAGTAAACTATAGCCCAATCCTATAAAGCAGGCACATCTGGTTGTCTCCATTTCCTCAAAAGCATACCATTTTTGAAAAAAATAACCATTTGGAACTTTTACAGTTCATCTTTTGGAAGTGCATATTTAAGTAGTGAAGAAATTTGTGGATCCTTTTCTTGTTTCGCGATAAGCTTACTTCTTACAAAAATAACTTCCCCAGTTGAACCAGATTCCTCATGCCCATCATTGTCACTCACCACGAAATTGTCAGTATAATAATTATTGATAAAAACCCCTATTGTATCCAAAAAATGTCTGACAGAAATTTTTTGTATCGTTTTCCAAATACTTCTATATCATTTGTTTTTAGCTTATTTTCTTAGCCTGAACTCGAATCACAGAAAATAAGACAAACACATCGGGATTCTCCTCAACAACAACACCATCCTTAGATGAAACAGTGATCGGCGCACTAATATTTTGGGTTTGGCAACAACGTTTTCCCCAGCCAAATCATTTCTCAACAATAATGATAACACCATTAATTTGGCAGAATAGGTCTTACTCAAACCACAACTGGTCCAGAAACTATGTTAAATAAATGTTATGAAGAGGAATATTAAGAAAGCTATCCTCAATACCCTGAGCAATAACAGAGTCACGAAAGGTAGAACTCGAATCTAAAGGTAGTTTACCTTCTAACGAAAATGACAGAGTCGCCACAGTATTACGTAGAATACATATGGGTATGGAATTAGCAGTGTCTTTTGTTAAAGACATAACCAACATGTGCAAAAATTCTAAATTCTTTCTCAATTACATCAGCCTTTTTATCACTGCTCAAATCAACAACATCGGATGAGCTGGATGAGAAGTCCATATGTGGATGTAAATGCATTTGGTGTTTTCTACTTTTATTTTTCAAACAACAACAGGTATTTAAAAGAAATGGCAGACAGGCCTTGATGGTTTTGTTGAAGCATTGTCCTGATTGTCAAAAGATTTCAAAGTAGAAGAGCTGAATTTTTTAGAAGAATCCTCAATCTCAGTGGACTGAACAGACCCAGATTTTTACTGATAAGGCAATAATTTATTTTTACAAAAAGTGGTTTTATGCGTTAAAATGTAATCATCAGAAAAAGCAACTGCTTCCTGTGGTGTTTCAAATTTCTTTTCATCCAAATAAGTCATGAGGTTGTCACTTCCACAATATTTAAATTCCTCAATTAGACACAGCTGTCTTAGTTTGTCAAAACTGTTGCCAATATTCATAGAAATACACCATCGATGAAAATAAGCCTCTTTTTCATGAGCAAATTCCATATAAAATTGACTTTCTAGCTGCATAACCTAAAAACATTTGGTGGTACGTCTCTGGTTCTGACTCGTATGTGTTGAGAATAGGTTAACCATATCATAATCTGTACAATCTTCTAGAGAGACAAAGCGGCATAAGCTTCTTGTACGTTACCTGACAAAACACTTTGTAATAATAATGACCATTTCTCAGTGGGCCATTCCAAGGCTTCGGCAACCTTCTCAAAATGTTGGAAGCATTTATCAACTCCACTTTTATTAAATAGTAGTACCTTAATATAGCGATTGAGTTCAAAGTTATCATTTTACTTCGTTCGATCGGAGTTGAGTCTAATTTCCCTCTCTTTCTCTGCTTCAATACGAGTTTCATCGGCCTCGAGGCGTTTACTTTCTCTTTCAGCTTCTATAGGAGTTTGGCTGCGAGACTTTTACTTTCTTTTTCAGCTATGATACGAGCTAGTTCTTTCTCTTTTTGGCTCTGATATGAGCTTGCTGAAGATTGATTTCTTTGAGTTTTAGCTGGATACCTAACTTATTTTTATCACTTAATTCTGACTAGCTAGTGGGCCCCCCAGTGGCTCAGCGGTATGTCAACGGATTTACACGCTAAAATCCGGGTTTCGATACCCGTGGTGGGCAGAGCACAGATAGCCCATTGTGTAGCTTTGTGCTTAATTCAAAACAGCAACAAACAGCAGACTAGCTAGTGGAGACATCAGAGTAATTTTTTGTTTTTTTATTTCGTGCAAAGCTACACCAGGGCTATCTGCGCTAGCCATCACTAATTTAGCAGTGCAAGACTAGAGGAAAGGCAGCTAGTCATCACCACCGCCAACTCTTGGACTACTCTTTTACTAACAAATAGTGGGATGGACTGTCACATTATAACGCCTCCACGGCTGAAAGGGTGAGCATGTTTGGTGTGACGAGGATTCAAACCCGCGACCCTAGGACTACGAGTCGAGTACCTTAACCACATGGCCATGCCGGACCCATTAGAGTATTTCCCTAATGCTTCCTTAGACAACAAATCATCATCGACTAGTATTTCAGTAATAACCGTTTTTAATTCATTTTTGTCATTGATTTCTTAAATTATATTCCAAAAATCTTGACAATTTTAAACAATTTACTTTTGTTATATCTTTCTAGTTGTTTGAGGGAGGATAAGGAAGAAAAGCTTGGTAATCATACATTATCAAAGTTTTTTAGCACTGACAAATATAAATTGAATTAAGATTTGAATTGTAATTTAGATCAAATTTTGTCTCTGATTCAGATCTCGGACACTAGACCCCAGTTTATTATGTTATGTATTATATTTATCCCGAACGAGTCTCCGTTTCATTATGTTAAGTATTAAGATTTCAAATAGCATAAACTGAGTTAAGCTGTAATGTGAATTTGGAAATTAAATAAATTTCGATATTCCCCAGTAGCACAGCAGTATATCTGCAGAGTCAAACCGCTAGAAACCGGGTTTCGACACCCTTGGTGAGCAGAACACAGATAACCCATTATGTAGTTTCGTGTTTAGTTCTAAACAAACAAACAATAAAGTAGATATGTATGAAATTTATATTTTCCATCAAGATTGATATACACAGTGTTCTTTCTCAACACAAATATATTTTAATATTCAAACAACAATAAAATTATAATAAGGGTTATTGCAAATGATTTATATACAAAAGTTTTAGAAACCTTCAAATAATATTTGAAGTCGCCGGTCTGGTCTGGAACAGAATATTTATCGACGGTTCACAATGAGCGAACGAATTTCGAGTTGATATCATTACAGCGCTTTTAACGGACACCTAGCTATCCATCTTTCTACACATCAATTTTTCCGCTGAAGTTATGCAATATCCCCGTAGAAATACTTACGTTCGCAGTTAATTCGCTGAAGTGAAACGGTTTGTAGTGTTGAAAATCTATAATCGTTCCTGGTCAAATAAATATCTGTGGTTTCCCTTTTAATAAGCATTAATCAAAGTTATAGCTACTAACTGCAGTAAACCAACAATATAAGCTGTATCTCCCTCCGCGTTGGGTTGATTACCTTTTATAAGCTTGAAAGGAAATTTTCTAGCAATTTTAGCTGAGGCAACAATACTGATATTTTATATAGATAAGCAGTACGTTGTTGATTCCTACGCTTGAGAATATTTTACAAATGTAGAGAATAGGCGAGAATTTCGCAATACACATTTAACAGTATGAGTCACAGGCATTTATAAATATACACTCTTGTGCAAATTAATTGAAACAAATGGTTATTTTACAATATTTTCAGCATGGCGGCCGGTGTAGGCTCGTTGGACCCGCTGATTTCCTTTAATAGTCATTTTTTCACACAGACGGCGTCATTAGCTGTGTTTTGCAGTACGGTCGATCTATTTTTGGGATATATGACGAAATTTTTAGGAATATTACGTCATTCGAAATTGCCTTAGAAAAAACAACTTACCAACTCAATGAAGAAAAAACGGTATCAATGAGATCTGAAATACAAGAACTGGAGGAAGGTGTTATTCAGTGACGAAACTCATTTCTTCGTACAGGGTCAAAGAAGTCTGCATGTTCGCAGATCTCCAGGTGAGAAACTTCGAGAATCTCACATCAATCAGTTCGTAAAACATTCCTTGAAGAAAATGTTTTTCGGCTTTTTCAGCTACTATGGCGCCGGAGGCTTACATATCGTAGAAGGTACGTTGCGAGGACCACAGTACATCGAAGTTTTGCAGAGAAGAGTCGCTCCAGAATTGAAAAAGAGATTTCCAGATGGATTTGGCATTTTTCAGCAAGTTCTGGCTCCGTGCCACACATCGAAACTTGTGAAGAATTTTGAGACTACAAGGTGCTGGACAGGCCTGGAAACTCTCTGGACTTAAATCCTATTGAAAATCTTTGGACGATTTGTAAAGAAAGACTTCGGGGAAAAGACTGTACTAGGAAAGATAAGCTAATTGAGGCCATAATTGAGGTGTGGTACCGCAATCCAAAAATTAGTAAAGATTGCAGTCACCTCGTGCCAAAGCGAATTAATGATCTTCTGAAAAATAAAGGCGGACATATCATGTATTAATTTGCGAGTAATTTTTGGATTCTCAGAAATAAAACGCAAAAAACTGAAAAAAATCGTAATTTTCCGTCTTGCACAAGGGTGTATATTAAATTGATCAAAACATATATATTATATTTAATATATATTAGTAAATCTGTTACAAATTTTAAACATTTAGCAAGTAGTGCAATTAATAACACCTGAAGATCAGTGCCAGTACACAACGTCCATGATCACTATCATAACATAATAACGAAAATCAGCATTATTACAAAACGTCAAGGGAAGTGTCTGAAGATAAGTATCATTACAAAACATTCATTACAATTTAAAGTTTCTTTCAAAGCTATTAAAGACAACTGGATATCAGTATTATTATAAAACAGCTAGTATTCATTATTTCTTAGTTTATTGTCCTCACCAAAACCAAATTTCAGTGTGAAAATATGATGTACAAGCCAAGTCTATTTTTTGGTTCACTATACTAGCTCTAACAAAAACGTTTCGCCGAATTCACGTACTATCAGTGCTACTTGGGAGAGCGAAGCAAATAAATAAGGTAGGCTTCATATAGTGGTAAAATATAACAAGTAATATAATAATTAGCTATTAATGTATTTTCCTTATCAAAGCGAAAATTTCAATGACGAACATATATATATATATACAATGTAGATGCCTGATCTATTATTCTCTGAGTAACTAACCCCGCTGCATCAGACCAGCTTCATCAAAATCGCAACTCATCAATGGCGAGTGAAGGACTGTATCTAAACCAAACAAACTACTTAAATTCTACAACTGTATAAAGCCTACTGTATTCATCTGATTCGATTTTCCGCGCATGAATTCGGCAAAACTAGTTTGTTCCAACATTATATTCTCTGCATTGAAATTTAGGTATTTGTGAAGAAAGTAAATCAATAAATATCGAATTAGCCCGTTATATATAATAATAAATAATTAAATGTAATAAAAAAGGCACGTTATCTAAACACATAAGACATCCATCCATTAAAGGACCATACAACAAAATTAACAACAAATTAAGTAATATTACAAATCAAATAACAACTAAAAATAATGAACATCTGACATGTCTTCGATCACACAACAGTTACCAGTTACTAATGGTGTATTTTCAATTGGCTAGGTGGGTTAAGGCGTTCGACCCGTAATCTGAGGGTCGCGGGTTCGAATTCCCGTCAACTCTTGGGCTACTCTTTTACCAACGAATAGTGGGATTGACCGACAGATTATAACGCCCCATGGCTGAAAAGCCGAGCATGTTTGGTACGACGGGGATGCGAACCCGCGACCCTCAAATTACGAGTCGCACACCCCGGAAATTAGTACTAATACAAAACAACAGTCGGCACCAGAAAACTGTGCGTAAAAGATACAGCAAGATCATATTTGTAGAATAGCTAAAGATATCAATATATACAGAAGTATTCACTTCTAATAATAGGGGAAAAACTTTCTTGTTTTAAAATTTATTAATTTTTATCAAAGACAGACTACAGTGTGCATACGTAGGCAAATGAATATATATATATATATATACACACACACACACAGACATTAAATCTTGCAACGAACACAGAATGTGGGGGTGGAAAAAGCGGGAATTATATAACAAACGAAATAGGTCATGTGTTATTAAATATATTATAATCATGTTTATACTTTTACTTAAAAACCACACCCTGAAATATTCGGAAGCGTTATCGGATAGAACTACCTGAAGATTATACTATAAATTATGTTTTTTTTTTTTTTTTCATTTCCTTCCTAGAACAAGCAATTTTAATTACGTGAATAAATTGAGCACTTAACTAAAAAACTGTTAGCTCCTTAGATTACACACACACACACATAAATTCTCTTTTGGGTATCATAAACCTAAAACAATAATGTATAAGCGTTCATTACCTCTTCTACCTTGGATGTAAGCTTTATGTTTGTTATAAATAAATAGTCAGGAGAACTATTATATATAATATAATAGTCATATTATATATATATATAATATATTTTGGGCGCTCAAGTTAATTGACTTATTTTGGTTAAATAGTTGAACAGACATGTCAAAAAAGTAAGCGTAACTAAATACGTGCTCATTATATGGAATGGTTTTAATGGTGTATTTGCATATACTGTATTTAAGAAAATGCATACCACAGACAAGTATATATATACACACTGCTGGCCAAAATGTTAAGGTCAATGAACATAAAGAAAAAAATATGCATTTTGAGTTGTTAGACTCAACCACTTATTTGAGTAGAGTTTCGAAAGATGGAAATAAGAAAAGGGAAAATAAAAATAAACTTTTTTCGCATTTAATAGGGAAAATGTGAACACTGTGAAATTAGCCTAAATACTAGCTGGTCAAAAGTTTAAGACCATACTCTAACGAAGCGTTAATCGGTAAACACGTAACAAAATTTAGTCATTTGTGTTCAAGCATTAGCGTTGTCAACATCTCCTGTGTTGGGTAAAAACATGGCAAAGGGTAAAAAGTTGACAGAGTTTGAACGTGGCAGAATTGTCGAGTTGCAAAAGTAAGGTCTCTCTCAGCGTCCCATCGCTGGTGAGATTGGGCGTAGTAAAACTTGCAAATTTCTTAAAAGACCCTGAGGGATACGAAATGAGAATTTCAAGTGGTCGGCCACTTTCGCCGGTGTTGAGCAGTAGTACTCGACGAGTTGTTCTGCAAGACACTAGGCGATTGTCGAACCAGATTAAGGCCCTTATGGACGCAGAATGCAGCTCAATAACAATAAGACGGCATCTACGAAAGAAAGGCTTTAAGAACCGTAAACGTCTTGAAAGACGACGCCTCCTTCCACACCACGAAACAGCTCGGTTAAACTTTACTGAAAAGCACCAAACATGGGACGTAGAAAAGTGGAAGGTTTTGTTCTCTGATGAGAAAACATTTAACCTGGATGGTCCAGATGGCTTCCAACGTTACTGGCACGATAAGGATATCCCACCGGAGACTTTTTCTACCCGACACGGTGGAGAAGATTCCATCATGATCTGGAGTGCTTTCTCCTTCCATGGAACAATGGAACTTCAGGTTATACAGAGTCGTCAAACAGCAGCTGGCTGCGCTGGCATGTTGGAGAGAGCATCCTTATTGACTTAAGGTCCTCGCTTGTGTGGAAATGACTGAATCTTTCAGCAGGACAACGCTGCAATCCACAATGCCCGCAGGACAAAGGACTTTTTCATGGCAAATAACGTGGTTCTTTTAGAACATCCAGCGTGTTCGCCCGAACTGAACCCCCTTAAAAATGTTTGGGGGTGGATAGCAAGGGAAGTCTATAGAAATGTGTATCAATTCCAAACAGTGCATGATCTTCGTGAAGCCATCTTCACCACTTGGAATAACATTCCAGCCAGCCTTCTGCAAACGCTTATATCGACCACGCCAAAGAGAATGTCTGCAGTTATTCGCAATGACGGCCGTGCAACTCACTATTGAGACCTCTTGTTGGGCATTTCCTAGCTGTTTAGGACTTCTCTTTGATATGGTCTTAAACTGTTGACCAGCTAGTGTTTAGGCTCATTTCATAGTGTTCACATTTTCCCTAATAAATGCTAAAAAAGTTTATTTTCCCTTTTATTTTCCTCTTTCGAAGCTCTACACAAATAAGTGGTTGAGTCTAACAACGCAAAATGTATACTTTTTCTATACGTTCATTGGCTTTTGGTCAGCAGTGTGTATATAGATATAAGACGTTACATACACACAATTTCTGAGTGTGTGTGGGATGAAGAAATAACCAGATAATAATTCAAATTATAATTAAACAAAATGTTAAAAATAGATGTACTACGCAGGATCTCTGAAAATGTTCTCTTTTAAAAGTAAAGAGAACCAAAGTTACGCGTTTTTTTCTTGTTCTCCGTGTCCATATGTCATGTTTCGTTGTGACCTACACGGTGCATAAATCATCTTGTGATTCATGGCATACACACGTTTTACTGACGTCACAATACAAATCGCAACGTTAAGCATCCCTCATGCAACGCCATTTTAAATGTATACTGACAGGACAACACACTACTATAAATCCATACAAATACAGCTACTTGTAGTAAAGTATGAAAATACAAAGAAGTGGTTCAAATAGGTCTCTATGAAAATCGTTTGTCTAAAACTCTTGTTTATCTGTTTGTTGCTAAGTGCAAAACCACACAATAAACTACCTGTCACCTGTCCGCTGCGGGTATTGAAACTGTGTTTTATGCATTATATCTTACGACTGAACCACCAGGAGGCGCCAAAATAATTTTAAATTTCTTGCAGAACATAAACACAGCTGTCTTTGTAATAGCTTAAAGTACCTTAAATATTTAACTGTTTACTTTAATTACACGCCTGTTTACCTGTAAAAAAAAATTAACTAATTTAAATGATTAATGAAAATAAAGTACTCTAAAAGTACTTTTAATGTTTACAAATAATGTATAATACTTTTCGATATTAAACTAAAATACATTTTACTATTTGGTTCTAAAATATAGCACATTTCACTGGTAAAATAAAAAAATAACTTTAACTTAACGGTTTTATTATCAAAGCAATACTTTGATATTTACCTGTTACATAAAAGTACCATGTTGATGTTACTTCAGCCCAGCATAGTTAGGTGGTTAAGGCATTTGACTCATAATCCGAAGATCGCGGGTTCGAATCCCCGTCACACCAAACATGCTCGCCCTTTCAGCCGTGGGGGCGTTATGTTTCACTCAATTCCACTATTCGTTGGTAAAAGAGAAGCCCAAGAGTTGGCGGTGGGTGGTGATACGTGCCTTCCTTCTAGCCTTACACTGCTGAATGAGAGACGGCTAGCGCCAACAGTTCTCATGTAACTTTGCGCGAAATTCAAAACAAACAAATAATGTTACTACATTACATGTACACGCGTTATTTTTTGAAACATAATCTCGATTTATCATATTCAAATTATGTTTATTGGTAACATTTTTAATTATTCTAAAAATAATTTCTGGTCACAAATAATTACTTATTTACCAGATGTTAACAAAGAAATTTTAATGTTAATTCATTTCATAGAAAATGTTACCAATTATTTAAATGTCTGGTGTCTAGTCATAGAATATAACTGGAAAAAAATTCAAAATTCATCTGCATCAAACTTGATAAATAATGTAATTTATATTTAAGGTCATCTAACTTTTAATATTTCGTCTAAATTCCTAGTTTCCATTCCCAGCTTTCAGAAGTGAAAAAAAAGGTTGGCATATTTCGACTCCTTATCACACATACAAATAATTATGCCACCTAACACTAACTTCGTATAATGGCTTCTTTCATAGTTCGTTCAAAGTTTTTCCCTTTAACAGATTACTAGTCTTTACTAAAGAACACCACTTCTGATTTTAGAAATTCAGTTTTATTCAAACATTACATTAAAACTTTGAAAAAAAATCTTTACACTTTTTAAAACCCTTAATACATGGTACTGTTTTAACCAGCTAAATAAAATATTAGTACAGGGTTCGTGCAACAATAACTTTGTTGACAAAGAACGGGCCAGGCCAGTATGTTTATAAGTACATAAAACTTGTTTTATAAGTCTGTCTTATTTTACAGAAACTACCGCCCTCTAAGGTTACGTGGTAAATACTTAACCTTGAGAAAAAACCTCTAACACGCGAGAAATAAGACTAACAGCACATGTAGATGTGTTTGACTTAATGAATTACAAGTAGGTTTTCAACCCTCTTTAAATGTATTTTTCCACACAAGATCATACCATTACAATGTTGCGCGGATTTAAAAAAACTAAAATGAAACAGCATATTCAAATACGTCCCATCAAGTATTTCTACTCCCCGAAAAGTTAAGAGTATCAACAAAATGACCTTTCAACTACACGCGCATTGTTAACCAGCTTGAAACTTATTTTGTATAATCACACATTGAGTGTAAACTGTGTTAAATAAATCACACATGACACAGCTTTTGGTATATAAAAAAGTTATTCATTTCTATGTAACAAGATATGATACAGTTGAAAATTTGTCGTACAAAAAACAGCCATTTATATTCTGTTCAAGATATTAAACGTACATTTCTGGTTCACACTCACACATACAGTCTCCCATCACCACTACGGTTTATAAATAACTAAGCGACTGACTACGTCTAATACAGGCTATCTTACGAAGTTAAGCAGGGCGGGGACAAGAAATTTAAACTGAAACAGCCTAAGCTAGCACTAAAGAATTTTAATATAAACATTTGCAGTTCTATAGTTAACGTGAAATAAATATCAGTCCCCGCAAAGCTTAAAACGTCTAAGATATGGGCTTGTGGCAAAGTTATAACATACTAGAGCCATTTGAAGCTTCAACACAACACAATTACATTTCCAACATACTTTAAAATAATACACTTTTAAACATCTCTTTGCTCAGTTTAACACTTTCACACAAGACTACTGAGGTATTAACGACTATAATGGAGGCACTCGGAATTTCCCATGTACCCTATTTTATTTGGAAGTGTCCGTGCAATGTTTAATAAAAGTACAAAATGTAATGGCCCCTTTTATGTGCTAGACGCTTTTTATATACAGCGTCGATTTTCGTTTTAGTATAAATGTACAAAACATTATTCAGTCAGCTTCAGTAATCAAAAATGATAAAATGCCTCACCATATAAAATTAAACAACATACATTTGGGCTCTATGTACAGTATTATTAACTAGTAATACTATTATACACAACGGTGACTATTTGTAATGTTTGCCTACTTGGCGAAACATACTTTTGAATGATTTATCTACAAAGTAAAAAATAAAAAAATAAAAGTTTAGCCTCATAGCATTGTAAAAAAACTGAGTTATTAAACACAGACTTAGCTCTGTAAGTAATTTCAAGCATTGTTGAATTTTAGGCTACATAAAAAAGATTCAAAACATTGTATTTACACGTAATAAACTTGCAACTAGAAAATAAACATAACTTAAGCTATGCAAACGTTCCCAAAGTGCCTCCAAAATTAAGCAAAAAAGAAACAAATTAATACTCTTACTTACAATTACAGTAGTTGTGAAAATATATTTTTGTATTTTCATTCATGTGCATAGGTTTGGTGATAGATAGTACAACTATGTTCGATGTTCACAGAAAATTATCTTTTTCCACAGGCAACTACGGAACAACAAAGAACTTTACGGTCACTATCTGAGTGTTTCTAGCTGAAGGGTTTACTGCCTAACAGTTAAATAAAGGTATCAAAACTGGTGTCAAGCCAGTCTTCTCCCAAAATATCGGTCATTTCTGAATTCTGGTAGTCCGGAAATTCAAAGTGCGAGCCAGAACTAGTACTACCAGTTTCCAAAGCATCAAAGTCCGTCAAAGGTGAAATGTTCAAACTGCCCAGTTCTTGAGTCCACGTAGAGGGTACTAATAACACTTCGGTCAATGTGTCTAGATCGACTAGGCTGTTGTCAGGTGAGCCATTAGATGTTTCCACTGTTTCAACTGGTTCAGTCTTAACACATACCGCTACTTTATTTGCTGCAATCAAGTTTGCTTTGGTATTTTTGGCATAGATGCTGTCTTCATACAAGCTAACGTTAGTGTTTTCCGGAGAAGAGGGTTGGTCCTCTGAAGGCGAACACGGTACTTTGGCCGGAGGTGTGAACTGATTCACAGACAAAGGAATTTCTTTACTCTGTCGAATACTTTCTTTAAATTTCTTATCGATGGTGAGCTTCAGTTTGAGTCTGTTATGATTTATGCCACTAGTAGAGACAGTGGTTTGGTTTACAGTGGGACTTGATAGATAAAATCTTGGCTCTTTAGGCCTACTACCACCCTTATCTCCGTTAGACTTGTGTTTCACAGGGCTCTTCTTTTCAGACTTAGAGGTTGGTTTCACTTTTTTTCTTGGTCTGTATTTGTAATCAGGATATTCTTGCATGTGAAGTAAGCGCAGTCGTTCAGCTTCCTCAATAAAAGGCTGACGCTCTTCATCGGTGAGTAGCTTCCACCTTTTCCCTAGCCGCTTGCTAATTTCTGCGTTATGCATATCAGGTTGTTGCTCGCAAATCTTACGACGTTCAATCTGACTCCACACCATGAAAGCGTTCATAGGACGTTTAATATGATTAGCTGCTTTTTTACACCGTGTAGCATCCGTGTACGGAGTACGAGAGTTCGAAAGAACCTTCATAGAACCAAACATAATCTCTCCTCTTTCTGTATCTTGACCTAAGTCATCATTGCTCGTCGGTGATGTAGCCATCATTATCGAGAGTCCGTTGAATGGTAACATGAACGTTGTAAGTCTGAGTTGTTTTTTAGTGCAACACACCTTATTTCGCTTGTACAGACTAGGAAGACATATCAAGTCACAGTACAGCAAGAGCTAGTAACATTTAGTAGAACTATTGTAACCTGAGCAACAAAAACGCTAACATTCACGCTCCTCACAACTGCAGTGCAGTTAAGTTATCCAAACTTGCAGTACTACCTTTCTCTCTCTACTTCCACGAACGTCTAACTCCTCTATCTGTCAGATTGTGGTTTTTGAAAGTACGTAATGCTGATATCACATTCTAGTTAACCAATGAGCTTCAAGGTTAGCGCCCCCATATATCTCAAGGCCTATCTGCTCTGTGAGCCGGAAATTGGAAGGCGGAGCTAAATAATATTAACATAGAAAGAGAAAGCTTGTAATATGTGAGTTTCCAGTTGCTATTCACGCGTTTGCAGAACGTTGTTAACGTGCAGGCTGAGAGGTACCAAACCTTCCTTAAGCACTCATAGTTCTTTAATCTTTCATATGATATTTTGTTATTGTAGTTTATGTATCATAATAATTTTAACTATTAAATAGCGTAAATTAATACTACACACTGAATGAAATTTGGAAAAAAAATTATATAAGCTGCAACTGTTAACAAGATTTGGTCATTTAAAAACTTAAATTTAAACCGATGAACTACAAAAAAAAAAATAGTCCAGCCAAAGATCAAAATATGTACAATGATTGAAAGTAAATATGTTGATTTTTATAACAAAGACAAACTAAAATGTTTTTAGTAAGAGACGTTTTTTTAGATTCTGTAGATGGATTGCATCTTGTTCTAACCGGCCCGGCATGGCCAAGAGTGTTAAGGCGTGCGACTCGTAATCTGAGGGTCGCGGGTTCGCATCCCCGTCGCGCCAAACATGTTCGCCCTTTCAGCCGTGGGGGCGTTATAATGTTATGGTCAATCCCACTATTCGTTGGTAAAAGAGTAGCCCAAGAGTTGGCGGTGGTTAGTGATGACTAGCTGCCTTCCCTCTAGTCTTACACTGCTAAATTAGGGACGGCTAGCACAGATAGCCTTCGAGTAACTTTGTGCGAAATTCAAAAACAAATTTTGTTCTAACCAGTTTTCTAATGATATATATTACAATAATCACAAACCCAGATCTTTCTAGTAACAGTCACCTTCAGCAGTCCCCCGCTGGTACAGTGGGAAATCTACGGCTTTATAACGCTAAAATCAGGGGTTGGATTCCCATCGCTGGCTTTGCTATACGAAAACATACTTTTAGCAAAAGTTGTGTTTGAGGCAATACTGTCCCCATCTGGCGGAAAATCTTGCAAACTACGTTGTTTTGTGGTATTTTATTTAAAAAATTATTGCATGGTTAACCGTTGTTGTTGTTTTGAATTAAGCACCAAAGCTACACAATGGGCTATCTGTGCTCTACCCACCATGGGCATCGAAACCCGGTTTTTAGCGTTGGAAGTCCGCAGGCATACTGCTGAGCCAGTGGGGGGCAATAATATTGATCCGCACACATGATTAGTAATATTTAAAATTTTACTATCAATATTATTTATTTGTTTTCAAACTCATATTTTATTGTTCTACTGCAGAAATAATTCAACAATTTCAAATAAGATAATTTTATATGATAATTTAATTTTAAACTTTAATTGTTATTATAATCGTGGAAGCAACTTGTCAAAGAATGTTTGCTGTCACCAGTGGCACAACGGTATGTCAACGAATTTACAACACTAGAAATCACAATTCGATACCTTTGGTGGGCAGAACATGAATAGCCCATTGTACAGGTTTGTGTTTAACTTTAACTAACCATCCAGTTTGTAAAACAAATTAATTGATGTGAAAGTATAGTTCGTAATTATTTAGTTTGTTAGTGTCTGATGAATGTCGCAAAAAGTTGGGTTTGCTTAAGATGTTTGTGCAAGGCTACACAAGAGCTATAGTTAAACAGCACCAATCGCCTACCCTTGGACTCTTCTAACCGAATGGTACGATTTAATTTTCACTCTTATTATATAGTTTGCTCCCCAGTGGCTCAGCGGTATGTCTCCGGACTTACAACGCTACAAACCGGGTTTCGATACCCGTGGTGGGCAGAGCACAGATAGCCCATTGTGTATCTTTGTGCTTAATTCGAAACAACAACAACTTATTATACTGTTATATTTTTGTGACGGAATGCGAACCATGGACCCTTAAATTGAGAACGAGGCACACTTACCGGAGAGCAAGTATAGTTGGCCACGCGAAAAGTTTTCTCTTGTCGTTATTGATAGCCCCTCCTCTCCTAAGAATTGATATATAGCACAGAATGACGGTTAGAGAACACGGTGTTAGTGCCCGTAACAAACTTAATTCGTGAACAACCTGGGAACACCAATAAATTCTAGTAGCTCCCAAGCCCTCTCCAGGGTCGCGAACAATAATGGGGTACGCAATGCGCTCAAGCAACGTTCTTAGCACAGTGAGATCGCATGAGAACACGCAGGTGACAAGCGCGACTGCCACAAGGAGGCGTGTACACGGCGCGTGTCTGACCACACGTCAGTACAGTGCTAGGAAACTACTCCATGATAGATAATGTTACGGAAAAATATGCTTTAATGTTTTTCGCAAACCAGTTACCGAAAATAAAATATTTTCACAAAATAGATAAAGATTGAATTATCACTTTTCCTACGAAACAAAGACAAAGGACTGCGCCTGCGAATTAATAAAAATCATTGATAAGTTTTGATGAAGAGTCAGCTGCTTTATACTTCATACCTAACAAAAAACAAATAAAAACTAACTTATAAATTAATTAAGTTAATACTCTGGCCTACAAGCACTAATAATAAAATTAGTCAGCCGTAAAACCTGGTATGTATTTGCTCTGCCCATTCTGTGAACTTTGTATATGTTTTTTTTTCTTGCTTCAGCCCTTTGATTGAAGATATTTAAATGCATATGAAACAAGAACCAATGAAAATCTTTTGGTTACTCATTAGAGTGCTAATACAGGTGAATGCAATACTTCTTCAATATTGCATTAATGTTGTTTCCGCACTCAAATCCGTTAGTGGAATAAGAGAATATGATTGAAGCTGGGCGAATAAAAATTAAATTAAAAACGCTTGAAATAAGATTAATGGAATGTATTTTAACTCCATTTTTGAAAGGTTTAATGACAGAAATAAGAAACTAAAGTCAGCTGATATTGGGGTTGATATGGTATCAAATTGAACTTGTTGTTAGAAAATTATGTGACATTTTTCCGTAACAACTAAGAATCCTTTAAGAAAGATGTTGAGTGGTTATAGTGAATACGAGACAGTTTCAAGAAGAAACCGAATGGACAATACCAATCAGTAAAAAGTACGTAGCTAAGAGTGTGATTTTCTTATAGCAAAGCCACATCGGACTATCTGCTGAGCCCACCGAGGGGAATCGAACCTCTGATTTTAGCGTTGTCAATCCGTAGACATAACGCTGCACTAGCGGGGGGCGTAGCTAAGAGAAAAACGTCAATTCAGGGTCAAGGGATTCTTAGTATTTGATAAAAACCTAATTTCCCAGTCAAGAAAAAGACGAGAGGCGTATAGGTAGACAGACGCTTGGCATAGTTGACTGTGTCATAAATCCGAGGGAATGTAGCTTTATTGGCATTCATCAAGATTATTGGAATTTAATAAATATATATCCAGATTATTTGTAAAATGTTGTTACTCTAGCTGAGGAATGCTCGTATTTACTAAACCTTCTTCAATCCGAACCCAATAAGGAGATAGTGACTACTCTTATCGTTACTGAAATACTGAAGGCAAATGAAACTTCAAGCAGTATCCCCAAACATAGCAGTTAAGCAGTGAAAAATTGTTCTGGGAAAGACCTATTCCTGTATTAAAAGTTGTGTAAGAAAAAACAAAAAAATTTGAAGCTATGGATACACGTGTGATAACCAACACTTTAACGAAGTTTTGTTCATACGTTTTACTTGTTTGGAGTATATTATTTTGAAATAAGTAGACTGTGCGCTGTCCGTTTATTGTTGAAACTTTATAGCCAACAAGTCACCGACACCTACGACCTCATAGAATCAGGCCTTCTTCAGTAATGTCGAGAAAACTCACTTGTAGAGAAAAATTATATATGTAAAAACGGCTCGTTTGGGTTGAGAAAATATTTTACGTAGAAAACCTGACAATGGCAAATATGTTGCTTTTAACATCAGGTTTACTCGTAATAACAAAGAGAAAATAAATACTCTTAATGGTTGTAGGAATTATACTTCACTTCTACAATTTCTTCTACATTAATGTTTTGCTATTTGTTAGAAAGATATTGCTTACGTGTATATGTGTATATATATGTATATTTATAATAGTTACAATTAAGTACATATATATAAATATACACATATACTGTAATAGAAAATCTAAGAGTCTAATTTTTAAATTATTTTTCTTTAAATGTCTTAAACTAAACAATGTATATACGATCGAAAAATGTAGTTAAAGAGAGAGTACGTACCTGATAAAACAATACATTCCATTCATTATAGTTTGAACACTATATTTAAGTAGATATACTCATGAGTTATCACGAGGTGTGTATGTTTAGTTTCGTCCTACACAGGTGGCTTGCTTTGGTCAGAAATTAAGCTAATAAAAATATTCAGTGTAACGGATTTATCGTTCACATTTATTTTAGTGCCTACGCTTGTTTCTGTGTAGTTTTCTTTTTTGCATGTGACATATGTCCTTGACCATGTTTTGCGCAAGTCCAGCCTGTTCTTGAAACTTGTAGAGATTTATTTGTTTCTTTTGAATTTCGCTTAAAGCTACACGAGGACTATCTGCGCTAGCCGTCCCTAATTTTGCAGTGTAAGACTAGAGGGAAGGCAGCTAGTTATCACCACCCACTGTCAATTCTTGGGCTACTTTTTTACCAACGAATAGTGGAATTGACTGGTATCTTATATATATATATACAAAAACGTGCTAGAACATTGTTGAAAACCTTGAGAGTCTCGCGTGATACTGTATAACAACCTACGCGCAGACAAACAGAAGATAATATCATTTGGCAGCTATTCAATGTGCTATTGAAGACTAATTGTGATTAACGTCTATTAATCTGAAAACTATAGAACTGGACCAGGAACGTTTAAAGATTTTGAACATTACAAAAAGTTCAACTTCAGTGAATTACTTCGGGCATTATTATTTATACGAGGACATTAAATATCTTTGCTGGAGGCCCGGCAAGGCCAGGTGGGTTAAGGCGTGTGACTCGTAATCTGAGGGTCGCGGGTTCGCATCCCAGTCGCACCAAACATGCTCGCCCTTTCAGCCGTGGGGGCGTTATAATGTTACGGTCAATCCTACTATTCGTTGGTAAAAGAGTAGCTCAAGAGTTGGCGGTGGGTGGTGATGAGTAGTTATTTCCCTGTAGTCTTACACTGCTAAATTAGGGACGGCTAGCGCAGTTGACCCTTTGTGCGAAATTCAAAACAAACCACACCCTCTTTAAGAGGGCGAACGTTTATAACCCCTTTCGTAAAGTAATTAAAAATCAATGCAGAATAACTACTGCTCTAACGCTAGTACAATAATATAATTGTACACATTCAGTTTATTATCAAGGTATAGTACGGTTTAAAACAATCAGTCGCAAAACATGTAAAATAATAAATATAAGAATATCGCAGATTTAGTGTTTAGGATTGCCCGGACTGTGAATTTAAGGATTTGTGGTTCGTGTCCCTCGTAGTTTAAAGCCGTGGATACGCTGTAATATTGATGGTCATGTCTTACTACGTGATCAGGCTCCAGCGGGTATTTTCATGTACCGCAACCAGAATATATTGAGAAAATGCAGCAACTTCCTCTCAACATATTTGTATTAAAATAAATTCAAAAGTTTACATCTTTCACAGTTCCCTTTTCAATCTCTCGCGATACCTTTACGTGGGGTCGTGGCCCACAGTTTGAGAACATATAAGTTAATGTTAACTTCTACAGTTTCAAGTTTAACCAAAGTTGTCCAACGTGATATTCGGTGTCTTTTGCTGACCATTAAACTGGACCCTGAGGTTATCCTTGTTAATGAATCTTAGCTCAGTTGGACACCTGTCAAGTCATGTTAAAACCGTGTTGATCCGTAACAGGTGTGGCCATACAGCGCTTCTTGCATCTAGTTGTTTAAGGGAGCAGAAGCTGCTAGCCAAGGACGACACGCATACATAAACCGGTTTTAAAATAAAAGTTCCATTGTTTTAACTGTGTCCTTATCACGATTAGAATGGCCAACAAATAGTTGGGAAGTCAAGAGGTGAACGACTCCTGTCCAGTTTGATCAGGAAGCTTCAAGAAAAAATCAACAAAGGTCAAATTCTTATAAAAATATCTAAAATCAGTAATGAATTATTCCACTTTTTGTGTACACATTTCTAACTATATAACCCATAATGCTAAATACATGCGGAGACGACATCGCTATTAACGCATTAACTGTGTTTTCACCGCTGTAATCTTATTGAAACAAAGTACGCACATCATTTATATATTTGTTTGTGTAAATAATATTATGTGTTTTACACATTTAACACTAAGTTTGATTGAAATGTTAGTTTTAGAAGTGTTTGAAGATTTTTTATTCGTTGTGTTCTTCGAAAACTCATAAACTTAAAAATTAGAAGTAACGATAGATTAATTTCACGTTCATGTTAATGAAAAATAATAAAATATAACACACCTATTTTTAAACTGAACTATGAATTAACTAAAAAAATGAGCTGCATTAAAACAGAATTAAGTTTTAGAAGCTTGCGAGACATTTAAAAGATAACGGCAGCCTGACATAACATAGTAACTTGCGACAAAAATGTAATAAAGCCAATAGCTTTAATTCTGCCCAGATATGGCCAGGTGGTTAAGGCGCTCGACTCGTAATATTAGGGGCGCGGGTTCGAATCCACGTCACACCAAACATGCTCGCCCTTTCAGCCCTGGTTGTGTTATAATGTGACGGTCAATCACACTATCGTTGGTGAAAGAGTAGCCTAAGAGTTAGCGGTGGGTGTTGATATGAGAACTAGCTGCCTTCCTCTTGTATTACTAAATTAGAGACGTCTAGTACAGATAGCGAAATTGAAAACAAACTAAACATAACAGCAATTTAAACAGCATTGTTGTCAGTTCTCTAAATGTTTTATTTACTCTTGACACCGAGTAGAGATAATGACAAAATAATTATTACATACTTTAGTGTTTTCAGCGGAAATGTAGAAATGTTTATATTTTTTCCAAATACTTTCTTTAAACGTTACACCCAACTACATTCAAAATTTAGCTACAATATTGATATACCATTTCTATTAAATCTACAAAAGGTTACTTTAATGAACTGCACACTTGGAATTTTCTGTTCCTTATGAGTCTGAGTAACATATTATTGTTTTTATTCTGAGTAACATATTATTTTTTTATTCTGAGTAACACACAGTACAGTTATATTTTCCATTAACTACACGCATTAATATTTTTATTGTTATTATTACTTAATAATAAATGTAGTTTTTTAAATGAATTATACAACTGATCTTTTTTTCTTATTAATATCATAACCAACATAAGACAATTTTATTTTTTAACGTTACACATGAATCGTATTATTTTTCAGTGTTATAATACAATGTTCAGTTCATTTCTTTGTTTTCAATGCTACAGTTATTCATTATTTAGGTATAGTGAACTATAGAGTCTTAAAACCTGTTTTATTTTATTCTTTTCTAAAACACACAATCAACTAAAGTTTGATATTTTAAAAAAATATACATATTAGCTAATTAGATATTTCATTTTAATACACAAGCAATTAATATACGTCTAGTGTACAAATCTATATAAATATAATAGTAATATATGTTGTATATCCATTTAACTACTTCGCATGGTGTGGATGGATCTTCATCAAATTTGGTATGGAGGTTAACTGAGTCCATAGGGAGATGTAAGGGAATAAACTTTTCATGCCCAAATCGTTAATTCATAGATCATGAATTTATATAACTTCTTCAGGGAACGAGTACTTTAGCTAATGTTTTAAAATGATATCAAGTTTGACAATGACGGGTTTAAGTACTTGTATAAAATAAGAACTGCACTCGTTATTTCTTTTCTTGAGTAAAAGTTTTGACACAAAAAGTGATTAAAAAAAAGATTGGTTCGGTATTAATACAGTTTAGTCCAAAACTGGAAATGGAAGAGAATGTACATAAAATTTCGAGAGATATTTAATTTTGGGATCCCACACATGACCTAGTTAATCGAGATCTGTTGTGCAACTTTGCGAAACAAATACCGAGAACGACTGGACACACAACTCACAGGTTTACTAAAGGTCAAAGATGACTATGGCCTTCTTCCAATCATAGCTTTCATGCATTTACCCCAACTTGTCCTCAGGGGGTGCAACAGTTGTACAGGAAATTAGTGGCTGTTGCTAGGTCATTAACTGTCAGATTTTACTATTTCGCGCCATATATGTATATACATATATATATATATATATGGATCTTACTGAAAATGACACATAAAGTTAACGTAAAGTCGTAAGTAGTTTTTGTCTTTTCCTACTGGTTTATGTCAGATATTAATAATGCTACTAGTAAGATGTGTTTGTGTCTTATAGCAAAGCCACATCGGGCTGTCTGTTGAGCCCACCAAGGAGAATCGAACCCCTGATTTTAGCGTTGTAAAGCCGTAGACTTACTGCTGTACTAGCGGGGAGCCACTAGTAAGATATCCAGGTTCTTTGAAGCTTATTTTGGCGTCAGTTTTACCTGGGATAGATATGATGTTACATATAAAACAACTGTAATTGCAGTAAAGAAATAACTAGATGCTATCTTTAATTAGCCCCTCGGTGTGGATTCCTGTACGTGGTGAGGGGACCTCCCAGGGAAGGTTCTGTTCTATCTGGTTACCTTCTCTGGGATCTAAACATCCACCCACGTGTTTGCCGTGCGTGGCGACCCGTGAAGGGGAGGAGAAGATCCTGGTGGTTGAGGGGTCCAACCCTAACACACCACTTTGGCCTCGAATTCCTGTAGACGGGCGGCCTTTGGGTGGCCCCCCTTGGGTCAATCGGCTGGTCCACTTGGGCTAGAGTCAACCAAGTACCAGTGTTGGAAGTTCTCAACGGGTGTTGTGGACATTGTGCCTGATGCTGGTGTTTGGGTATAGTGCTCACGAAACCCTGGCGTTGCTGCATTGTCCTTGCGTGACTTTGTAGTGCGTCCCCTTGTAGGGCTCCATGGTGGGTGGGGTCAGTGGGTACCGAAATTTTTTCCCTTTCCTATGGATCCTCAAAAAAATTTAAATAAAATTGTAAAAAAACAGTCAATGGGTAAGCGACCACGTCTTGAATACTCAGAACAGCAATCTTCAACATCAGTAACACATGTACCTCATTTTCTTATATTACATTCTCTTTCGGAAAAACCTTTAGGGCAAATGTCCCCTTTTTTTATTCAAAAGGGACTAGAGGGACTTGCTGGCTCTCCAAAATCAGTAAAGAAACTTCGATCTGGTGACATATTAGTTGAAACATCCACATCCCAACACAGTGAACTCCTGTTGAAATCAAAGGCAATTGGGGATATACCTATTGAGGTTACACCCCATGCTGCCTTGAATTCTTCACAAGGAGTTATTGTTGAAAGGGATTTGAAGAACGTTCCCGAGTCAGAGATTCTCGCTGGTCTCTCCACTCAAGGAGTTTCTGCAGTGAGGCGCATCTCCACTCGCAAAGATGGAATTACACTGCCAACAAATACCCTCGTTTTAACATTTACTTCACCACGTGCACCTGCCACCATCAAGGCAGGTTATCTCATTGCAGGGTTCGGCCATACATACCAAACCCTCTTCGATGTTTCCAATGTCAGAGATTCGGCCACTCAAAGACATCTTGTCGTGGTTCCCTGACATGTGCTCGTTGTGGAGGCAAGGACCACGATGCCTATGACTGTGACATGAACCCACATTGCGTAAACTGCAATGGTTCTCACCCTCATACTTTCATTCTTGCCCAAAATGGTTGGAGGAAAAGAGGTGCAGCGTTTGAAAACGACACATAACATTAGTTATCCTGAGGCTTGGAAATTGCTGTCCACAACTCCATCTCGGACATATGCTGCTGCACTTCATTCCACAACTACAGTGGGAGTGCAGACAGATCTCTCTGTGCCTCCAAAAGAATCGTTTTCAAAACAAATGAAAAGCCTTTGACCTCCGTGGTTAGAAAGGTTGATGAATCAACTACCACACCTATCTCTGTCCCTCCCATACCTTCCAACACACCTCAAGATCCACGTCCTTCAGTTTCAAATACAGGCATTTCTTCTGATACATCTTTTCTCCCACCACAAGAGACAACACAATTATTCGTTCGCGTCCTCAGTCACTAGATTCCCCTTCCAATAACAAAAACCTGCCCACCCGACACAGAGCAGGATCCATGGAGGTTGATAGACCTCCTCCAACTAAAGACAGTAAAGAAAAAAGACGTGGTCGTAAACCGAAGGGTTCTCCAGCCACTTCACCTACCCGTTCTTAAAATGGCCACCTTGATACAATGGAACTGTCGAGGTTTACGTTCTAATCTGGATGATATCAAAACGCTGATTGCTTCCTACCATCCTGTTTGTCTTTCTTTACAAGAAACATTTCTCAAAACTGCTGATACTGTCTCCATTCGGCAGTTTTCTCTGTACAGAAATGACAGGTTGTGTGATGGTCGAGTACATGGAGGGGTGGCACTGTTGGTTGATCAACACGTGCCCACCCTGTCTTTGTCACTCAACACACCCTTGGAGGCTGTAGCCATCCGTATTTCCTTGGGTCATACCATCACTGTTTGTTCTCTGTACCTGTCCCCTGGAAAGACATATGATCAATCAGATCTGGATGCTCTCGTTGAACAATTGCCATCTCCGTTTCTAATCCTAGGGGGATTTTAATGGACATCATCCCCTCTGGGGAAGTGCTATTATTGATGGGAGGGGCCGATCTGTAGAGCGGATGCTCTCTGATCACAATCTTTCTCTTTTCAATACTGGTTCTTCCACTTACTTTCATGCACCTAGTCAATCCTTTACCGCTATTGATCTCTCAGTTTGCTCCCCTTCATTATTTTCCCATTTTTCATGGAGGGTTGACAGTAATCCACTAGGCAGTGATCATTTTCCAATCCTTATAAGAGAGACTGGCCGTGGTCGATGCCACCCTACCTGCGTGCCCCGGTGGAAGCTGGATCAGGCAGACTGGTCCACTTTCACTGCTCTCGCAGAACTTGATCCTGCCATTGTAAATCAGCCATCAATAGACGACTGTGTAGCAGCGGTAACTGACTGTATTACACATGCAGCTGCTCAGTGTATTCCTAAAACCTCGACACGCTTTCCACGATATCCTCGTCCGTGGTGGAATCCTGCTTGCCACTTAGCACGGAAGGCTCAAAAGCGGGCCTGGGATACTTTTCGTAGATATCCCACACTTTCAAACCGGGTTGTTTTCCAACGGGCCCGTGCACATGCTAGGTGGGTAAGACGTCACAGCCAGAAGGAATCTTGGATTAAGTTCACAACCAGTATATCTTCTACCACCAGTTCCAAGATCATATGGGACAGGATTCGAAAGGTTAATGGACACTACAATTCTATCCCCCCTCTCGATCTTACTCTCTGATGGTCAGGAGGTGACTGATGTTCGGAACATCGCTAACACTCTAGGTGAAAGCTTTTGCCGGGTATCTAGCACTTCTGCTTGTTCCTCCACCTTCCTGGCCATCAAGACTCGGGCGGAGCGATCACCTCTTTCCTTTCGAACTAACTGTTTCTTTGACTATAATCGTCCTTTTACCCTGGTGGAACTAAAAATGGCCCTTCATCGGTCTGCCAGTACGTCTGTTGGACCTGATGATATTCATTATGACATGCTGCACCATTTATCTCCTGCTTCTCTTAATGTCCTTCTGATTGTTTTCAACCGGATCTGGCAGAAGAATGTTTTTCCTGATGCTTGGCGCCAGGCTATTATTTTACCTTTCTCTAAGCCAGGGAAAGATCCCAAGATTCCTTCAAACTACCGTCCAATTGCTTTGACGAGCTGTCTCTGTAAGACATTAGAAAGGATGGTTAATGCTCGTCTTGTTTGGTTCCTTGAATCAAACAACCTCCTCTCGCCCACCCAGTGTGGGTTCCGTCGACAGCACTCCACCACAGACCACCTAATTCGTCTTGAAACATCTATCAGAGAAGCCTTTCTCAACCGCCAACATCTTGTATCAATATTCTTTGACATAGAGAAGGCTTACGACACAACATGGAGGTATGGCGTTTTGCGAGACCTCCATACATATGGGTTACGTGGCCATCTACCCATGTTTATTAAAAAAATTTTTAATGGACAGGAGATTCCAGGTTCGTGTGGGTTCGACACTTTCCCGTTCTTTTGTACAGGAACTTGGAGTCCCTCAAGGATGTGTATTGAGTGTTACACTCTTCAGTATAAAGATAAATGCCATCACTGAACAACTCCCTCTCACTGTTGCGAATGGGCTGTATGTCGATGACTTTCACATCTCATGTCAGTCGTCAAACATGAGATATATTGAGCGGCAACTACAAACCGCCCTCAATTGTGTACGGAAGTGGACTATGGCGAACGGCTTTAATTTCTCTCTCTCCAAAACTGTGTGCATGCACTTTTGCCGTCGACGGGTATTCACCCTGATCCTGAACTTCATATCGGTGGAGTTTTGCTGCCAGTTGTCCCGGAGACCAAGTTCTTGGGGCTTATCTTTGATCGTAAACTGACCTTTATACCACACTTAAAGCAGCTTCGGGTCAAATGCACAAGAGCACTGAACATTCTCCGTGTTCTCTCTTCTACCAGTTGGGGCAGATCGCTGTTCAATGTTAAAGGTATATCGTGCTCTTATTAGATCGAAACTCGATTATGGATCAATGGTCTATGGCTCTGCCAGACCCTCAGCCTTAAAGATGCTGGACCCCGTTCATCACCAAGGACTTCGACTCTGCACCGGGGCTTTCCGTACCTCTCCAGTTCAAAGTATATACATTGAATCTCATGAACCTTCTCTACACCTTCGCCGTTTGCAACTATCTTTACAATATACTTCGAAACTTCATTCCTTACCAAAGCATCCCACCTGGAAATGTGTTTTCCTTCCTCGGTGGGCAGTACTTTTTCAGAACAGACGATCTGTCATTGCTCCGTTTGGCCTTCGCATCCGGAAGCAATTGGATGAATTGGGTCTGTCCTTGGATAACATTGCATGTTCCACAGGTCGGCCCATCCCACCATGGCTTATTACAGCCCCAAATGTGACCTTTCTTTCAGTCACCTAAAAAGGCAGATACTCCAGATTGGAAGTACCGTCTTTTATTCAATGAATATCTTTCAAACAATCATTCAGTTCCTATTTATACAGATGGTTCCAAATCAGGTAATTCAGTGGGCTCTGCTATGGTTTGCTATGGATCAGTAGTTGCACGCAGAATCCCTTCTACAGCTTCTGTGTTCACTGCTGAACTGCATGCCATATCTCTTGCCCTGGATCATATTGCAGCTGAGCAGTACTCCAACTGCACTATTTATACTGATTCGCTTAGTTCTATACTTGCCTTGGAATCGCTACACGTTGGCTCACATCCTATTCTCGCTGATATTCGTAACCGACTGGCCCGTTTCTCATTAGCAGTTACTTCAATCCAGTTTTTCTGGATACCAGGCCATGTTGGTATTCGCGGGAACGAGCTTGCAGACATGGCAGCTAAATATGTCTGCTTCAGCACCATCACTCCTATGCCTATTCCGTACATGGACTATGGTGTTATCTTCAAGGGTCGGCTCCGTGCCAGCTGGCAGTCCACTTGGAGTGAGCAACGTGACAACAAACTTTTCAAATCAAACCCAAAATTGGACTTTGGCCATCTAGCTTCCGTAAAGTTCGGAAGGAGGAAGTTGTTCTCACTAGGCTACGCATTGGTCACAGTTTTTTAACTCATCATTTTCTTTTATCTGGAACTGATGCACCAATGTGTAATTTGTGTAACACTCAAATCACTATCAGCCACGTTTTACTTTCTTGCCATCGTTACAATTCTCAACGACGGCAATATTTTAAACATATTTTTCCCAGGGTCAATCTGTAACATTGGACAGAGTTATTGGTGATGGTGACTCTGTCCACCTTGATAATGTTTTTAATTTTTAATGGCCATTAACCTTTTAATCTCATTTAAGTGTTGCATGTTTATTCATTACACCTTTTTAATTGTGGTTCCTTTTTTACAGTTTTAATCTCTCTCATTCAATTTGACATTGGACAATAGCCAGAACATAAAATAACTCGACACCAGGACTGGAAAGGCCACCTTCAGGTGACTAACGCTCCTGTTTGAACTATCCGTTTGAACTACTCGTTAGTCATCCTGGCGAGTTGTTATTATACTTTTACTGCATATCATTTCACACTTTTACTAATTAACTTTTTAGTACTGGCCATATTGGCTCATAACCCGGAACCAGGACTGGAAAGACCAACTTCAGGTGACTGACGGTGGTTTTTATACTTACCTGTTAGTCTTCCTGGCGGGTTACGATCATTACCATTCTGCTACAGGTAGTTCTTTACAACTTTGTTGACTGGATGTCAACATTGGTTTTTACGCCATTTTCTGTCTTAATTGCCGTTTTGCTTTTATCTTCAATTACTTCTACAAATTTTACTCCATTTACTTGACTTTATCCTTTTACTGGACATTTGGCTACTCATTATTACGATTTTGCGGAGTGTCTTTTAAAACTTTTACTTTCTTTTACATTTTGATAATAGCTGCTATGACACATAACCCAGAACCAGGACTGGAAAGGCCAACTTCAGGTGATTGACGGTGGTTCTTGAACTTACCTGTTAATCTTCCTGGCGGGTTATGATCATTACCTTTTTGCTAGAGTAAATACCTTACAACTTCTTATACTCTACCTTTTATCTTAACATTGTAGACTAGGTGTCAACATTGGTTTTATACTTTTTTGTTTTACCTTCAGTTCCATTTATGTCTATTACTACATTTATTTATTTATTTTTTTACATTTTTACCGAATGTCTGGCGCAGATAGCCTCGCTGCTTTGTGCCATAAAACACTAAATCAATCAATCAATCAATCAATCAATCCTTAATTAGTGTGATGACTGGAGAGTCTTTCTAAAAGTAAAACCTCTGATTTTGAACCCGTAATGAATAAATAAAAGGAAATTTGAAAGAAAAACAAACAAACTCGCTTACAGTTAACGTAATTTTTGTCACAGATTTTAGGCCTATTGATTTCTAACACTTCGACACTTAAACCATACGTTTTAGATATGTATTATTTGCATGTAAAACGATTGCATTCAGTTATTATTATAAATGGAAATTGTTTATAAATTGTTTTTAATTTTAAAATTACAAGTAACAAAAAGTACAGAACAAACTCTGATGTAGGTCTAACTACTTTCTAACATCAGCCATAGAAATATGTAGGCATTTGTCTTGTCATTGTTTTCATAACTGGTTTTCTTCCTTTGAATCTCAATCATTTTAGCCAAACGGAAAAGTGACTTTTCTTTATACATGCTGCCTTTGTTCGAACAATTTACCACCACACGAAATGTAAGCATTTTGTAATTGGTACTATACCAGTACAATCCTCTTAATGTTAGCCTCAATCGATGTCTGGTTGGGAACTACTGTCTGTCCCTCAAGATGGCGGACAGCAAATTTGTAATGTCAAGTGTACACCCTCTAAAGATAAACTCATCACTGTGACGTTCATACAATAATTTATTTTCATCTGATATTTGTAACGAGTCTGTGTTAGTTACACTAACCGATTCGTGGTGTTTCTGAAGTAAACCAACGCTACTTTCACTTTTGGAAATAATCGGTTCGTTTCACAAATCAAACATTTAAGTATTGTAGCTTGAAACCAGCGTTGGCTTTTCGGAGGATTAGTCATAAAAGTTATTTTAGCTCTTTTGCTGTTGATTACGTATATTTGGAGCGATAAGAATTTAATAACATAATACACGTAGTTTCAAAGAAAGGGTTTTTCCTAGCTAAGAAACTAAGATTTCAAATAAAATAATCTGTTACATAAAATTAAGGTTAGAGGTTTAATGAAATAAGAATTACGATAATACTGACATTTTATTCACTTTCGGCGAGAGTATATCACTGTATAGATGAAAGGTCTATAGGAAATTCCAATGTGATAAGTCTGAGATCTTATTAGGACAAAAAATAACCAGCTTTCGACACTCGCTGTGGGAAGAGCGCAAACAGCTGTTTGTACAGTTTAATACTTAACATTAAAGAAAATCGTTAAAAATGGTAGGCGAAGAGTGTGATTTGTTATAGTCAAGAAGATATATAACAAGCGATAGAAAAACGGTAATGTATGAAACTGATAGAAAATTAATAACCGTTGTAATGAATACGTGAAAGGCACAAAGTCTGCTATATGATAACAAAGTAAAAGGTAAAACATAAATCAACCAATTCTTTACAGCTTCTAAAAGTTTATCTACATAAGTAAACATTGTTTCAACTTTCAAGATTTATTACATTATAAGAAATAAAGCTACAAAAACACCAATCTTGATATATTCTAACATCCGGAATTTGAAATTTTAAAGATTTTTGAAATTGAAAGATCAAATATTAATGACAAATTTTTTACACGATAAAAATCAGACATTATAACCACACAAAGAATATTATATTATCATTGACACCATGATAAAAGATTTGAATCACTTTAATAAATTTTATACATTAAATTGAGTTGTTGTAATTTTGTAAAAAAAAAGTAATTTTTTGTGCAAACAGACTTTTCTACATTATTCTACGAAGGTCTTATTTGGGGTAATTTAACGCAATATCACAAATTGTGTCTGGGAATCCATCTTCAATCAATGAGAACTAGTATTTTATTTCACTTTATTTTTTCCACACTGGTTTGCAAGAAGATTTATGACTAAATTTCTTGTCTAACTGCTATCATAGCTGCACTATTGACTTCAACTTATTTTCTAAAAACAATCTGACAGAATGTCGAGATTCTTTTAATTAATGTAATGCCTGGTCACTACGTGCAAGGCTTCTACCACAAACTAAGGTTTCTAACATTTGTTTTCATGGCATGTTTATATGAAATTTTGCCTGTTAAAACCCAGTACATCAGTAGAATATTTCAACTACTTTATTGAAGCAGTTCAACTGTTTGAAAACTTGTCTTCATGTCCCCCATGTTGTTGTGTGCACCTGCTCTCATGTATCTTCAGTTACTGCAAGATGCCCCACAAGCGTTAATCTGTGATGTCCAAATAAACACAGACATCTGGGAAAATAACAGATAAAGCCGCACATTTACGATTAGATCAGTTGTTTGTTTTGAATTTCGTGCAAAGTTACACGAGGGCTATCTGCGCTAGCCGTCCCTAATTTAGCAGTGTAAGACTAGAGGGAAGGCAGCTAGTCATCACCACCCATCGCCAACTCTTGAGCTACTCTTTTACCAACGAATAGTGGGATTATCGTCACAAAATAACACCCCCATGTTTGGTGTCAGATGGATTTGAACCCGTGACTCTCAGATTATGAATCGAGTGCCTTAGCCACCTGGCCAATTAGATCAAAGTTTATTTAGTACATGTATTACCACGGGACAACACAAAGGAAACAAAAAGTAAGACGAAGTTTGTTTGTTTGTAATTAAGTACAAAGCTAAACATTAGACAATCTGTGCTCTGCCCACCACGGGTTTTGAAACCCGGTTTCTAACATTTTATGTCCATAGACATACTACTGTCCCACTATGTGGGATAGTACGCTGAAACAAAAGAGTCTTAAGAAAAAAGATTAAGAGAAGATACAAACAAAGTGATGCGTGTTAATTACACAGTAATCAGCGTTTTAGGTCCCCTTCCCTTGACTTAATATTAGACGATGGTAATCCTGTCAATTTTTACGTCATGAAATTACCGGAGGGAAGAAGAAAAGGAGGGGCAAGTTGAATGAATAGTATTTCCCGTACAAGGAACTCAAAGCTGGCATGTAAATTTGTCGAAGCTATTGGACGTAATGCACAATTTGTCAGACGAGTTAACTTTTGTCCCCATATTTACAATTATTCAGTTCACAATAAGTTATTAAATATCACTACAAAAAAGTGATTTTAATTTTTTTTTAATTTCATTTTATAGACTAATGGGATAAAAAAATCTTTTTTTTTAAGTCAAATTAGCATTGTACACAGTTTGGTGAAAACATTAAGAAAATAATTAAGGAAAATATCTATTCACAGTTTTTGTTTTTTGTTTGCTTTTTTTAAGCACACACCGACTTCCTTATTACAAAATATCTTGAACTGTTAAAAAAAGATACGTCGTGTTATGATGTACCAGACTATCGCTACAGAATCTTACATTGGAGCCGTCGATGAACTGTAAGATTAACGGTCAATTTCCACTGGTTCAACATGGCCAGGTGGTTAATGCGCTTGACTCATAATCTGAGGGTCGCGAGTTCGAATCTTCGTCACACCAAACATGCTCGCCCGTTCAGTCGTAGGGGCGTTACAATGTCACGGTCAATCCCACTATTCGTTGGTAAAAGAGTAGTCTAGGTGGTTAGGGCGCTCGACTCGTAATCTTAGGGTCGCAGGTTCGAATTCCAGTCGCACCAAACATGCACGCCCTTTCAGCCGTGGGGGAGTTATAATGTGACGGTCAGTCTTACTATTCGCTGGTAAAAGAGTAGCCCAAGAGATGGCGGTGGGTGATGATGACTAGCTGTCTTCCCTCTAGTCTTACATTGTTAATTAGGGATGGATAGCGCAGATAGCCCTCGTGTAGTTTTGCACGAAATTCAAAAACAAACAAACAATTTCCATTATTCGATCAACTAATAGTAAGACAAAAGTTAGCGGCGAGTGCTTTTGTCTAGCTTTCTTCCTTCTAATCTGTCAGTTCAAAATTAGATATGATTATGTGCAGACAACCCTTGAATAGATTTGCGAAATAGATTTGGACATTAAATATATTCATGGGTAAAAGTCAGCTTATAAGTAGCGTTAGGCCAGTCGACTTAGTCAGCCTAAGCGAAGTGTGACAATATCAACTCACAATTACTTTACTCTAGATCGGATATAAGACTCTTTATTGTGTATAAGTTTGTAAAACTTGTATATAAATCATCATTTATACTAAGCATTTGTAATAACCATTATTAAAAATCGTATTATTTGTATATTAAAATATATTTGTGTTAAAAAAAAATCTTGTGCATCAATCTTGTTAGCAAATACCATCAATTTAATATATAACATTTGATTAACTTTTAAATTCAAATTTCCCGTTATTTGAAATAGTAATACGTTAACATATGTAACATAATAAATCGGATACGCGTCTTAAATAAATTATAATACGCGACAATACATAAATTTGGATATATGTTCCTTACACTTAATTTCTAGATACATGGATATATGTTCATCACTCATAACTATTACCTGTTTATTATGTGTGGCTACTATACACCTGGATGACGTGTTTATTGTTCATCTTCTGTGTCGGAACTCTATCAATGTGCTGTTGTCATTACGATGATTTGATTGTGCTTCCTGATACTTTATCACTGGTTAAGATACAACCGTAAAATCTGTACTGATTCATTGAAACATTAACACAGAGGATAAAAGTCGACTTTTAATGCATTTTTTGTTTGTTATTTACTCTAAATTTAGTATGTTTTTGAAAAGAAAAAATGCTCATAATTATCTTTAGTTTCAAGATAAGCTAGAACAAATAACAAAATGGCATTTTGAAATGACAATGAAATTTGATCAGTATAGAATTTTACCGACATTAAAATTTAAAAACGAACTAGAAGTTAAAAGAAGGTGTTAAGTGAGAAAAGAGACTGGAGTATATCAGCTTTGTGTTTATGTAGCAAGCTGTAACTATAATATTTATTATGTTGATGACACTGACTTTTTAGTTAATCAGTGTTGTGTAAATGTAACTAGTCACATTGTTTAGTACGTTACAGCAAAGGTCACGAAGATGTATTGATGAAACAACAACAAAAGGGAAAACGATGACAGTTCCTTTATTAGTACTGAAACTACTAATTTCATTAGAAAGGATGGCGTTCATGGAAGCCACTTCAACTATACATGACAGCATCTAGTAAGTGTGTAAAGGAAAGATCCCTGGAATGGTTAACATGTGATATATATCTTTAAAAATAATATGGCTGCAAGGATTGATCAGTGAGAGATAAATACATGTCACATGGTATATTAGCTAAAGTAATGATTTGGGTATCTTCAGTTAAAAATCTGATAGTATATTGTCAATTAACTGACATAGTTGAAGACACAACCCTAGGATCATTACTGTGACACTGATAGGTATAGCTGAAGGAAATACCTGTTATTACATCAACATAATAGATATTATCACTTGATTCATTTAGCTAAAGAGATAATATCCGAGATGCTTACTTTAACAAGTCAATATATACTGTTAATTGATACATACAGGTGAAAAAAATACATGAGATGATTAAATTAACATAGATAGACTATTAGTTGATAGAGATAAATGAAGACACAATCCATTGGATGATTACTTTGATATTCCATAAATTCACTGTGATTTGAAGAATAGAGTTGAAGTGGCTACCCTTGTGTTAATCACTATAATAACCAAGTTACTGAAACAAGATAGACGTAGGTAAAGAGACAATCCATGTGATGAGTACTTTATCATTTTATAAATATAATATCACATTACAGAGATAAATGAGATGACAGTTCATTGCATATTTCCAAGGTATGGAACAATGACCAAACCATGTATCATTCAAATGTTCATAGTAAGAATCAAATTAATAAAACTTTAACTTTTATTTTTATTTAAATTAACTTGAACACTTCAGATTTACTGTCAGTTAATATATAAGTGAAATGACTAACCTTGTGACAATCACTACAAGAACTAAAAACAAATGTTATTTAATAAATGTAGCTAAAGAGAAAATCTATCTGAAGATTATTTTAAAAATTACATATATATATTCTCAAATCACAAATACAACTGGAGGGACAATCAATTGAATGATCAATTCTAAATTTTATAGATATATAAGTAATTTGATAGATGTAGCTGATGTGAAAACCCGTTTGATAATTAATTTATCATTTCAGAGACACGCACAGTCACTTGAAAATATAAAGCTGAACTGACTATCCTTGAAATGGTCAATAGGATAGACCAAAATGTACCATAATATGGCAGGTACAGATGAAGACATAATCCACTGGATGATTACTGTAACATTTTATAGAAATACTGTAAATTGATAAATATAACTGAAGAGACAACTCATCAAATTATTACTATAACATTTTCTAGATATACTGTCTCTTGAAAAATGTACAAGATTTAAAAAAAAAGGAATTAAAAACTTACAAATAGTGATCATCAAAAGTAAGGACACAAAGCTGGAAATATTATAGATACTTTTTACTCAAATTAAAAACTGCTATCTTGGCTTCATACTGTTACCTACTATTACATATGATTTGTAATTTGAGTAAATAACATCTATGGTGTCTCCAGTATAGTTTCCTTAATTTTTTTATAATCCCTATTTGCAGGTTTTTAATTCAAATTGTTTTATTTATTTTGTTTACTTGCTTTTTTTATGCTCAACTTTGGACAAAGGATTACTTAATATGGTAGCTAACATTATACATTGTAACAATAATAACACTGCACAACAAAGTTTTTGCTTCTTGAACACTGTTGGGTGTTCCTTATAGATTTTTGGCTGCTGATCACGAAAATCACATCCAAATTTGCCTATCATGTACCGTTTCATCAAAATCTTCAGTTTTGCAACAATGGAAAAACGATGTCAGGGCAACTGGAATTTGTCAATGCTTGTTGACTACTATTGAACACTGCAATGTGATGCACCAGACATTGAATATAAATGAAAATCAGAAGCAAAACACTTTTAATTATGTTGAACTTAATAGTGTATTAGAAACATAAACGCAATTAAATACGTTATTGCCGGTAAACAGTTAACTGACTATTTCTCAGAGTTCCTACATGATGAAGCAAAACCAAAACTATATTTGTGCATACCAACCAGGTACCTGTCACAATCAGCAAAAACTTTTCACAAAAATTGTTGTACAGTTTAACTTATCTAGTAGCTGGCTGATACAGTCTCCTCATAGATAAAATAGTGGTTGGTTCTTTATAGACTAATTGTATAGCAAATGGAGCACTGAGTATATACATGTTACAATCATCTAATGTTCATCTACTATTGGTTGGTAATTCCCGTTTCATCCTGTACTTAAGCATTAGAAATGCCAGATATATATAAGAAAACAAACTTTAACGATTAATGATAACATTGTTTACACTAGAATTATGATGTTTTTCAGCTTATGTAAAAAACAAAAGAAACAATTTGATTTTTCATTACATCTAAGACTTTTGCAATACCTTATTTAGTATTCTAGGGAAGGTTAGGGAGCAATATATCAAACCATTTTTGTTGTGGGCTGACAAAAGAATAATTATAAGAAGAATTACAAATGAGTTGTTTTGTGTGTGTGTTTGTGTTTTCTTATAGCAAAGCCACATTGTGCTATCTGCTGAGCCCACCGAGAGGATGCGAATCCTTGATTTTAGCGTTGTAAATCCGTAGACATACCACTGTACTAGCACTAGCGGGGGGCAAAGAACTGTTTTAAGTGGAATTTCTTTCCATTTTAAGTTTAATATGTGTGCTATTTATGCGTTTTATATGTCTCCAACCTTAGCAGTTAGTAGTAAAGTTTTAAAGTGTTGTTTAAACTGAATTTTTACTGTTTAAGAAGCTTTTTCTCCAAATGTTCTGTTAGGGTTTTGTGCAATTCCTGTTATGAGCTATATGCCATGAAGAAACAATCTACTGGATGATTGGCTTTTTATAAACATATTGCCACTTGAAAGATATAATTGAAGATACTATTTACTTGGATGGTTACTTTATCATTTCCTATATATATTGTTACTTGATATTCAGAAGCTAGTGTCACTTTATAAATACTTCCAAAAAAGCTACCCATTTGACAGAGACAGCTGAATTGACTATCCATTGAAAGACTAATATTTCATAGATATGCTGTAACTTAATAGAAATAGGTGAAGAGAAAATTCATCAAGTGATTGATTAATTGAACATTTCTTAAACACATTGTCACTTGATAGATACAACTGAAGTACTATCTTTCTGATGATCATTATAACAAGTGAAAGCTATTGTCATTTTATAAACAAAGAGACAATCAATCAGATGGTTACTTTAGTATGTCATGTATATATTGTCGCTTGAAAGGTATACTTGAAGTGAATATATAATTTCACTTGATTGATATTGCTGAGGAGACAATGTATCAGATTATTATTATAACACCTGATAAACAAACTTTTTCTTCAAGAAGAAAGAAATGTGGCCTATATGTTATAGTCTCCTTCTGGCTGGTCAACTAAAGGGAAAGCTCCCTAATTATTAAACATGAATCTTCAAAGGTCGTTAATGCAACTTACGAGTAAATAGTAGTCGCTTCTAGTTATAATTCTACGCCCACCCCGTAGATCGTTAATATGATACTTTTTATCGTTATTTCAAACTGAAATGCAATTCTAAATAAAGAAACAGACTCAGATTATGATAGTCCATTGTAGGTTTTATTTCAATAAAATGTTCTATCGCTAAGATAATCAACGAGGAATAAGAAACACATGGCGCCAGAGACGAAAACAACCATATTTAAATTCACACACAAAAAGAAAAATATTTTAAGATACCAACTGAAACTATGGTGGTAATTCAACAAGACCCCACGTGAAAAAAAGAAAAGTACGTTAGAAGACCTCCTAGTTCTGAAACAGACGTTTGTGAACGACACTGCAACGTGCTTCCTAAATTATTATTCAAGGCTTAGTAAAGTATATTCGTGCAAACTACACATCTAGATGAATGTATACAACACCAGCTTAGCCTTTTTCGTATTTTGTCTCTTCCCTAAACTGTTTAGGATTGTGAAATGATTCGTTAATTAAAATAAAAATAAAAGTTAGAGTTTTATTAATTCGATTCTTACTATGAACATTTGAATGATACATGGTTTGGTCATTGTTCCATACCTTGGAAGACAGAAAAGTTTGAATGATACATGTTTTGTTTGGTCGTACTTTATATGTTGGTAGTAAAGAATATTTTAATGATACATGTTTTTATTGTTTCATGTATTGGTCAAAGAGATATTTTAACTGGCACATGATTTGGTTTGTTTGTTTTTTTCTGAATTTCGCGCAAAGCTACATGAGAACTATCTGCGCTAGCCATCCCTACTATAGCAGTATAAGGCTAGAGGGAAGGCAGCTAGTCATCACCACCCACCGCGAATCCTTGAGCTACTCTTTTACCAACGAATAGTGGTATTGACCGTCACATTATAACGTCTCTACGGTTGAAAGGGCGAGCATGTTTGGTGTGACAGGGATTCAAACCCGCGATCCCCTGATTACGAGTAAAGTGCCTTAACCACCTGGCCATACCGGCCCTAAATGGTGTGGCCATTCGTTCATATGAGAGATGTCAAGAACTCCGTTTTTAAAAAAAGTGTTACTTCTGAGTGAGTGTAGAGTGTTAGAAAGTTTAAAGGCAACTTCTAGCTGTACGTAGTAAAATGATTTTCATCATTATATCCAAATAAGGGTAGATAAAAGTTGTTTGATACGTAACTTGATAATTCTTCCACATGTTAGTGATCAAAACCTGTTTTATTCGTTAAAAATATATCGTTATTTCTTATTAATGCTGTCAATAAATGATGTAACGTTAAAAATACTTTTGATCGTTGATTTTTGGTATGTGTATGGAAAACAGTTTTTAAATTTTTCTCGTCGTTTTTGCATAATAATATGTTAGAGAATTTTTTACTACTCTCTAGTAAAAATAAGCAAGAGCTATTTGATGATACTTTGCTCTATTTCAAACAAAATTCTTAGCATGTACATGAGCACAAAGAGTCACAAGATATATAATTTTAACCTTAGTTTCTTTCGAAGCAAAACGGGCCCGGTATGGCCAGGTGGTTAAGGCGCTCGACGCCTAATCTGAGAGACTCGGGTTCTAATCCCTGTCATGCCAAACATGCCCGCCCTTTCAACCGTGAGGGCGTTGTAACGTTATGGTCAATCCCAGTATTTGTTGGTAAAAGAGTAGCCCAATAGGTGATGATGACTAGCTGCTTTGTCTCTAGCCCTCGTGTTGCTTTGCGCGAAATTAAAAAACAAACAAAAACAAATCTTTCAAAGCAACGAGATATTATTGGTATATCCTCTTCTTTCCTATGTAATATTAGAATGAACAATTTCTAAGCACCTGATAGGATATTGAATACCTATGTATTCTGTATTCTTTAATTATTCTCAATACAATATCTGACACGTGAAAAATTAATGGCTTACTTTGTTCCTTTTTTTTTGCACGTGAGTACAAAATAACAACCTTTAATAAGTTTTTAGAAGCTCTGGTTTGAAATAGAAATCATTCAGGCACGTAAATAATGGAGCAAAAGGCAAATTTTGACTTCATGTGATCAACGAAATTTCACAAGCTGTTTCTTACGTGGCTTTCCTAGAAGCAAGGTCGATAACTGAGAGAATGAAAAGTGGAGACGACAAGCTATTGTTACATTTCTCGAAACCTCTTGCAGTTTAGTAACTCATTCGAACGTTAACCTTTTGTGTGAGTTCCTCAGAATCTATCATATGTTATGTTTCTACATACACATAGATACAAATATGTGTGTGCATTGAGAAATAATGAAAAAAAGCAAGAGAGAAAACAGACAAGGTGGGTAACGTCGGCTTTGATTAGGTTATATATACATATATATTTTAGATTTAAAAAAAATCATGTTAATATGTTTTGGTTAAAGGCTTGAATATTTTATGGTTATGATACATATATATATAATGTGTTTAAAACATTTATACTCATATGTTATGATGCATCTTATTTACTAAGCAAAATGTAGTCTACTGTTACTGTGTTTAAAATATGTGACTGCAGAGCTTTCACAGTTCATTGGCTGATCTTCTACTTATTTGACTCCTATGTGACATGATGTATGAATAAAAGGTGGTCATAAAAATGTATATAAAGCTCATCATCTCATGCGTTTGAATTTCAAACGATACATGAATATTTTTGTGGAGATTTTATAATTATGGATTATAATAAAAAAATCGCTTCAATTATCATTTTATCAGTTAAGAGAATACTCAAATATCTGGTGAAATTAACTCATCAGTAACTCTATTTTACTTCTATGTGATTCCTTTATTCGTAAGATTTCAATTTTAAGTAAACTTTAACCCGAATATAATTTTCAGATACCGCAATCTGATTAACTTTAAACCTATAAAATCATTCTTTCATCGAATTGCTATAATGTATCCATTACATTTTGTTAATTTCGTTTTTATTTTTGTGTATATTACAAACCCACCATTATGAAGAGCTTTTGAAGAAAAAGCTCTTACCACGATTAAATACAAAGACATTCACTTATAGTATAACTAGTTATATTAGTGTAAATACATACATACATATGACTTCTTTATTTTAAGAGAATAAACATTTAAACAGACAAGTGTGCACACATTTATATACACTTTTATATATACAAATAACACTATGTAACACAAATTTTGTTCCTGGATAGTATGTGTTATATCTTAATTGCTTATGTTGTAAAAGTACAGAAAATGGCCATTATTCCCTTCAAACCTTGCTTTTGTGACCTGGATAATGAAATTTAGAAATTAACCTATTTTCTATGTAAAAACGGGCAAATTTGCACATTTTCATTTATATAAGGTCTAAATAAAACAACATATGAATCAAGATTTACATCTATTTATACTAAAGTTATACAAAAATGTTTAGAAGTGAGCAGTTTATCGAGATTTGGCACTGTAATGTAAATCACTTTCACGTATTAGCCCCCCAGATATAGTCTCGGCATTCGACTTTGTTAGACCAAAATCTTTGATCAAGTCATTAAGGTCTTTTTTGGTTGGGGTAGCATGGGTTTCTCTCACCAGCTGCACCTCTAAAATTGTAAGGATCTTCAACGTCTACCTTCTCTTCTGATTTGTTGCTCTCTTCTGAGGATGGCTGCTTTCTCTCTAGCAAAGTGGGTATAGGGAGCTCAGGGCAGTGTGGCGCTGGGGCGATGGATGATGGTAGGCCCGGATACATAAAAGCAGATGCATTCTTGTCAGCCCGACGTTTGGAAGTGTCTACCACGCAGAAGTAGCAATTAAATAGCAAACTTCATGGCTCTCTTTTCCTCTTTGTACCATTCTGGAAAAGAGCAAAATAAAAATGTTATTATGAAAATTAAATTTATTTCATCCACAACTAATGTGTAAGATGTTCATGCAAAATATTTTATGTGTGATATTTTTTCTATACTATTGGAAATTAAAAAAATAATTAAAAGATATTTAAATTTTAAAAGGTCTAAAATTTATATAATATAAAACCTTACCATTCAAGGAAGCAAAAATTGTCCGTTTTACCTTCTAGAGTCTTTCTGCAGTGCTCGCAGGTAAAAATGAGGTGCCCAGGGTTTGTCTTGATTCCTGATAGGCATGCCGAAATATGCTTTGTAGGCTTCACGCATTTTAGCAGATGCTTTCAAATAGTAAATTTTCGCTATTGTCTTGATAATTTGGCACATACATAGCAGAATGCGTCTGGTGATTGCTTGCAGCTTCTTGATGTCATCTCTGATAAAATCAGATAGGTCTGTGTGTTCACTTAGGCACCTGAAGTGGTGAGCTCCTGTACTATGGAAACTTCTAGAAAATTCTAAAAGGTTCTTAAAAATTCTCGTAAGTTCTACAACATTCTAGAAAGTTCTCGAAAATTCTTGTAAGATCGAGAAAATTCTCTATCAGCTACTCAGCACTGAATCTACTTGGAATGTTCTGGGAAATGGGTAAATTTGAAAATTTCATTACCCAGGTCACAAAAGCAAAGTTTGAAGAGAAAAACAGATCTTTTCCATTTACTTTAGGCATAAGCAATTGGGAAATAACACTTTTTGCCCAGGAACAAGAAAAAGTAAAGATTTTGTCATATAGTGTAATCAAGAGCTGTGATTACGCATCATCATTACAATAACTTTTTCACCTCACAATAAGCTTGATTCAGCTGCAAATCCAATTTTTTTAATTTGATAGTAGGACTAGCTTTACGTACAGCTTGCCAAAACATTTAGTGATATTGCGCAAAATAATTATAAAATCATAACTGGAATTTATATTTTGGCAATGACAAAAATAAAAAATAAACACTTTTATCAAATCATTTCGATCCCTTTTCCTTCAGTTAAGTTTTTAAATAGGTTTTAAATAATAATTTGTGAAATATGGCTTTAAATTTTTACATTATATGATGTTTCATTTCAATAAGGAATATTGTCATATCATACTCCAAGAGTCGTTGAACGTGAATCCTGAAATAATAGTACTCTTCTACAGGATGTAAAGGACAGTACGTCTACTAGTACTTATTTCTGCCACATTATACTTCACTGACCGCGTTACATTCATGCGTGAAAATTAAGTTGGATCTAGTTCCAGTTTTTCTCTAAATAATTGTACGACTGTTACCTGGTTTCAGTGTACGACTATTACCTGGGTTCAGTGCTTTATTGAACATTCTTAATACCACTACAGACGAGTGTTTTTTTTTCTGTGTCCGGTTTGAGAAGAATGTACCTCATTAGTGTCTGGTTCATAAACTTGCTTACTGAAGTACTTTTTAATCATCCGAAGACTAATATGAAAGGTAGTTAGTTGCAGCTGAGAGCATATAATTCAGTCTTGAAGGAAGCACTTAACGATTGTAGAGAATCAGAATTGATATATATCAATTGTTACTCGTGTGGTCTGTCTGTTGGAATCTCATACAAACTATAAGATTAGTTACGATGCGGTTCCACATATTGCTAAGAATAAATTTAGAAGCCCCGTCGCCAAGTTGCTAGTCTGATGACTCACTGCAATAATGTCAATCTACAATTACACTTTGAAGCCTATAAATGGTTCATGAACACTTGGAATCATTTAAACTCTTTGATTCATTTCAAAGTTACAACTGAGACAAGACTGTATGAGACCATTACGTATAAATTATAAAGATATAGATTCTAAAGGGATTACGAAAGGCGGGACACGCAACTATCTTTATCTCACTGTATTAATTTTTTTGGCGATGTCTTAATCAACTTCGTTACAAAATGAAATCTTACACTGATTCTGACTTTACTACTTTAAGAGAAAAATAAATGTATTATAAATGTTGTGAACCTACTGTCCTATACTTACTCTTTATGGGCACATAAAATTCACTCTAGAATGTTTATTTTTCTCTATGTATACGTATCCGTAAAACATTTTGTTTCTATCTTTAATAACCTGAAATAAACAAGTGTTTTTGAACACTATTAAACAGATTACATAGTTTAATATATAAATCATCAACATTTCACGAGACTAAGATTTAAGTACTCTTTCAGTAACTTCTAAAAATGTTAGGATGTATAGATTCGCTGAAAAATACAATACTAGCTCGTAAACTTCACAATTGATGAATGCTAAGATAAGCTTGTTTGGTTGTTTTTGAATTTCGCGCAAAGCTACTCGAGGGCTATCTGCGCTAGCCGTCCCTAATTTAACAGTGTAAGACTAGAGGAAAAGCAGGTAGTCATTACCACACACCGCCAACTTTTACCAACGAGTAGTATGATTGACCATCATATTATTACGCCCCCACGGCTGAAAGGGCGAGCATATTTGATTCGAACCCGCGACCCTAAAATTACCAATCGAGCGTCTTAACCTCCTAACTATGCCGGGGCTGGTAAGAGAAGTACATTAAAATTATTTTCACTGTGTCAAATGTATTCATTTTTTTCTTTTTTTTTTACATTAAGCGATACTTCATATGAAATATTAAAGTTCAGGAAGGTATTCCGATTTCAAAACGTAAAAAGCGTATTTTGGTATTAATTAGTTCTGGTCAGAAAAATTCTATGGATCCAGATTTACATTTACCGAGTAGAGCAGAGCACGTGCTAAAGCACCCATGACTCACGCTTACACGTGTCACACGCCACGTGCGAAGTTGAACAGTAAAATAGGCTATACTCTCCCCACGGTGGTTGCGCGTGTTTTACATTGTAACTTGAGGTCACATGGTATTTTGTATGCAAAGTGGCTTTTATTGAATTGTTCGTCTGTAGTACTCCATCATTACTGAAGAGTGTTTTGTTTTGATTTTTTTTATCAACACCCAGTTTTCCATTAGGAGAGTTTCCCTCATGGTATAATTAAGGTACTTGTGGGACGGCAAGTACACGAACTGCTGAACAAATAATTCTGCCCAATCCTGTTTTGTCAAAGGCTTAAACTGCTAAATTTGAGCTGAACCATAAACATTTTTATAACGAACGCACAAAAAATACGTTGATTTATGAGTTCTGTTGTACTATGTATTTCAAAGACTTTGGGAGACGTCACACATACGTTAGCTAGTATACATAAAGGCAGTATAAACAGAATGGTTAGCAGATAAACAGGAACAGTGTAGACAGATTAGTGGTCCTACAGTGAAAAGGTAGACAAGTCAGAGTACAAAGAAGTATAACCTACAAAGATTAGTGGACATATAGTGATAAGGTAGAGAATTTCGCAAACATATAAGGATAGAATAAATAGATTAGTGTTGGATAAACGAGGGGAAGCGTGTAAGCAGATTAGTGATTGAGATAGGGTAGCTTGTTTGGTTTGTTTTGATTGTTTTTGTCTTGTTTTTGAATTTCGCACAAAGCTACTCGAGGGCTATCTGTGCTAGCCGTCCCTAATTTAGCAGTGTAAGACTAGAGGGAAGGCAGCTAGTCATCATCACCCACCGCCAACTCTTGAGCTACTCTTGTACCAATGAATAGTGGGATTGACCGTGACTTTATAACGCTCCCACGGCTGAAAGGGCGAGGATGTTTAGTGGGACGGGGATTCGAACCCACGACCCTAAGATTACGAGTCGAGTGCCTTAACCACCTGGCCATGACAGGCAGGGGAATAGGGTAAACAAATAAGTGAGCGGATAGGGAAGACATATGAATAGTTTAGACTGAATACTCGTCATATAGAGATAATGCGCTCAGATTATTGAATACATAATGATACATATGGTAGACAAATTAATGCACATATAAGTAGAACTGTATAGTGCAGAAAAATAGATGATTATACAGTTACTATCGTCATAAAGAGCTGAAGGAATGAACTTTAGACATTTCATAAGCAAAATACCAAACATTTAGTTTAATAGAAATGTTTTATTAACACCTGCCACTCAAGCTACCACCCCCAAGAAAAAAAAAGTCATTTTGTTTTTGTTTTTTTTACCAGTCATCAAAAGGACATCTGGCACTATTTTCGAGGTCTAGGTCGCTGGATGAGACCTACAAAGTTAATTTGTAGATGTAAAGTGAAACGATGTAAAAATGAAACATGCTTGAAATATTTTAGATGTGGTTATAATGTGGTGTTTTAAGTGTAGTGATTAAGCTAAATCGTAGGTCTATTTCGGATAAGGTTTGTTTTGGAATTTCGCACAAAGCTACTCGAGGGCTATCTGTGCTAGCCGTCCCTAATTTAGCAGTGTAAGACTAGAGGGAAGGCAGCTAGTCATCACTACCCACCGCCAACTCTTGGGCTACTCTTTTACCAACGAATAGTGGGATTGACCGTCACATTATAACGCTCCCACGGCTGGGAGGGCGAGCATGTTTGGCGCGACGCGGATGCGAACCCGCGACCCTCAGATTACGAGTCGCACGCCTTAACGCGCTTGGCCATGCCGGGCCCTTCGGATAAGGAAAGAGCTTATCCAGAGGTATCCAAATCAATCTGACATACAATCTGAATTAGAGATTAATTACTCCATTGGTAGCAAAACATAAAACAATGAGCACTATAGTATCATTATCTTCAAAAAGTGGGAATGTAATAACATATAAGAAATCATTAGCTTCAATATTTCGTGAAATTATATGCACAGTAAAACCCAAAGATGCAGTTGAAGTTGAAGCAAATGCACAATACATTACAAGATGATGTTCCTAGTGATTCTCAAATAAAAAATACCGTTTCCGCAATGAAGAATAAATATAAGAAAAATGATATAATACCCAGTATGGTACCACCATAATATAATCTATATATAATAGATGTCATCATGTCATTTATATATTTACTTTAGAAGTTCTGGCGAGCTTTGCTCATCCAGATCTATTGAACTAACCCTAAAACACTGGTTTCCGGAATAATTTCCTTCTTGACAACTGCTAAGTTCAGTACTAAAATATGTTGGGTTGGCTGGTGCGGCAGGAGTTAGAAACTTGTCAAGATATACTTATTACATTTAGAGTTACAGTATATACAATTTGAAACCTCGTACGGAAAGTTTGCTTCTTATTGGGGAGATATCTAGGGAAAAATTATTTCGTTAGATTTTGATCTTTGAAGATTTAGAAAAAAGTCTTTTCTCTTTGTGCATTGTTTCTGAAAATTTTAGTTTTCTTTTAGTTTAAAGACTCATTCCGGAAACAGGAATTTACGTTTAATGTCTAGTCTTAAGAGAATTTGTTTGTTTTAAACGTAAAGAGACTGATATTTTTGTAATTAATAAATTATTAACAAGGATATTTGCATGCAATTAAAGAATACTTTAGTGTTATTTGATACCAGTGCTGCTGCCTATACATCTGTTGTACACCAAATATAGCTCGCGAAAAATCAGGACAAAAGTGTGAGATTTGTTATAACATATTATGGCGAACATGAAATTATACTATTAACCTAATATTTCATAAAAGCTTGACGTCAGTACAAGAAACACAGCTGGAGAAAGCAGGATAATGTTCTATTAATCCTGTATATTTTCTTCTGGATAAAAAAACTAAGCGTGTTAACTCATCCTATGGAAGTTTAATTAGGCCTGAATAAGCTATTTTGGACAGCTCTCTAGATTGTCGCAGATTTCCAGAAAAATTTGTTTTCTCTCGAATGACATTTTGTCTTATTAATTATCTCATAATAAAGTTCCAAAGGTCATGACTAGGTTACGGAAAGTGTTGTTCATCCAAGAAAATCCAACTTTCAACATAAGCACCCAAGTAGTCGAAAACAAGCAGAAATTCAAAATTAAAAACTGTCGGCCACTAATTAAAGATGGCGTTTTTCTTTCACTACATATCTCTTTAGGTAAAAATGGATTACGGCCTATGACACCACATTTACCTGTAATCGATATTAATACTAATAAGAAAGAGCAATCAATTACACTTAAAACAACAAGAGTGACAAAATTAAAGATATATTAATGTAATTTCTCCATTAAACTTATGCTAGCGAGAACTGTTAAAGAACATTAAATAACCAATAAAACATTTACGCTAACAATAGTAAGCAATAAACATTTAAACTAACAATAATAATCGATAAAATAGTTAAGTTAGCACAAATGATCCAAAACATCTACGTTAATAACCAATGAACATTTAAGCTAGCACGAATGACCATAAACATTTACACTAACAATAGTAAAAATAAACTTTACGCTACGCGCTAGTAACCAATAAAACATAAACAATAACAATAATAATATTTAAGACATTTACGCTAACAACAGTAACTAATAAATATTTACACTAAATATAATAACCGATAACTATTTACACTAACAATAGTAACCAATTGTATATTTACACTAACAATAGTAACCAATAGTATATTTACACTAATAATGGTAACCAGTAGTATATTTACACTAACAATACTAACCAATAGTACGGCCTGGCATGGCCAAGCGCGTAAGGCGTGCGACTCGTAATCCGCGGGTTCGCGCCCGCGTCGCGCTAAACATGCTCGCCCTCTCAGCCGTGGGGGTGTATAAGTGACGGTCCCACTATTCGTTGGTAAAAGAGTAGCCCAAGAGTTGGCGGTGGGTGGTGATGACTAGCTGCCTTCCCACTGCTAAATTATGGACGGCTAGCACAGATAGTTCTCGAGTAGCTTTGTGCGAAATTCCAAAACAAACAAACCAGTAGTACATTTACGCTAATAATAATAACCATTAAACATGTATACTAACAACAGTAGCAAATAAACATTTACAATTAAAGATAATAACCAATAAAGATTTACATCAATAACAGTACCCAATATAACATTTATGCTAATAACCATTCCACATAAATATTCACATCTAAACATTTTTCATACTCGTTTGCAATAACCAGGACGATTAATAAAAAATTAACAGTAACGTTGAAGGATAATGAAAACGTCTACAACCAAGAAATAGTGTTACTAATACATTTTGTAGTTAAAAAATAAAGAGAATCCTCAATAGCAGCGGCACTTAAAATTTATTTTACTCAAAATTAGAGCAAATTAATCCACGAGACCTCCTCCCCTTTTTTTAATTAGCAACATTTTCGTGCAGCAACAATACCAAGCGTTGGACGCGCGTATATCCAATTCAATTTTACAGGGTGTTCGGAAAGTCACTGTGCAGTTTTGAAAGCAACGGTAACAGCATTCATTCAGTCTAGTTCAAGCCAGCAACTGATAGCGGTGTTTAGAAACAAAATAAGAAGGATCCAAGCCAACGGAGGTCACTTTCAACATTGTTTATAATTGTCATTCTTATTTACCTCCTGTATTCTATATTGAAACATGTCTGTTAATAAATATATAAGTGCACAGTGACTTTCCGAACACCCTGAATTAGTCATCAGGAGCTCTACTACCCTATCATGAAATTCAATTTCCTTTAGGGATGGTTAAAGTAAATTAATCTAAGAGACTGTGGGCGTGGTCAAATATATGAAGGGTTTGACCTCCTGAGTCTGAAACTGTAATTGGATCTCAAACCGGTCAAGGAATGACAGAGAGCTACGACTTAAAAGTTTGTACTTGATTAAAACAAAACAAAAACAAACTCGGAGCCATTCTACTGGGCTTCATGCCGCGGCTAAAAACATACTTAATTTAAAAGTTTTACAAGGTATTATCTAGTTGTTTAACTTATTAGTATTTTGCGACACATGGGCAAAACAGCAAGTAGCTCCTAAGGTTCAGACAAAACCATACCTAATATAGGACTACATAAACTACCCAACAGCACCTAATACCTGTTGCTTAACTACTGTCATGAAACCTCCACAACTAAAAGTTCTGAATGTCTTCAGTGACATGTTGCGACTTGAGTCTTGGACCTCCCCCTTTGTCGTTCGATACACTAGTCACAGGGCCACACCCAGCCCAAGTTGATTAACAACAATAAAACTTCTCCGGGAAGACACAGTAACACTACAACATATGCTTTAGACAACATACTAAATCATATTTTATTTCACTCACTTCATAGTAAAATAAGCAACTAATGTTGCATAAAACAATGACATAATTTCCACAAAATAAATACGCATAACGTTTACTGTCTTTAGTAAAGTATAAATGTTTCACTTCCGAACAAGTTTTACTAATTCATTTTGCAAAAACTTCTGACTGTGATGTATTCCAGACCTCCGACATTTTAAAATATCTCTTTAATCAATTCATCTCAAGAGACAAAATTATATAATTTTGACGTTGAAACTTTCATATCCTTTAAAGGATACACAACAGTACATTCTTCAAAATTCATCTTGAGGAGTGGCACAAGTACAGTTCCATTCAGTGATGCTTTCTTTGTTAAAGACGTTAAAATAAATAATGAGACCTAATTTGCTTGACTTTCCTAAAGTACTTTACTTAACGTAGGCAAAAGGTCAGAACTTACAAAAACTACTTGGAAGGAAAAATTCTAATTTATTTTGATGTCGCTGATGTAGAGAGAATAGTAATAATAAACCATTAATTTTGTACAACACTTCATTGGATATTTTCCACACTTGTGAAAAAAGTATCACTTCTGTACCTGAAAACATATCTAACTTGTTTTAATTGCATGCTTGTTTGTAAATTATCCATAGTCCCTTTCAGTAAAGAAATACAGGTGATTTCACTGGAAAAGTTAATTTTATACTTTAAATAGTGTTTCAGCTATTCTAGAAAATGCTTTGATTATTTTCCGTAAATAATATGGCTACATATTTGTAATTAAAGCAGCTGACCTATTTAGAACACAATACTCAGCTTCTTGTTTGTAAGTGCATAATTTATTCCTGAAAACGTGAAGCTCCAGTCTCTCTTTTTTTTTTTTTTTTTAAGTGCACGCTACGATTGGCGCTTCGGTAGAAACTCAGTCCAGTTGGTTAAAAATACATGTTTCGATGAACTGGATTAAGGGCAGAAACGACATGAGTCTCAAGGTAAAGCATATGTTTTGTTTCTATTGTTTACCGAGTAAAAGCAGGTTTTCTGCTTTTGTGATTATTCCCTTATTGACGTGCGCTACTTACGTAAGCAATGTTAATTTGTTTTAAACCTCATATTACTATATTCTAATTTCAAGTATCAGATTATGATGCTCCAATAACTAATAATATAATTTTCAGTTTGACTGATGCAGTCTTGTAATTTGAAACCTATCGTACGCACGAAAAGTGGCCGATTATAACCAACATCAAATTCTTTCAGAAATCGCATCCTTCCAGATATTGTTTTGCAGTTTAATAAAGTTCAATGTCGCAACACTTTTGAAACGAATGAGAAACGTTCTTATTGGTATAATAATATCAGACACACGTTGAGGCAAGTTTTCACTACATTACAAAAATCGGGCACTAAAGCTTCAAAACAAGATGGGACAAAAAATAACTAAACGCTTTACCCTTATTGACTTGAAAATCTTCATTTATAAAATACCTGAACGATAAAATATGTATATCGTTTATCCTATGCCTTTAGTCTCAACCTTGGAGTATTTTCGTGTGAAGTGTTTGTTTTTGAATTTCGCGCAAAGCTGCACAAGGGCTATCTGCGCGTTTGGGGCGACAGGGATGCGAACCCGCGACCCTCAGATTACGAGTCGCACGCCTTAACACGCTTGGCCATGCCGGGCCATTGTATGGAGTATTTTCCTTAGTATTCCACAATAATACATATATATTGTGATCATTCGAAAAAAAAAAAAATGTTCCTCTCAGTATTTTTAAGTATTTCTCATAATTATTCTGTAGGATATTCTCAGAGTTTTACATAATGTTTCTCGCTTCTACAGGGATTTTTTTCTGATTTAATATAACACTTTTTTATAGTGATTCTTTAAGGTGTTTCATTAAAGCCACGAAACATGTCTTTCATAAGACCATAAACTCATTACAAACGGCAGACATCTTCCAAGTGACTGAATAAGTTGTTTAGAACCTGTAGATTCCTTATCTTTAGGCCGTGCAATGGCTCAGCGGTAAGTCTGAAGGCTTACGATGCTAATAATTTGGTTTTGATATCCGTGGCGGCATAAACAGCCCACTGTGTAGTTTTGTTGCTTAACAAGAACCAGCCAAACATCTTATGTGGAATTATCTTTTAATTATGTTGTACAAAGAGAAGAGTATTCAAACTAATATTTGAATCTATTGTTTAAAAGGTTTCTGAAACATTGCTTTAACAATCACTGAGAGGTATGTGGGTAGAAAGTTTGTTCGCTTATCTTCAATTTCACTCAAAGCTGCTCGAGTGCTATATCCACAAACCGTTCCTAATTTAAAACTTACAGACTAGAGAAGAGCAGCTAATCAACACCACACACTGTCAACTCTTCGGTAACTCTTTCATCAACGAGAAATAGGATTGATTATAACATTATGACGTCCCACGTTTGAAACAGTGAGTATAATGTATGAATGGATTCAAATTCGCAGACTGTGAATGGAGCGTCCTAATCACCAGGACGACGAGAAGGTATATTAGAACGTACATAAGATCTTTTAATTCTAAGCTACTACACTGATGTTTCTCGGGATCAAAAAGACTTCCAAGATTTTTATTTTTTATAAAAAAAAATATAATTCATTTATAAAATGTACATTATTGCATTCAAAAGTTTCCACTGTGTATAAGAGTACAAAAAATATCAATATTATTGCAAGCACGAAAATACTTTATCAACAAAATAAAATCACTAGGGTTCACAAAAGCTCCACCATAGTGGTTAAAGGTTAAGCTCAGAAAATTTAGTAAGTTAACTGTTAATCAATTCTACTCAAATGCGGATTAAATGCTTGAATCCAGGTTTTCTCAAAATGTTCTCCTTCAGACCTAGGCCCGGCATGGTCAGGTGGGTTAATGCGTTCGACTCGTGATCTGAGGGTCGCGGGTTCGAATCCCGGTCCCACCAAACATGCTAGCCCCTTTTAGCCGTGGGGCATTATAATGTGACGGTCAATCCCATTATTCGTTGGAAAAAGAGTAACCCAAAAGTTGGCGGTGGGTGGTGATGACTAGCTGCCTTCCCTCTAGTCTTACACTGCTAAATTAGGGACGGCTAGCGCACATAGCCCTCGAGTAGCTTTGCGCGAAATTCAAAAACAAACAAACAAACCTTCAGACCTAATTCATTTTTCTTTCCAAATTCAGTGTCGTCTCTTACGTCACGAGCAGGTGTGCGAGCGAACGGTTTCACTTATTATAGAAGGCACACGTCAAGCGACAGCTGTTTATTCCAACGACCAATGAAAAATAACATAGCCTATTTGACACTTATCGACCTGAATAAGCTCGTGCAGGGCACGCGTTGAATGCTTTCTTTGGCGCGTGCCTCACTGGAAAGTACCATCAGATGGCGTCATACTGAAATTATAGTGCTTCAGGTTCAGAAATGAACTACTTGTTTTTAAAAGAAGGGTTAAAATGGTTTTAACTCTGATATGTGTTTGAATTTATGTACTTACTACACTTTACGTATTTAGTAACTCGAAACATAAATGGAAAAAATCTGATAAATAATTAGATTGGACTCGAGAAGGACTGGCTCATCAATATACGAAGACTGTATTGAACACCTGGTCCTCATGGGTCCGCTTTAACACATCCTTGTTTTTTATCAAATGTAACACACTTCTCCAGAAACAGCTGCCTGATAAGCAAGCTTTCTTAATAACTAGTAATTACTTTGTTAAATTAATAGTATTTAAACTTGAGCCGGGAAAAGATAGCCTAAGAGTTAGTGCTGTCGAACAGTTAATCCGTAGATGCAAAACAATGCATAGCACGTTCCACTATTTGGGGCCGAGAGTGTAGAAGAGTGAAGGTCAAATCTTACTATTTTGTTTGGCAAAAACACCCGAAGATTTATTAATCAGTGCTATAGATTAGCTAGTTACCTTCCCCTCTAGTCTGTCAGTTCAAAAGATAGTCCTTTTAGTAGCTTTACACAAAAATTCTAAAACAAGGGAAATTATTTTCAATCATAATATAGGACTGTAATTTATTGCCCCGCCAAAAGAGAAAGTGCAGTCAGTATCTGAACGTCAAATCAAGTCATAGAATCTTCCTTTTGAACCCTCACTTTATATTATCTTTTTTTCAAATGTGCTTGACGCAATCAAGAGTCCAGAATTATCTTTGTCAGCTTTTGGTGGGACGTATTGTTTGTTATTACATTTTAATAAGATGAGTTGATATATTGAATCGTAATAATTATGTAACATTCTAAAAAACAACAACTAAGTCTGGACGTGATTTCTAACCTAGGTCACCATTAACCGTGCAGTTTTCACTTTATTATTTCAATCCATGACATTTGATAGAATGTCTCTTTAGTTAACAGGGTCAAAAAGCTCGAAACTCAGTTTATATTTATCTTCAATGTTTACATATTACGTCAAAATAATCTCAGACTTCGTTATCTTTATTCTCATTACAAACAAGTAACCTGGAAAGGTATCCTTGTTTCCGTCGTAAAATTATGCTTACGAGTATGTACTAAGCATGTGTATATCAACATATTTCCAAATTATAAAATCTGAGGCGCATGTCTCAAGCAGTTTTAAGTTTGAGATGGCTGGAAAGTTGTCCACCCATCTCAAGTGGTCTTAATTTACGTTTGCTGTAAAGTTGTCTGAAGCATCCATCTCACGTATTCTTAAATTTACGATGCTTGTAAAGTTGTCTGAGGCATCCAGCTCAAGTATTCTTAACCTTACAATGACTAAAGTTGTCTAAAACATGTCAAGTGTTCTTACCTTTACAATGGTTGTAAAGTTGTCTGAAGCATCCATCTCAAGTGTTCTTCCCTTTACATTGGCATTAAAGTTGTCTGAGGCACCATATCAAGTATTCTTACCTCAATAATGGCTGTAAAGTTGTCTGGAGCATCCATCTCAAGTGTTCTTACCTTAACAATGGCTGTACAGTTGTCTGAGGCATCCATATCAAGTATTCTTACCTCAATAATGGCTGTAAAGTTGTCTGGAGCATCCATCTCAAGTGTTCTTACCTTAACAATGGCTGTAAAGTTGTCTGAAACATCCATCTCAAGTATTTTTACCTTAACAATAGCAGTAAAGTTGTCTGAAACATCCATCTCAAGTTTGCTTATATTTACAATGGCTGTAAAATTGTCTGAAGCAGCCTTCTCAAGTAGCCTTACCTTGACAATCACTAAATAGAGGCCCGGCATGGCCAGGTGGTATAGACACTCGACTCATAATCCGAGGGTCGCGGGTTCGAATCTCATCACACCAAACACGCTCGCCCTTTCAGCCGGGGGGGCGTTATAATATGACGGTCAATCCCACTATTCGTTGATAAAAGAGTAGCCCAAGAGTTGACGATTGATGATGATGACTTGCTGCCTTCTCACTAGTCTTACACTGCTAAATTAGGGATGGCTAGCGCAGATAGCCCTCGAGTATCTTTGCACGAAATTCGAAACAAACAAACACACTAAACAGATGTTAATGAGATTCCTTGATGTTTACAAAAGCGATCATTGTTCTACAGTCCGTTAAAACAGTAAAACCCACTTTGGCTAAAAGAGCTGTTGAATTCGTTTGTATACTGATATTTATTGTGTCCCAGGGTTTAGCATTCTTCCGTCTGTGAATCCAATAATTCACGCATCGTGATCTGTTGCCGTAAAAACGCACTACATAAACTTAAGGGCTGTGGATGCACTATGAGAATGACAGTCAAACACCATCACTGGATATGACGAAAGTATCCCAAAAGGTGTGAGTGAATGCTGTTTGACTACTTGCTTTTTCTTACTTAGTTTATCAGTTCAAAATTGGAGACAACTATGCTCAGTTAGCTCATACGTAACTTTGTGTAAAATTGTAATACAAACAAATAAGAATGGCAGATCTTTGTAAGACGTTGGAACTATTGTCAGATATGAGAGATTACTGGAGATACTGACCGAAACATTGGTAAAAGTAATAATATCTAAGTGATGACTGAATTTAAGCTGATCATTATAAGTTGTAATATTCAGGTGCATTGATTTAAGTATATATATATATTATAACATTATCATATTTCAGTTGTTACATTGGATTATCTTCTTTAATGTGTGTGTAATTTTTGTATAATTTATGGAGTTCGCTTACTCTTTACCAGAAGCAGATAAAAAGGCGTTAACATATTTCATTAATATAAGTGTATTGATAGAAATATGAAGGAAAACAAACATTCGTTTCAAAAACAAGAAAGTTTAAAACTAACTGAAAATATTTAAACTCCGGAAAATAAAGGAGTCCCCCGCTGGTACAACGGCAAATCAATGGATTTACAACGCTAAAATTAGGGATTCGATTCCCCTCGGTGGGCTCAGCAGATAGCCTAATGTTAATGTGGTTTTGCTATAAGAAAACACAAACAATCATAACGGGAAAAAATGGAAAATTATGATTTTTTATGTCTTTATTTTCTGTCTCTAAGGTACACTCTTTTTTGAGCAACCTTATCATGAACTCTCTGGACCACAGCTTCTTTAGAAAACCTTTTTATGAAGAAGTTACCAATATTTAACTATTCTGTAATGAAAACGACGGTACGAATAGAAACAGCTCATGCAACATATGTGTATGTGCTACCCTCATATTTTGGTATAAAGAACGGTGTAATAGTCTTTATATATAACACCAACAGCTATTTTAGTGACACACCACACAAAATTGAATTTAAAATCGACAGGTTATAAAACGTCTTTAGTACCACTTGACACTGGACTGTATCGAAACGTTTGGAAGTTTTTTTAACCATTTGGTTTTAATAACATTGTTGTTGTTTTTTAACCTCTTGTGCTTTAAGCTTACTTTTGTGTGTCATTAAGAAGAATGTTAATTCCAGATATAGGTTTTCACGTTCACTTTATGGTAAGTCTGTGGACAAATAAACACAAAGTAAATAGACCATGTCATTGATGTGTTAAACACAGAGTACTCCATTAAAACAAATGTTATTCTGTCTTTCACCCTGAGCATGTAAAATTATAGTTTTTTACGTTTTCATTCTACTCTCTTTTGACTAGGTTGGGATCTCATGTGGAGTAATGGGATCAAATTTTAGCGGTAGCTTTCAAAAGATGTTGTTAATAGCAAGAAAGGACATGTAAATACACGTTGTAAAAATTTCTTCGCATATGAAAAAAGACGGTTGAATTGAACAACCACTGTACTCGTTTTTTGTAAGTAATGAACTTCAACTCAAGGGCTGAAAGAAAACTTTTCAGACTTTTACTTGAAAGTTTGCCCAAACATGCGAATAGAAAATGTTACATGTTTGATACAGATCTGCTGGTGAAAGCTGGTACACAGATGATAATGTCTAAAAACCGAGGATCGTTCATACAGGCTACATTCTAAATTGCTCAGTTTATCTGGGTCTATGATATTACAGTTATAAGTACAGCTAAAAGGAATTCAATTACAAACGCAAATTAAAGCAGTCAATTTGAAAACAACATATTTGTTGTGTCACAACCTGTTAAGCGATTACGGCTGGTTGCATTTCAAATATCTCTTGTTAACTGACACAGCAATATCATGTTGGGGAATATAATGCTGGTGATTCTGACCTGAAGTCAGAAAGGTCCTCAACATTTCGCAATGAAATCAGTAGTTTAAGGTTATCTATCGTAAGCATCTTCACCTACTACTAAATCCTATAATCCACACTGATTCCATGATTTGCAGAAGAAATATGTAAGCCAACACTTGTTTTGGGAGCATGAGATGCATCTACCCCATTGCACTGACACCCTATTAATTCTTATTTCGTGGCCTCATTCTTTTCAGATTTCGTTGACAGCTATCTTTCATACCTACCGAAAATAATGTAAACTATTTCTTTATCAGGACAGGTAAAGACGAGTTTAATTATTCTGTATAAAAATGTTCTATGTATATCATGCAATTTCATGCGTTGGGAAGTTCTCAGACGATTAAATACACCATCTGTATCAACAATCAGCACTATAGCCATACTGCTTTAGTTTCAGCTTTCAATGACAGTATAATAGATTATATTGTACAAAACCTTCACTTGACTTCCTTACGTGCCCTTACTGTACACCAGTACAGAAGAAAGTGGCATCAGTTCATAAAAGAACAATTTCCTCATGTCAAATCCAGATTCTTATGCAAGAATAATGGTCGTTGAAACAATTCACTTATTCTTATATGATAGGCTTGCACATTGCTTGAATTTTAAATTCATGTTTTCGGATGTTTCATAAGATGAAAGAGACTTTTTCTCTTTTTTTGCTGGTAATTTGAAACTTTCTGTCTTAAGAGCATTATATTGGTGTGTTCTTTTGTTGAGAAAACAGGGCACAGCATCTTTAACGACTGTACTAATCTCAACTCCACTAATTATACTGTTTATACAGCTTTCTTCTAGGTCTGGACTCAGTTGGTTTTCAATCAAGTTTTGGAAGTCCTTTTTACATCTACATTCTAGTTTGAGTTCATTCTTTATGGGATACGTCAAATGCCACCTGATGACGAATTCATTTGTAGCTGATACGTTAATTAATCCACCTTGCACCTTTAAAGACCAACTGACGGTTTGTTCAGTGCATGGTTCACTGAAACGTAATTATCTTTATACTGCAAAACTGCCTCTCTTAGATTCATTGTACACTGCTGAAGAAAGTTTCTGGAACATGCTTTTATTAGCTGCTACAGCAACGATCGCCGTTTGGTCTATCAAAGAGAAGCGGTAGGTTTAGTTTGAATTTCACGCAAAGCTACACGAAGGCTATCTGCGCTAGCCGTCCCTAATTTTGTAGTGTAAGACTAGAGGGAAGGCAGCTAGTCATCACCACCCACCGCCAACTCGTGAGTTACTCTTTTACCAACGAATAGTGGGATTGACCGTCACATAATAACGCCCCCACGGCTGAAAGGGCAAGCATGTTTGGTGCGACGGGAATTCGAACCCGCGACTCTCAGCTTATGACTCGAGTGCCTTAACCACCTGGCCATGCCGGACCTAAACGGTAAGGATTAAGTCTTCCAGTGTTGTCAAATGAACTTCCAATACTCCTTATTCTCCAGTTCCACAGCAAACTGTAGCTTGAAATCTATTATCCAGATATAGTATACTTCCCAGGCACAGCAGTGGAAATGTTTCATCCAGGCATCTTCTTGAAGAACAAAATAGTTTTTTAACATCTTTAATCCTAGGATTATTTATAACTTTGTTTTGACAAACTGCTTACAAGTTAATGTTGAAATAATTTAGTTTCTTGCTTTCTAACTCCATCATAGACCAGAAAGCTATTGTATTTCTGCAAATCTGACAATAACTGTCAATACCTACCAAAAAAGAATTTCAAGTAGTATACTGGCGGCCTATACTACCTTAGTCCGTTGCTTAACCTGATTCATAGCCTAAAAGTGTTCGTTCATGAAAAGTGATGATATATATATATAGCGCTTGGACCATTTTTATGTCTGTGGTATCCTACCCGGCTTAATGAGCCCTGATATTGGGCGAAAGGTCACATCGACACTGTATATAGCAGATGTATATGGCGTGGGTTATATATTATAAGATATTCTCTTTCACTTCCACTCATGGAATTACTAGAATTACTAATATAAATTTCTCCCGTTGGCCTGGTCTTGTTGCTTTCGTTTTGGTTGACTTTGGTTAGAGTTTATGTAATCCTCCAGCATGCATTTGTCCCTCACATTATACAAATAATTTAATCTAAAACTGGCGATATTTGTATAATATTCTTTTTCACCATTCTAATAAAAATTAGTAACACAAGGAAAATGTAAACTTTAAACAAGTCATGCCTCTACTTAAATTTTTGAGTTTGCAGCCGACGTATTACAATATTTCAAAATTATGCCCATTAAATTTTCCTAGCTAGATGTACTAGGAAATGGTAGATATTGTGATAGAAAAAAAAGAAAAGAAGAAAATCACTTTTGTGTGTGTATGTGTTTTCGTAGATAGAAATACACGAGCTAAACTTGCGCATACGCATTAAAAGATTTCAACATTTGTGAGATTACCATAACTTTTCCCGGTATTCACTTTCTCGCTGATTTAGTTCAATACAAAAGTTATATAGTGAAACATTCTATGAAGAAGGATAAATGTGACTGCTAGATGTTTTGTGATTAACAAAAGGAAGACTGGAAGAGTGGAAAATATCAAACATTAAGAGCAATCGATTCATTTTGCAAGTTTCAAAGATATCAAAACTCATGGCGAAACATTAACGTTACTCTAAAGTCCAGATATTGTCTATTAAGCTTATTATTTAAACAGCTTGTGTTTATAAGAAACCTGAAATATGGAGGATAAAAAGGAATTATAGACAAACAGAAAAAAGGATAAAAAATTAATTTCAATTTCACTGTTTTTTACAGCCGGTTCACCAATAGTTTCACATTACCCTTGAAGAATTATTCTACAAATAAAGAAGTGTACTTATTAAATATACGATTAGTTACTCACAAACTAAGACTAAAATAAATTTCAAAACCAAATAAAAATAGCTGAATGGTTTGTTTTTGGATATTCACGATAAGCTTCTAAAGGGCTATCTGCCATAACCATTACTAATTTTGAACTGATCGAATATAGGGAAGGCAGTGAGTCAACAGCACTTACCGTCAATTTTTGTCTGACCGAATAATGGGATCTGACTGTTGCCCTTATAACATACACACGAAAAAAAAAAAGACCTGTGAAATATTTTTTTCTTTCGAAACGGAATATAAGGCAGTAGCCCTCAGATCCACGAAAGGTTAGGTGCAAACCCTTGAATTCACAATTAAACGCGCTAACCATTCGGCTCCGCTAGACGGAATAACACTTTCTCTAAAAATGTTTTTTTTTTCAGTTAATGGGATAAAATATGAGTACTTATTCCATTTTCAAAAGTTTTTAATTACTCACCCTTGTTAACAGTAGAAAACTCTATAACACTCCTCTTAACAATACAACGATTCTATAACACTCCTTCTGTTAACAGTATAATGACTCTATGACAATCTTCTTCTGTTAACAGTATAATGACTCTATGACAATCTTCTTCTATTAACAGTAGAATGACTCTATGACAATCTTCTTCTGTTCACAGCAGAATGACTCTATAACAATCCTTCTTCAAAAGTTTGAATTAGTCATCCATGTTTTGCTCTTGTTAACAGAATTCTCAGGACTCAACAGAATATTGCATTTGTAAACAAAGTTCTAGAAAATTACACACGAAACGTATTCGAAAGAGAAATAAATGCATATATGGATTAGAAATAAATTCAAAATTTATTCAAATATGTTTATTGCATGCGCATTTCCTTTAAAACAACAAGGGACACAAAGATTACACTGAAACTCAATTTTAAAAATCCATTTTTATGTAATAGCATTAAATATAATTGTGATCTAACAGTTTTGCAATAGAAACAAGGTTTCTGTTACATTTTAACAACGCATACACACAGAAATCAACATACATTCATAGGAGTCGCTTTTAGTAGGCCTTGCATCTATACATATATGATTGATATTTCTTCCTCTCTTCTTATTTATACTCATACGCCATGATCAGACAGACATTCGTTTCCTCATATATTATTATTTTGCTTGTAGAATGTATTGAAATTCGACAAATATATAAAGTTGTGATATTTCAAGTCATATAGGTAATGTTGTTTATAGATTTTCCTTGTAAACAACATTTCCAATATTAGCACCTTAAGGGACATAAATTTTTAACTTATCGAATAACTGTACCTTGGATAGAGTTATACAGAGCTAGTTGACCAGTTGAAAAAGTTGACTTAGCTAAGAGCAGCCCCGATGTTTTCCGAAATGATATTATTCTATGTGAAAAGACCCGGCATGGCCAGGTGGTTAAGACACTCGATTCGTAATCTGAGGGTCGCGGGTTCAAATCCTCGTCACACCAAACATGCTTGCCCTTTCAACCGTGGGGGCGTTATAATGTTACAGTCAATCCCCACTATTCGTTGGTAAAAGAGTAGCCCAAGGGTTGGCGGTTGGTGGTGATGACTAGCTGCCTTCCCTTCAGTCTTACACTACAAAATTAGTAACGGCTAGTAGATAACACTGGTGTAGCTTTGAGCGAAATTAAAAACAAACAAACAAATCAACGTGAAATGAAGAGTCGATGACTGAAATGTTTTACTTTGAATAGTTCACCTAAATCCATATGTACTCACAATGTGTGTAATTTCACTGTTATCGATGGGCAGGTAAGACCATTTCTGTTCCACGGTAATAAGACAAATTTGTCGGGGTAACATCATCCTCGTTTCTAATTGGTTCATAGTTGGATGAAGGAACCGTCTAAGAGACTAACTAGACTGGCACGACACGGAAAGATACCTTATGCTTTTTGTTTTGTGATTTACTGTCTCCACATTTATTCATTTTTCTTTCTTCAGTACTATCTACATCCATACTCAGATATTTATATGCTTAGCCACTGAAATTAATGGATCAAACCCTCACATATTAGAAGAAAGCACAGAAATCGATGCAACTTTTTGTTATAGATGTAAATTTCTAAGGAAAACATGTACCTGAAGTGTAGTAGTGAATCTCTTTCCTGTAGTCCTTATATGACCATTTAAGAAACTATACTAGTGTTGTTCGTTTAGTTAGTTGGTCAGATCACTGATGATACCATGTTATTAGTTCCATGTATTTGGTTAGCTAGCAGAGGAAATTGTTCTAATGGTTTATGTGTAGTTGGTCAGGTCACTGAATAAGCTATAATATCGGTTTATATACACTTGATTAGATCGCTTAATAAACTGCGTTACTCGCTTATGCATAGTTTATCACAGATGTTGAGCCAATCAAGCAAGATTTTGTTTACATTCTTTATGTTTTAATTGATTTAACTTTTTTCAAAGCGTAAATTCACATATACTTAAACAGAATATAATATTTTTTTTAGAGTAATAAAACCTTAAAGTACTGTACCTGACAGAGTTAATGATACTAGTTTAGTTTAAATGCCTCAACGTTATTTTCAAATATATATATAGTCTGTACACAAAATGTAGATATTACAGATATGGCCTTATGATAAATTCTCTCATCGTTATACTACTTGTACCAAAAAAATGATGTAAAAGTCAGGAATAAAAAAAGTGTTATAAAAACTGTTATTTTTCCATGACATAAACGTTAGAGGTCGCTAAATTTGGACTGCAAAAAATAAACTAACGTTCGAAATATACTCTATAGATTTAATTAACAACACCATAAAACGAACATATTTTCTTGTTTTCTTTGTAAAATCAATTTTTCTAATATAATTATAAATACGAATGTTTTCATACTGGATTCCATCACCACTGTTCCATACATGTCGTTTACCTTGAGGTAAACAACATTTCGATTAACTTAATGACAGAAGTATTCCACCTTAAAATGATTAAAAGAGTAAAGTGTAAAAGTTCAATTTGTCTGTTTTTCTCGTCATTAATCTGGAAGTTTAGGCTATTTCAGCGTTCGTGACAACGCCCCTCTACATATAACTTGTAGCAACACGAGACAGACTAGGTGAATGATCGTGCTTACTTCTCGGCAACCATAGACGTCTGACGTCATTAAACACTACTTCAAGGTCTTGTTTTTGTTTACTCTAATGGAACTTATATGAAACTATATATCTATTGTTTAGTATTATTTAATTTTAAGTGTGTAACTGCAGTTGTTATTTTAAAACTTAAAGAATTAACCAACCAGTAGGCGGGAATGAAATTCAGTTCTGTCGACAATAATGAAACAAACATAATACCTAAATATCAATTATGTAATGATGTTTAACCTGCACAAAACATTACTGTTTGAGATTTGATAGTAAATTCATCAGCTTTGATGTTTAATGTAAGGATATGATAAGAGTGATTGGTTAGAGTAAATATTTTTATTTATCTCAAATGACTTTTTATAGCATACACTTCTATTCTATATATGTAAAAACAGCTCGTTTGGGTTCAGAAATTTTTTTACGTAGAGGAGCGAACAACGTTTTGACCTTCTTTGGTTATCGTCAGGTTCACAAAGAAAGAAAGAGGTAACTGACCGGAAGCTGACCACATGTTTGGAAGGGGTTGTGTAACTGAGTGTCGAAATGTAGAGGCCTGCTTAGATGTTTGAATATATAATTTTATATTATTTATTTTATTATTTTTAATATAGGTTATAAAGGTGTTCCTTTGTATTGGTTTATTTTGGGCTTGAGTTGGTGTATAAGTAAGGCTTCTTTGATTTTGTGTTTGTTTATGTTTGTTTCTTTATTTAGTATTTGAGTGTTTTCTATGGTTATGTTGTGTTTATTTGACTTGCAGTGTTCGAAAACGTGTGAAGGCGACTTTTTATGTTCTTTGAATCTGGTTTCCATTTTTCTACTCGTTTCTCTAATATAGAAGTCGTGGCAGTTATTACATTGTATTTTATAAATAATGTTGGTGTGGTGTTTGCCAGTGTAGTTTTTACATACAGTCATGTGAAAAAGTAAGGACACCCTATGAAAGCCTGTGTATTTTTGTAACATTTTTGGATATATAAATATTTAATATCAATTTCAACAATACTGAGATATTATAGGAATATAACTAAACAATTAAAACTGAAGAAAAGACTTTTCAAGATCTTCTGTAAATGTAATTCTACAAAAATGCATATTCTAACTGAGGAAAACGTTAGGACACCCTACCCCCTCATAGCTAGTGTTACCCCCTTTGGCTGAAATAACTGCAGTGAGACGCTTCTTGTAGCCATCTACCAGTCTCTGACATCGGTCTGAAGAAAGTTTGCCCCACTCCTCAATGCAGAATTCTGTCAGCTGTGAGATGTTTGAGGGGTTTCTTGCATGTACAGTCCGTTTCAAGTAACTCCACAGCATCTCAATTGGATTAAGTAGTGGCCTTTGACTCGGCCATTCCAGGACTCTCCATTTCTTAGTTTTCAACCAGGCCTTGGTTGATTTACTACTTTGTTTTGGGTCATTGTCGTGTTGCAGGGTCCAGTTCCGCTTCAGCTTTAATTTTCTTAAAGATGGACTCACATGTTCCTCAAGCACCCTCTGATGCACAGTCGAAGTCATGGTGGATTCCATGATTGTGAGCTGTCCAGGTCCTGCTGCAACAAAGCAGCCCCAAACCATGACACTTCCACCTCCATGCTTCACAGTTGGTATGAGGTTCTTTTCCTGGAATGCTGTATTTGGATTTGCACCAAACATGTCCTCTGTTCTGGTGTCCAAATAATTCAAGTAGCCAGAGCCTGCTGTAGGTCCCGTGATGACATTTTCGGGTTTTTGGAGATCTCTTTAAGCATCTTGCGGTCTGCTATCGGGGTGGACTTGCTTGGACGAACAGACCTGGGCATGTTGGCAGTTGTTTTGAAAGCCCTCCACTTGTTGACTATTTTCCGGACAGTAGAATGGCTGATTTCAAAATCTTTTGGGATCTTTTTTAAATCTCTTACCAGACTCATAAGCTGTTACAATTTTCTTTCTGAAGGCCTCAGACAGCTCTTTTGCTCTCACCATGGTGCTCACTCTCACTTCAACAATCAAGAGCACACCAAACTAAATGTCTGAGGTTTAAATAGGGCAAGCCTCATTCACAATGCTGAGTAACGATCTTCTAATCACGTGCACCTGGTGTGATACACATGTGTGTGAGTTGAGCCATTTTAAGTGGGTATAAATGTGGGGGTGTCCTAACTATTTCCTCAGTTAGAACATGCATTTTTGTAGCATTACATTTACAGAAGATCTTGAAAAGTCTTTTCTTCAGTTTTAATTGTTTAGTTATATTCCTATAATCTCTCAGTATTGTTGAAATTGAGATTAAATATCTATATATCCAAAAATGTTACAAAAATACACAGGCTTTCATAGGGTGTCCTAACTTTTTCACATGACTGTAGTATAGACCTCAGTTTTGTGCCTGGTTTTTGAATAAATTTGGTATTAACTGGAATGTCATATTTTGTTACTAATTTTTGCCAAATGTTGGTTACTTGTCTGCTGATCTCAGGAATATATGGTATGCAGCAGTATATGGTTTTGTGATTTTTTGATTCCTGAGATATATTTACTTTTGTTGGTTGATTTTGCTTTCTGTCTTAATTTTATCTGGTGAGCATAGTTTTATGGCTGTGTTTATTTGGTTTCTTAGTATGTTGAGTTTTTGTTTTGTTTCCTGTGCTGAGTCCCAAGGAATGTATAGTCCAGTATGGGTGATTTTTCGGTGGATTTCTGTTTTGAATTGTGTGTCGGTTCTTGTAATTTTGAGGTTAAGAAATGATATTTGATTGCTTTCTTCCTGTTCACATGTGAAGTTAATGTTGGGACGTATAGCGTTAATGTGACTGAAAAAATTAAGTGTGTGTTCTGTAGATCTGAATCCCGCAATCGTGTCGTCTACATATCTGTACCAGTATAGTGGTGGATGTAATGCTGTGTTAATTGCTTGTATTTCAACTTGTGTCATAAAAATATTGGGTGGAACTGGTGATACTGGGTTGCCCATGCTTAGGTCATTTGTTTGTATATAGTTGTGGTTGTTGAACATGAAGTTTGTCTTCATCGTGGTGAATTCTATGAGGGATGCTCCCTTTCAAACATGTGGTCACTTACCTCTTTCTTTCTTTGTGAACCTGACGATGACCGAAGAAGGTCGATACGTTGTTCGCTCTTCAACGTAAAACATTTTCTCAACCCAAACGAGTAAATTTTACATATATATTTTTCTCAACAAGTGGGTTTTCTCGACATCACTGACACTTCTATTCTCTTTGGTCCAAACAATGCCGATATTTTCAATATTTTTGTTTTACATAAGTATAGGTCTCAAATTGGTTATTATATCATTGCTACGTACACAGTGAAAATTAGAGTAAAATGGTAAACTCTACTCAGAGTTAAAAAGCAACATGGACTACTGCGCTATATGAATGATAGGGAAATGGGGTACATATTTGGATACTACAAGCTGGGATCAGAACGAGTTTTTTCAGTGCAGTTTTCGGATAGATAGCTGGCGTTAACATCCAACGGTTACTATTCACAGGTAGTTCTTCACTAACAGGTGGTTTTCAAATCTACGAAAGAGTATATGTCAGACTCTGAGCTCGTATCTGTCAATAACATTCAACGAAACAACTGCAGTTTTATTTTATATATATATATATATATATATATATATGAGTCACGATTAGAAAAGAAACAGTAATAACTACTAGATGTAGAGCAACTTCTTACTTTTCTGAATGTTTTTAACTAACCAGCAACATCTTACTTCAAATCCAATGCATTTTCAACTAATGCTGCACTTTTGCTGAATGTATGATACTTAATTACTCATGGCATCATAGTTGTAAATAGAAACAAAATACTTCGTAAAGGCAAAGTACGTGTGAAAACAGTATTAAGGTTATTATTCACACTGAAATAATATAACTTCAACGATCGGAAATGACGTCATATACGTCATATAAATGTTCGAAGGTAATATTTCACCCTTAGATTAACAACTTTATTCTGAACTTGTCTTTACAATATAAAATCAATTATTTTTTTAATATACGGTAAGCGAGATGATATCAATGGTTTTTACTCGCAAGTTCCTGAATTCTGATGTGAATATTAGATTAGTATACAAATATAAAGTACAGAGAATGTGTGATTGCAAAAAATGACATATACTACAGGCTAATTATACCCCAGCAAAGTAAAGTAACCAGTCTATTGTACAACAGACTATTTTTGTATTTACTACTACTACTACTGATAGCTGTAGGCTTGTTTGATTAATAATTATATTCAAATTCAGTTTCAGATAACATACAGTATATGTCATATTTATTAAAAAAACATTTACAAATGTGCAAATATTGAAATATACTACTTATGTAGACATTAAATGCACAAACAGACATTTAGTTATGTATTTATATGTATGGAAGTGCTTTTTGGGGAAGTATAATTCATTATATGTAAATATACAGTACATTTTTAATTCAGATTTTTTTCGACATCAGAATTATCATGGGGTAATGAATGTCATTATGGTACACGAAATGAGCCTGGAAATACTAAAATAAATTAGCTTCGACTTTTCGTTTATTTATTCTTAGCCAAAGTTATACAATATTTGATTGTGTAAACCACAGTGATTTTGGTAGTACAAAACGTCTGGATATTTTCGTACAGATGAATATTTAAACAAAATTTGGACACTGGTCTTGTTTCCAATCTTCATGGTACCCAGTTAGTACAGCGGTATGTCTCCGGATTCACAACGCTAAAATTAGGAGGTCGATTCCCCTCGGTGGGCTAAGCAGAGAGCCTTTTGTGATTTTGCTATACAAAAACACAAACACACCAATCTCCAAGTACGGTATACTCTACTATTTCTTTATTATTACTTTAATCGAGATAATTGATCAGAATATTTAATTTTATTATATTCAATTTTAGTTTTCGTTGTTACATTTCTATTATGGAAAATATTTTACGTTAATAGTTTAATATATGTATTTTTGACTAAACTAAATCTCTTATGCTGGATGAATCTCATGAGATATTATTCGGTTTACAGCCGAAAATCGCGTTAACAGCAATGATACCAACTGATGAAACTATATGTATTATAATCTTATAAGGAAATACGTGAGAAATGTACATCCCATCAAGTGTACTCATCACCAGATTGATTTTCAGTTTTTTCTTGTCTGAAGTTAATAATTTTACTACGCTGGGCGGTTTTCATTAGTTTTTAGTTATGTACTAAACTGGGCGATAGTTTTATGTCCTATTTAACTTTGTACCAGGATTAATGGCTTCCATATGTCCTGATTATTCTCATGCTGGACTAAAGGACACTTATGTGTCCTGTTTAGCTTGACATCGGACAATCCTTTTTTAGTTACATACTTGACAGGATGATGGTTATGGGACTGAATAAATTTTCACAAAAAAAGAAAAGAAAAAAGTGTAGGGACATGTGCCAAGGGAACCAGTTGAAAACCTTACCCTAGAAATGTCACCTGCTCCTGTCATCAAGCGCGGGCGAACAGTCCTGGGAGCGGACTCATACACCCCCAGGGGTGCTGCATAAGTAGACAAAATAAAAAACACGTGAAACAAGGTTAAAGTAATGAACTAATAACTAGTCTTAATATTCAACAAATAATATGTTGTTTTTTTATTTTATTTTATCGTGCTACAAGGATAAATACAAATTAAACGTATAAAGTAATGCCAGACAGGATAGGGTTTTTCATACGACCATGTGACCTTGAACGTAGCTGTTAAAAGAACTAATAGAAATTTAACAAGCCTATCAGCCACTATAATTTGTCATGTTTGTGCAACATGACAGTGAAATGTAGACAAAAACAATACTTATAAATACAAAAGAAAGCTTGGCAAATTGAAATAGACAGATAGATCGGAGGTAGACAGTTTTACTGATTTGACTCTCGTGACGAGAACAATAAAAAAATTAAAATAGCTTTGAATTGAGTTTGCAGAAACTTAAATATTCACAGAAAATACAATGAATTAAAAACCTGACACTTTCGTGCTTGGTGTTTCTACCACACATAATCGATAACAGATGCACATACGTTCTACTTCAGAATAAAATAATGCCACCTATATTCTGAAAAAATTTAACCAGAATGTGTGAGTTACGAGAATTTTAACATAATTTTTTTAAACGTTAGGAAACTGTAATTATAAGTAACAATAATATAGAGTTCTGGAATGATTACAGATATACCTCAAAATATTCTCGGTTTAAGTCCCTAATATAATATACACATACCACATAACATAGCAACATGAATTAATATCAGGCCTACATCAGTAACTGCTTTTACGTTCCATTTTTGGAACATATGGCTATAACCCACTTACGTCACATTATAATCGAAATCTAACGTTTACGTAGAAAGGTACAAAAATAAAAACTATTTTTTTACTAATTACCCTTATTTGACTTTTTCTATTATTTATTATACTATACTACGCGTCTTTTATACAATTTTATGTGTGTTTTTCCCTTTTTAGTAACGATTTCGAGATAACGTGAGAAACCATCTTAAAAACAAAACGAAATTTTTTTGGAAACAACATTTATAAAAAAGTTAATGTTGTCATAGTGCGTTCATTGTGGTCTCTTTCGTAGGTCTACGATAAGTCTTCGAATTTACAATGCTAAAATCAGGGTTTCGATTCCCCTCAGTGGATATAGCAGACGGTACGATGTGGCTTTGCTATAAAAAAGAAACATACACACATTGCCTACAGAGAAAGGTTTTGGTTTTCTACAGCTTGGGTGAATGCTATACTGGTAGGTTATGAATAATTACTAAGTAAATGCTCAAAATAGAAGTTAAGTTTATTAACATCCCCATTTCTTCTTCGTTCCAGTAGTTTCTTAAGTTTTTAAACAACAAAAAAAATTGTTCGTGGGCAAATGCATGGTTCTTACATACGTAGAGATCTGCATATTTCTTTAAATACATGATTTACTGACCAAGAAATGCAGCGTGCCTGTTTGATTGACAAAAAATGGCTTCCAAGTTTACTGCAAAATAAAAAATAGTTCATCTCCATGTAAGAAATAAAGACGTCAGGTAATATGGCATTACCAGATGTCATCGCAAGTTCAGGTCAAAATCCCTTTTTATGTAAGTTTATACTTACGCCGGAAGTAGCTACTCTAACATGGGCGGGTGTTACAAGTACTTCCACTGTAAAGTAAAGGATGGGTGAGGTAATAATAATAATAATAACACGTGCCTCACTACTGAGAGAAATAAAAGATATGTAATAGGCTATCTGTAAAACAATAAGCCCCCTCCCCAATGTTATCAAATTTATAAATCGACCATGAGTGAGACGAATCTATTCATCTTAAAATGTTGCTGTCCCCAGTTTTTAACTGATAGATGAAAGGGAAGGCAGCCAGCCTATAGCACCCACCGCCAGCTCTTAAACTCCTCTAATAAAATAATGTGATTTAACCGTCAGTCTCATAACATATTCACAGTCCCAAAGCGTGGAGCGCAATTTTTTCTTTTGTGGCAATAAAATGCAAACATTGGGTCTTCAGACAGACAGTCCAGTAAACTCACCATTAAATCGCGCCCTGCCATCTTGAAAAAATATTTTTCTTTTTTTCACAACCGACCAGAATCTGGCTATGTGTTATCCATTATTCGTTTTGAATTTATAGAATATTGAATACTGGAATTTTTAAAGGGGTTCTTCTTGTGTGGGTGGAGGTTCCGAATCGCCTTCTTCGAAAGTATTCGCTCTTTCAGTCGTGGGGGCATTATAATATTACGATTAATTCCACTATTCGTTAGTAAAAGCGTAGTCCAAGAGTTGGCGGTGGGTGATGGTGACTAGCTATCTTCCTTCTAGTAAATTACAGTTAAGTTATAGACAGCTAGTGCAAACATCCCTCAAGTAGCTTTGCAAGATATTCAAAACAAGACAATCTTACTGGACATTGCTATAATGAGAGATAGGTGATTTTTATTTTTATTCTATGACATATGTTTGTGACAAGTTTATTGCAAGTATATCTTAAAATAATCAGTTAACTCAGACGTGAAAAATCAAACTTCGTTATAAATATACGTTATCGCTGAGCTTTTATCTAAAACAAACTTGCCCTGTACTGGTTATGTTTCGTTAGGTTAAAACAAACGACTTCTGTATCATTGATTATAATAAATCTAACTGATTATGTTCGCTCTATTAATGAATATTAAGATATAGCTTCTTCTTTTCTTTTTAAATTTTACTCACAGGTTTCACTGGAAAATGGAATCTTGCCACAATTGGATGACAACCAATCACAGCGTAAAGTGTCAGCACGTTAGATCTATTAAAGTGCAGTTCATTTTGTTCACTGTTTCCATAATTACTACTAATGTTGTATATTAAAATAAGAAGTATATCAAAATCAAAGTAATTAGAATAATCAATATCTTTGAAACATGCTTAAACTCAATATTAACCATTACTTTGGCTCTAAACTATAGCCAACCTCACACAGCTTCAGTGACTCGAATTCATCATGTGATTCCTGATATTAACGTACTTTATCGTTAAACAACACGCCTCACATGCTTATAAATTCGTTTGAAGTGTTTTGCAGATAGTTTGTTGCGAAACGGGTTAGTAAAAATACATTCTGCATGTTTAACAGAAGTAAAGAGGACAGCATTCTTTAGCTCTAACAAGGTTTTTTTATCATATGGTAAATGTACGGTTATTGTAAATTTTAACATATGTTAAATGCACATTTTTACTGAACGGTTTAATGAACGCTAGACGAGCAACAGCGTTCAAACACAGACTTATGTTTTACAATGTAAAGTATTTGTACAGAAGTGTTAGAATAAAGTCAAAAATTAGATTTCAGACTACATTTAAAGAACAACAGAAGGTAACTCACAGGTGAAACATTAAAATTTTATTAATCTCCTATTTATTACAACAGAAATCCGGTGGAAGTGCTTGAATTCAGCAAAGGGTTAATATTTTGTGTTTCGGTTTTTGCTTTAATAGCTGCAAATAGTCTTTCACGCATTGCTGCAACATACTTAATGAAAGTGTCCTTTAGAATTTTATTTTAAATGTCTCTAATAAAACCTCATAAACTTTGGAAATAACATTTGATTTGTAAAGTATTTGATCTATCAAATCCCAGACTTGCTCAACTGGGTTGAAATCGGGGCTCTGTAGGGGCCATTGCATCATTTGAATGACTCCAGCAGTTTCTTTCTTGCCCAAGTAATTTCTGCATAGAATAGATGAGTGTTTGAGGTCATTATCTTCTTGGTAGTACAATCCTTTATTAATAATACACAAACCACTAGACATACCATGATGGGATCGGTATCTAATGGTACATGCGCTGGTCTATTATTCCATATATTTTGTAAATATCTCTTCTCGTCACAGCAGAAAACATCCCTAAACCATGAAACAGCCTCCCCCATGCTTCATGATAAGTGCTATATATTAGGGTATCTTTTACCTTTCTTCCGCTAGATATACAATCTCTGGTTTGAAATAAATATTTTAAACTTGGGTTCAATCGTTCAATTTTACACATTTTAACAAATTTCAACCTCTTGAGAATATCTTGAGAACGAAGTAAATGTTTCTAACTGCTACAGAACCAAACATTCTATTCTTGTTGAGTTTTCTTGATACTGTAGATCTGGACACTTTTCTGTCATTTGGTACATGGTCGTTTATCTCATGTTTGAGATCAGTGGTTCTTTTTCTCAAAATCGGCATAAACGAAGATACTTAACATCACTATCATTACGTTTAGATGTTCTGTCTCTTCCTTTCCTGTTTTCAAATTTACCTGTCTCGGTCTCACGATCTAGGTTGTACTTGACAGTGTTTGGAGGAGCATTTCAAGTCTGCAGCAATTTGTCGGAAACTCCAAACAGCATAACGTAAAGCTTCCATGCGAATTCTCTACACTTTTTTGGGTTGTGGAATGACAACAAAATTTAATGTATAATACTGAAACATTGTTTTCATCAAGGTTTGTTTGTGGAGTGCTTTTAAATTGATTTATTCTAGCATATACCCCAATCACATGCTGGCACTTTTCTATATAGTTGAAACAATGCATGGAGTTCCATATCAGTTAGTTCAGACCCTAAATTTGTTCAGCATACTCATTCAAGTAGAACCCTTAAAACATGTTCTTTCTAAAAGTATATTGAAATTCTAAAGAATGATAAGTATTCTCACTCTGGAGGCCCGGTATGGCCAAGCGTGTTAAGGCGTGTGACTCGTAATTCTGAGGGTCGCGGGTTCGCATCCCCGTCGCGCCAAACATGCTCGCCCTTTTAGCCGTGGGGGCGTTATAATGTTACGGTCAATCCCACTATTCGTTGGTAAAAGAGTAGCCCAAGAGTTGGCGGTTGGGGGTGATGACTAGCTGCCTTTCCTCTAGTCTTACACTGCTAAATTAGGGACGGCTAGCACAGATATCCCTCGAGTAGCTTTGTGCGAAATTCAAAAAACAAACAATCTCACTCTGGCTGATTCAGTCGTCAACAGGGATTAGTGAAGCATTACCATAATGTTGAAATTTACATTCTTTAACGACATAGAAAGAACGACAAAATATTCTCTTGTCCTAACAATTTTGCACAGTCCTGTATAAGAAATGACTAAACGTTAAAAGGTTTAAACAATGATCCCTTCATTAATGTTTGATGTCTGTTAAACTGCCTTAAGAACTGGAAATTACTCTCTCTTTTTTTTAAATAACTGGTAATCATTTAAAGGGTTGGACATTCCAAACAATGTAATTAAAATCTACTGACATGTTAAATGGTACATACTGAATTTTTTTTAAAACGTCTGAGAGCTGGTAGAATAACTGATTACTAACTAACGATATCTTACCAATGTATGACGCCTAGTAACTAGGTTTATACATCGAGTAACACTATATCAACGTATCAAGAGTGGTAAAATAGTTTAAACATTGAATGGCGATTTATTAACAATGTTGAATTAAAAGTATATTACATGTATTTTGTTATCATAGTTTCTGCATTTTGCCCCTTACTCCGTAACCATGGTAACGCACATATTTCGGAGTAATTATCAGCATCTGTTTGACATCAGGAACAGGTGGCAAGGTTTGGTTATCCAACTTTGTTTTGTTACCCTAGCAACAGCGTTTATATGCCTACATACTAATATGTCAGGCTCAACAATTGGAATCTGCCAGTTGTTAGCTTCGTAACTACAATAATTCTTGGAAATTTTAAGCAATAGGTTTGGAAACATAACAGGCAGCTGCTATATGAGAAACTACACAAAAATGTTCCATACAGGTGTTACAGAACTGTCATGCTCTTAACATTCCGTGTGTTACGAAACAGGGTTGAAACTAACGTCATTATATGTAACTAAGATGCATTCATTGGCTTTGCTTTGAGGATAAAATCACTATACAAACTGGTAACAATAAAAACAATAGTTAGTCATAGCGCAAGACAAAACTGAAACTTTGCTTGACAAAACATTATCTTAATGTATTAAGTCAAGAATACAAGCGTATCCGTTCCACGGGGCTTAAGGGATGAAAAATTTAAATTAAACATTAGCTAACTCAAATATATTATCCGGGAATGACAACAAAATATAAGTTAATTACAAAAAGTATGACATAATGAAATGGAAGTTAATATAATCTCAGAAAACTAAAATGAATTACAATTAAATGAAAGATGACAGTTTTTCATGGAACTGCAACCAGGTACCAGTAGTAAAATTAAAATAAATTATTCAAAAACCAAGAATATTACCTAACACCAACTAACGTTCATGGACTTATTTTTAAGCATATTATAACGGTGAATTCGATTCGCAACACAACTTGAAACCTCAGGTACTAATATATATGTATAATAATATTCCACACGCGCAGAATACATTACCTCAAATCGTTGCAAAACTTTCAGCATTTTTCACCAGAAAATATATTTATATTTGTAAGTAAATGATGTCTAGCTAAGTTACAAGAACAAGTGTATTAACCAGTAGTGTGGTAGCTAGAATACTGCAAAGGTGGCTAGCATCTGAAATGGTGCCTCGCCCTGAAAAGTAAATAAAAACGAACATTTTTATAGTAAAAATAATGTTATCTAGACAATGCACATGTTATAAAGAATTGCAAATACATATTATTAACTATTACACCTCACTCAACCCAAACGATCCGTTTTTACATATATATTTTTCTCTACAAGTGGGTTTTCCCGACATCACCGATTACACCTCACTCGTTCTTAAAACGGCCTGAACTGCTAACAATTATTTTCTTACAGTCCTACCAGGCATTACACAATTACTTTTGTCACAATGAGCTATTCAGGAACATTAAATTCCTTCGCCTAAAAAATATCGATCTTTATTTACAAGTTCCGTACATTTTTGAACGATTATCTAATGAATATTGATATATCTTGGTGCAGTTGTTTTTCTGGTGATGTTACTTATGTGCCCCAGGACTCATTTGGCATTCCTAGGTTTAAACGGCACATTGTGTAAAAACTTTTTCTAAAATTTCTGGAGACTTCTTTCGGTAAAATCAGGGCGATATTTTGGAACAATAAACACAATAATTAGACGAACAACACTGCTATAATGATTATGCCTTTATACAGCATTAGCCAGGCTATAAAATGGATAAGCTGGTAAAGCACATTTAATATAGAGTAGTTCTGTTTTACCAAAATATTTTGCAACTCTTTCTGTAAAAGTAAAGTTCAAGGGTTCAAAGGCCAATAAGTGATGTTATAATTAATTTATATGGAAGGTTAGACGCTCTATCAAATTTAAAATCCTGTCTTTAATCGTTTTGACGACAAATCAATCCATTTTTAGTTATATAATACTTGTTAAAAAGCACTAACACATGTAAATATTTAAATATAGGAATATTGGTTTGGTTTGAATTTCGCGCAAAGCTACAGGAGAGGTATCTGCGCAAGCCGTCCCTAATTTAGTAGTGAAAGACTAGAGGGAAGGCAACTAATCATCACCACCCACAGTCAACTTTTGGACTACTCTTTTATCAACAAATAGTGGGATTAACAGAACGTATAACGACCCCCACAGCTGAAAGAGCTAGCATGTTTGGAGAGACAAAGATTCGAATACGAATACTGAAATTCGATTTGTTTAGGGATTTTATATTCTATAGCAATGTTATATTTTATATACCATAGTAATATTATATTTTATATATTATAGTAAAATTATATTTTATATAGTTTGTTTTTGAATTTCGCACAAAGCTACTCGAGGGCTATCTCTGCTAGCCGTCCCTAATTTAGCAGTGTAAGACTAGAGGGAAGGCAGCTAGTCATCACCACCCAGCGCCAACTCTTGGGCTGCTCTTTTACCTACGAATAGTGGGACTGACCGTCACATTATTACACCCCCACGGCTGGGAGGGCGAGCATGTTTGGCGCGACGGGGATGCGAACCCGCGACCCTCAGATTACGAGTCGCACGCCTTAACACACTTGGCCATGCCGGGCCATTTTATATAGTATAGTAATATTATATTTTCCACTAACTGAAATATCTAGTTAAACATTGTTAGCGAAATTCTACAAAAGAACTAAGCAACCAGTGCGTAAATATGTAACTCAAACTTTAAATACGTTAAGTGAGTTTCTTGTATAGACTTTTATAAATATCTTTAAGGGACGCAAGATACATCAAATAAATAAATTAAGAAAGCTACTAGTTATGAGTAATTAATAACATTTATTATTAAGTTTTATCCAAATAGTTAACGCTCAAAATATAAGCTAAACGAATGCCTAGGTTGAAAAAGGTTGTCTAAGCTTCATCCACACATACTGAATTATTGTAAGTTATAATTATCTTACAAATCTCGAAACAAAATTACTCTAATTTTGAGTATATGCCATTGCATTTTCATTCACTTGCTATGTTTATTAACGTTTGTTTCTTATATCTTGGCGACTTTTTACGTGTTTACTCTAACAAAAAGACTAATAGGTCTACGAGTGTTTATTATTATAGGTTAAATAGAACTCTGACGCAATGATGTATGTTAGCTTCAAGTTTACAGATCCTGAACTGCTTATCTTACCTGAATGTAGTCTGCACCCAAAAGGAAATGAAAGGATTACTACGCAAAATCAGATAGCACTGGAGATTAAATTATCAGTGTTACTATTTTAGAATTTTGTTTAAGTGAACAGAAAGCTAATTTGGAATAATATATTCTTAATATTCAAACAGAAATTATCTGCTTTTCATTCAAAACCTAAAACATAAGATAGATTTACTGAAATGCATCAAACTATAACGAAAGCCCAAAACACTAAAACTAAACATTTTATTTGAAACTCAAATAAATAAAACCTTTAAAACGTATACAATAAAGTTCTTCACCTTAAACCATTATAGAACACATTTTAGCTTTTCTTTGTGATTGGATTGGATTCCATGAGCTATTTATTGCAAGGCGCCTTCAAGTGTTACATTCACAAATAAAATGTTCCAAAACCACATGGTTATATATATACATTGTTAACTATCATGAAATGCATGATTTGTACACTAGCAGAATTTATGAGTAACCAACAGGAACTGAATACACAAAAAACACCTGACCTGATGAAGAAAGGTATATGGAAGTAGATCAAAAGCTATCTAAATACTACTTCACCAGGCAGTTTACCCATATAAACAAAACAAAGAAAAACTTTAAACTATGTTTACCTGTTAGTTATACCCCTTAAACAACAGCAACAAAAAATCAAAGAAACCATTGTAGTTTCTGTGTTATGTAGAAAGATTGCATGAATAAATTTATATACTCCAAGACTCTAAGGTTACTTTTTGTGAAATTAATATGGTAAGCATTAATACTTCCTTTTAGTGCTTTTCTCACTGCACATAATATGTAAATTTTTCAAGTCTTCCCAACCTGTAGTATGTGAAAACCTTAAAAAACATTAAAAATAAAATAAATTCCACACCTCATAAATGAAAAATAGTTCACTAATATAGCCAGTACTCAATGTTCGCTTATTGTTGACTCACCTGTGAATTGTAATTTTTTTAAACCTTTTGTATTAATATATATCACTTGCAAGTTTTTTTTTTTATATAGATTATATGTGTTAGGGTAGGCTATTGGTTCAAAGGTTTGATTTGGAGTACGTGAAATAAGAAGACTAGGAAAGTGATTATGTCAGCTAGAAAGTAGATAAATAATGATGAGATATACATGATATCTTAAAATTTTATTTTATATATTTAAAATAAAAGATAACATTTCTCAGAACTATTTTTAAATGTACTTCATGTCTATGGATAGCCATGTTCCCCTCAGTCCAGGATGAAGAGAAAATAATAATTATATCTAACCCCAATTGTTGTGCCAGTGTCCCAAGAGTAATTCATACATCTAGATTTGTGAACATGTTTATTTATTATTATTATTTAAAATGTGAGTCTTATGTAAGAGGCAGTCTTATGTTATAAAAGAAACATGAATAAAGACATCCAGAAGCTGGATACACACCTGATAAAAACATGTTTCACACCAGGTTTCCTGAAGCTGGATCTATTTCACTCAGTACACTTGGAGGAGTTGCCTAATGCTGTCCTACTTCATTGAACAACAACAACAACAAAACAGAGAAAATTTTCTACACCGGAAGATATTTCTTAAAAAATTCTACTTGATTTGAAACATACTCAAAGACGTTTGCTGAAGCCCAACCCACCTCACTCAAGCTAGACAGTGAAGAAAATTTCTAAATCTTAATGTCACTAAAAATATGCAAGAAAAGAAGGCCATATACTTTTTTATGAGGTTGATAATACACAAGTACTGAGTATTACAGAGTATTATATACAATGCTATTATCTCTTAGTCTAGAATAAGATACAAGAGAGTAACAAGGATGCCTTAAGTCAGAAAGAGAAAATCTTAATTTAATTTTGTGATACATTTTCTGATTTTCCTCAAGCTAAGGAAATCAGTACATCTAAGGATACTACAGAATAAGGTAGTAGGAAGAAATTTTGGTAATGTGACCAAATAATTGGTTTTTGTGGAGTTTTCCATTTCTCTAATGAGTATATTTTACTGTCTTTCTTAACTCTTATGCATTTTATGTTCCTTTGCATAAGAGGAAATTATATTTTTTATGAACTAAAGGGCATAAAAAAAGGAAGTTAGATGGCTGTCTGAGAGAGGGTTCAAAAATTCTTCTTCTGGCTTTCATTGCTAATGATAACAATCTCACTGCAACAACAGACTCAGCAAAAGGAACTACATTCCTGGAGCTTCTAGAACTAAAGATCAGTCTCAGTACATAGAAGGTATAATTGACTGAGGGTTGTTATAGTTATGTGCATTTGCATTCTGGGTAGCCAGAGAAAAAAAAAAGTCTCTAAAGGACTCTCAGGTGGCTGCCTACCAGGATAGTCCAACACTGACATAATAAAATGCACTTGAAACCAACCAAGAGTAACTGGATATGCCACTAGTAGATAAGGTTCTCCAATTTGAAATGTTTCTCCAACAGATGAGACAGCAGGTACCAATTGGTATAAATGGTAATTCATGGGACAGTTAAAACCCTTTTCATGATGGGGAGATGTTGCCAGTGTGAACATTGATCACAGAAAATCCTGGGGTCATGCAGAGCAAATGGATGAGCTACCTTTGACAACTCATTGTTTTTATGGCCAGAAACAGAGATCTAACAGGGATCCATGAGCACATCTACTATACTGTAGCCCCAAAGTTTAGGACATCTCAGCCTGTTTTAGCTGAGACACTTTGAGAGATAGTTAGCCCTTGTAGGTAAAAATAAGTATATTTCTTTCACAGTGTTTATGGATGTAGCTAAAGAAGACTTGGACCACTTCTTGAAGTATTTCAAGCAGGTAACTGATTTGAATAGCTGATTCAGGGATAGCAGATTAAATGTTTGATGCTAGCTTTTGATAGTTGGACACTTGACTGAAATGCAGTTGGAGAGGTGTCTGATCTCTGTTGACAATGTCTTGACATTTGGCCCCAATTTAATGTCTATTGGTAAAACCATGAGTATGGTACTTCAGCAAATAAGAAAGGAAGATTTGAAATTGAGACCATGGAAGTGTGAGCTTATGCATATGCAACAGAGTCCCTTGATTATATTGTTGGTAAATATGGAGTTACTATGATCCCTACAAGATTGGCCTTATCATGTTACTAAACTAGAGTTCCACAATTTTTTTAGTTTTGAATCATATTACCAATGTTTTGTGGTCCATTTTACCAAGATGTCCACATTGTTATCTGTTCTCACTAAACACAGATTCAAATTTCAGATAAAATGAATCATTTGTTAAAATGAATTTTAATTAAAGTTTTAGCATTTAATCCAGAATAAATGAGCTTTGACTGGTAGAGATTATTTGTATTGTAAAATGGAGAGCAATTCAAATGAATTGGAAGCACATAGTGATACCATGGATGTCAAGACATAGGCAGCTGATGGAAGTAGCTCATCTTAGTGACCATGATAACAGAGTGCAACCCAGAGGCAGTCTGTTTAATGCTACCAGTATATTTGATCAAATTTAACATTGAGATATATGTATACAGCAATATAAGTGTAAAACATATGAACATTGCATAAAGTCAATTGCTAGTGTTGTACCACAAGAATGAATGCATTACAAAAATAAGACAATTTTCAAGAAATAAATAAACAAAAATAAAGGGTGTGTTTCTTTGTTTTTGAATGTTACACAAAACTATATTATGGATATTTGAATTAGCTGTCTCTAATTTAGCAGTGTAAGACTAGGGGGAAGGCAACTAGTCATTACCACCCACTGCCAACACTTGGGCTGCACTTTTACCAATAAAAAGTGGGTTGACTCTCACATTATGACACCCCCCCACAGCTAAAAGGGTGAGCATGTTTGGTGTAACAAGGATTCGAACCTGTGACCCTCAGATTACGAGTTGAGTGCTCTAATCACCTGGCTGTACCAAACCCCAAAGGGTGTGATCTGAATTTAAAAACACTGAAATATTAACTAAATTGTAATTCTTTTCTGTGAAGCATTATTGAAAGACACAGTTCATCCAGTATTTCCATTAATTCTCATAAAATAACATTTTCAGTTTTTACACTGAAATAATTTTTAGATATTATTCTTTGTTAAAGGGATGAAAGTAATGGGTGGCTTTATGTTACTTTAATAGTTCTGCTCAATGTTTTCAGTGGCCATAGTGAAAAACACTTTCAATTAGAATTAAGTCAAAATATTCATGACTGGAAGAAATTTTGTTAAGAAAAGTAGTTATGTGTTAGAGATAAACATGTTGTGTTAGGTGTTTTATTTGATTATCACTTAACATGTTTAGCTGTGTAGATTTAAATATTTGGGAAGAAAGAAGTTTTAATACCTATTTTCAGTGCAATATGCAGTAAAAATGCAGGATATAGTAGACTGTGAGTATACAGCCTAAGGCAGAAAGTAGCAATTGTAGGACATTGCTTTGAAACTTCCCTGTTACATACTAAACTTGTATCTGAAAAGGTATAGTAGAAGTTAGATATTCTGGATTTACAATGTCACAAACTAGAGGCTGTTACTTGTACACTGACTAACTTTTTTTTTTCCTTATTTGGTTAAGCTGTAGAAATCAATGCTTACAGTTTTACACTCTTCCCCCTTCCACTGTACTCAGATTTTGTTGGTATAACCAATAGACTGAGATAGGAGGGATGCAGTTGGGGTTAGGTGTAGCTGTATTAGTTATTGTCATGGTAGATATAACAGTGAATGTCACAGCTGTTTGTTAATCTAATGCAAGACTCTAACAAAGCCTGTTGGACAGAGAAGTTTTTAGGTGTGAAGAGTACATTTGTGACAGGCAACATACATGTGAGTACATGTACACCTGAAGAAATAGCAGTAAACTCAATAATAATTTTAATACTGTATTAGATCAGACAGTAGTGTAATTGGATTGTCTGAATTTGGAAATCCACACATATTGCTGAATTTGTAACAATTCAGAATTTATACTAAATCACACATTTTCAATCCTGACTTTTTCTGCATAAGATTAAGTTGTTAACCTTTTTGGCTACTTGTCTACTCATCTAGCCAGTGGTATTTCATTCTTGTTTGACAACCCAGCATTTTTCACTGATTCTTCTGGAAGAAGATGGTTTCTCTGATAATCAGTGATGTGGAGAAAACCCACTTGTAAACCCACAGGTTAACAAAGATGACGATGACCGAAGAAGGTTGAAACATTGTTTGCTCTTCTACGTAAAATATTTTCTCAACCCAAACGAGCCGTTTTTGCATATAGATTTCTCTGATAGTTTTATCTTTGGCAATTTAAAATACCTGGACAATTCCTTGCAGTTCTAAAGATCTCCAGTGTAGACCTAATGTTTTATCTTCTGATACATAGCCATAAGATGAGTTGCTTGACATGTAGGCTTTTGATGAAGCCATGAATAGGTTAGCTCTGAGGTCTTCCCAAATGCCACCTACTTTTATGTCCCATCAATTTTCAAGTCGATATAAGAAGAACTAGTCAGTGTTAGAGAGATTTTATCATGGTGTAGCCTGGACTTCCTGCAGTGTACAAGTTATAGCCAAAACTGTCTTTAAGATGTTGATATCTATGATTAAGTTCAAGCCTGCAGCAGTCAAATCTTCATCAGAATAGTGTTTATAGTACCACATTACAGGTTATCTTGTGACAAATTAACTCCATCTTCAAAGGGAATATAATATAATTTACCTAAAGAGAACCTTCCCACAGCTAAAGTTTGAAAGGAAGCCACTCAAGCTCTAGAAAAGAGTGATGATGACAGTTTCCATGCAGAAAGTGCTGTCTCAACAACAACTATCAACTGCTGCTACAAATGTCAGAGCACCAATATCATTTAACTTTGCACTTCAAGCCAAGAAATCTTGACCTATACTGTCTACCTCACTGTAACTTCTGACAAGGTATCCCATGCATACCCTTTCACATTATATGCTGCATAATATCTCAGCTCTCAAACACCAATGCTAGAGCTAAGTAAGCAAGAGGGGTTAAAACGTGGGCCCTACGTAAAAGGACGAGGAGAACTACTACCTAGGACAAAGAAAAACTACCAAAAGCTAAGGCTAAACTAGATCAAACCTGTAAAATCCTGGCTAAGATTAAAGAAATTATTCAGTAGACAACTGGCACAAGTTGCAAATCCATTGCTACTTTGGAAAAGCTACCATTAGGACTCCAGTGAGATAGAGTTAAATAAATACCAAGTGAATATACTGTCCCCATTTCTGTCTTCAACTTTTGATTTTAATTTTAATTACATTTGGTGTAATCTATGATGTGATTGTAATTACCTATACTTATCACCTCTATCTTCAACTGTTTTAATAAACTCATTATTAATGACATTATCTTTCTTATCAACCACCCAGTGGCTCAACAGTATGTCTGCGGACTTACAATGCTAAAAACCGGATGATTTTTAATTATTATTTTAATGATGTGCTTAATTTAAAACAACAACAACCTCTTTATCAAATAAATACTCATTAATCATTTCTACCAACAACTGGTGTGCACAAAATGGCATTGTTCTTCTTATTGACAGCTTATCAATTATAATTTGTATCTTCCAGTGTTTTGTTAGTTAAATGTTATATCTGACTTTAACCTTTTTCGTCTATTGCTGATTTTACTTCTCTTCATCAAATAATTTGAGTATATTTACCAACTGAATTTGTGCATAAATATATGACTTCCCATGCTGTAACAATAACTTAATCCTTATATTTTTCTATCTTTGCTCTAGCATTGTTATTGACCATTTTATTATATATTGTTAAATTACATGGTTGTTAGAGTTTTTATTTGTATCCTAAAACTTAAATTGTATTATTGTTAATAAAGTGTTGTATTATCTCGCTTGTCTTGTTGTAGATTTGTGTATTTGTGTAAGTACTTCACAGGAGCAGGAAAGTAACTTATACCAATTTCATAATCAAAGCACAGATGTTATTATTTTCTATTGGATTTTAAAATTTAATTTAGAGATGGCCTGAAGATGAAGGAGAAAAATATATAGCATTTTATGTTCACACAGAATTTCCATAAACTTACATACGCATATTTCCAGCAGGGTGTTTAGTTTCGACAACAAAACGTTGTCCTAGGAATGTGGCCTAGGCAGTTGCTCCGAACACTGATGCCATACCAGATGCGAACTGCTTCAGCTTTGGAAAATCATCTTTAGGTATGCAGTTGTAAAATTTAATAAGTTGCCCCTCTCTATGTTTGGTTTTCAACAAGTCATTTCCTTGCAAATCGATGACCTGCAGCTGAAGTTCCACTGACACGTCATCAATGACACAATCAAAAGGATTCTGAAAAAGGAGAATGTCACTTTCGATTTTGTTGAGATCCAAAAATCTCTCTAAAAATGCTCATTTAAATCACCAATAATCTTTTCCTGAAACTCCAGGTTGACATCTTCTGTGATTCCAGGATGAAACTCATTGAAACACTGAAAATGAGAGAGGTTTCCTCCTTCCAAATGTGCTTCAAACAATGACAGCTTTCTCCGAAATCCTTTAATGATGAAGTTGCCGTCAGTAAAAGGTTTTTCTCGCTCTGCCATTCCATGCACTATTTTGTAACTTGTACGAGTGACAGATTCATTTTCAGCAAACTTTCTCGTGAAGAGATTCTTTTAAGATTCAAAAACACGTTTCATGGATTCAAATTTCTCAGAACGGAACTTTCTTGAAAATTTCAAATATGTTGATAGGTGTTTTGTTTCATAGTGACACCGAAGATTGTACTCTTTCAAAACGGCAACACTTTCGGTGCATATCACACAAGTAGCTTTCTGGTTTTTTGTTTCCACAAAGTACTTTTCTCCCCATTCTTCATTGAAAGCACGACACTCAGAGTCCACTTTTCTTCTTTTAAAAGCAGCCATAACGATGGGTGAAATAAAACAGGATCTGAAAATGAAAAACACAGAACGCTGTGAGAAAGTATTGTACTGGTCCAAGAACACACAAAAAAAAATATATTGAAACGTACGTTTGCCACGACACTTACCTAAGAACGAGTTACGAAAAGCGCATAACCCGACTACTAAGAGAAAAGAGCTTGCTGAATTTACTGAATTTACCCTAGACCGCTGAATTTACAAGACGAGTCGATAGGACAAGGGTTAAGTCTGTACTTGTTTTCGAAATCCTAATGCTTTCACAGATACGTGCCTCTCGATATGAATAAACGTGCAGCAAGAATGAAAGAAGAATTTTCCTATTGGTTAAATATGCGCGTGACAGCCTTGTTTATTTTTATCATAACGTCTTGTGTTTGCCAGCTTAAAGCGACCATCGGTGTGATTTATTTTGTTATGACAGTCGGACATTTGATGAAATGTCGCTTTTTATTTCCAAGCGGCGAGCTGCTGGCGGGCCGGACAAAATGACCTCGAGCGCCGTAGTTTGGTGACCCCTGATCTAGTGAACTCGTTTACTTTTGACTGCTTTTGCTATTCATAAAGATTACATTCACTTTAATTTATGGCGTCTTTCTAGAAACTCAGTTTAATTTCGTCATGTATTTCCTGGCATTCCTGAAACTGCCGTGTTACTACACTAAGTTCCAACATGATCAGTCCACCAGAGAAATACTATTGTAACTTATGTAGAATAAGAGTTACGGTATTATTTTACGAAAAAATAGACACATACACTAAATCTCTTGTGCAAATACTCATTTTAAAAGAAATACATTTATTTTTGGATTCGAAATCATAATAGAAAAATGTACTTATACAGAAGAAGTTTTAACAATAAGTTAGCAAAAACATTAAATTCAAAGGTTCGTGTGCTGAAAAACTAAGTTAACATGTAGAACATGAAATAGAGCGAAGGAACCAAAACTTTCCATCACACTTCGTTAAAAAATCGGATTAGATAAGGTAGGGTCAGTCCCATGACGACTATCAAATGAACTTATTTACTTCCTCGTCAAATTCTCTACTGGCGTGTTTGTGTGCTTGTGTGTTTTCTTATAGCAAAGCCACATCGGGGTATCTGCTGAGCCCACCGAGGGAAATCGAACACATGATTCATGATTTTATGAAACAAAACATCTATCAATATATTTGAAATTTTCAGGAAAGTTCCGTTCTGAGAAATTTGAATCCATGAAAGGTGTTTTTGAATCTTAAAAGAATCTCTTCACGAGAAAGTTTGCTGAAAATGAATCTATCACTCGTACAAGTTACAAAATAGTGCATGGGATGGCAGAGCGAGGAAAACCCTTTACTGACGGCAACTTCATCATTAAAGGATTTCGGAGAAAGCTGTCATTGTTTGAAGCACATTTGGAAGGAGGAAAATCCGGAGACATACCGCTGTACAGCGGGGGGCATGAGGGGTAGAAGAACAGTAACGAACACAACACAGACCGAACAAAGGAGAAATACCAGAACAATCAAAACACAGCTTAGAGACAATGCGTGAGAACGTTGTCAGTTTCATAATTAAACAGCTACAGACTGCAAACTCACAGCATAGTTTTAACTGGTTCTCTCATAAAAATACCTTTGCCCTATCAAATTTCCTAGATGCACATCGCGTATAAGAATTAAAATTCAAATGGTCAATTTCTTCTTCCAGCTATCATGTAAAGGCTAATGCCCTCTCACGGCTCTCATTAGAAACACCTCCACAGTTCAATTCAACCAGATAGAAAAGCTTTACATAGTCAATCCAGCTCAATCCAAACAGAAAGTACAAGATAAAAGTTTTGAAAACACCCTTTAGAGAAAGGTTTAATCTTGGTATAAACATATATCAAACACCCTCTGTAATTAGGTCTAACCCAAGGATATGCTTTATATTTAAAATACTGCAACAACCATGTGAAAATATTTTACATTCGCTGCACTGAACAATCAACGATACACGAAAAGTCCAGATTCCCTATTTTGTTGAATTTGGTCTTTTGTAAACAAGGAGTTAAACATACTACCAAAACAGTTTGGGTTGCTTTTGCATAATAAGCATTTTCATCTCCATACAAAGTAAAATATACTTCAAGCATCTACTCATATATGTTCTTGATTGTATAAAATAAATTATACAAAACCACACCCGAAACTACTAAACTCTCACTAAGTTATTTTAGTTGGTACTCGATATTCCAAAATTAAAAGGTTATATTGGAAAATAACCAAGCATTATGTACCATGTACTTTTCTATCTAAAAACATCTGCATTTACAAATCATACAAGGGCGTGAAAAGTTTATTTACTCAACTGTTTAAGAAAAGCGCAAGTAATCTTCGAGAAGCTTTACGCGAAATTCTAAACAAATATAACTTTAACACAATGAACATTGCAGAAAAATAGCCTTTAACTTTTATTTTTTCCATGCTACATTTCAAAGGTTTTTAAACATAATTATTGTACTAATTCCAAATATGTTAATTTAGTTTCCATGAAATTTCCAAAGATAATTGATGTGTTGAGTTTAAAGATATTTTACAAATTCCAAGAATTTCATTTTTTGGTTAATCCTTGTATTAAGTTTGGAAATACCTATCTATTTTCAGAAGGTTTATAAAGGTTTCTCTGGATTATGAATGGTTTTCATCTCATTTTTAGATAATTTATGAAGATAATCCATATACCAAGGTAGAAGATACTTACTGATATCTCAGACAGTTAAACAAAGAATTTCTAGATAACATTAAAAGGTAATACATGCCTTACGTATAGTGATAACTATAATATTGTCTATTTCCAGTGTTTATTAAAGATAATTTTGTTACCTACTTATTATTCCATTCCCAAATGGTTCCTCAAAGTGGAACAGGTAACCACAGAATTTAAGTTTAAAGGAAGGTAAGCACACCTTTTCAGCCCTTAGCTAGAGCATTTTTGCAGGATACGCTAAGTATAACCACTAAAGTTGAAAATCACCTTGTTAGAATCAATGCTGTTAGTGTTTTAATCTGGAAAGAATTTAGCCAATTTATCGTATAGCATGTGTTCTGGAAGGGTTGCAGTTTTGGTGTTAATATTGGTAATTAGGCTAAGCAGCTTGTAGTCGATCCATGATACCTTATGTTTTAGATCATCATTCACTATCAACGTCAGCTCTTCTAAAAGATGAAGTCGACATGACGGACTTAACAGAAGATTTCTCCATATAACAGTTTATAATTTTTAAATATTCTGGCTATTTCTCATATCCACCCGCACCACACATACTTCCAGAGTGTGTGATATGATTAATGATTTAATAATATCATTAAAAAAATTCAAATTAAAAAGAGACTTATAATTGTTTAGATTTTTAAACCTACTTTCATAGAAGCTATACATAAACTTCATCGATTGAATTACTGTTTTAGAAAACAAAATAATTAAATTGCTGAAAAATCAGAAAACAAATTGTTTTTTCGTTGCTAAGCGCAAAGTTGTATAATGATTTATCTACGTTCTACCAATCACAGAGATAACTCCAAATTTTAGTATAAAAATCCTTGCGCTTGCATCTGAACCACTGGAAACCACACCTCCGTAAGCTCTAAGTCAAAGCAATAATTTTAAAGTTGCATCAGAGGGCCCGCATTAGTTACAGAACGTAGAATAATATTATATAATATACAGAGTGAAAACTACCTTGATCGACATGGTGAGAAGCCATGAACTCTTGGACATATAATTGATTTTTGTTGAAAAGACAAGCGTCAAAAAACTGTACCAACAATGTGAAAATTTAACCATCAGCTGAGCATGAATTTTTAAAAAAGTAAACATAAAACAGCATTCATAAAAAAACATTACGATATATTAAGCCTATTTAAATTATGTGCGACATTGTTGAACGGATGTGCAAAATATTAAACCTCAATGATGAACGAAATATTAAGCCTTTTACATTAATACGGGAGATTATGCCTCATTTGTTAGTAATATAAGTGTGTTAAACATAACAGCATGTATGTTAATAAATTAAACCACATAACTGTTGAAGACTTAGTGCAAAAAAAGTCACCGTTGAAGGACATATTAATGTTTTGCAGATCCATTTAATTGTCACTATTGAACGACTTATGAAACTTTTTCAGAGTTACACGACATTAATCGTGACTTTTATAAACATACCTTGAATTAAAACTCATGTTGCAGAATAACATATTGATTTTTTTGCAGGTGTGCACGATATCACTCCAAGATTTTGAGTAATAGACATTTATTTACAAATAAACATGTTGCTAAAATTACTGTTGAACAACAAACTGTAGTCTTTTTCAAGTTCACACAACATTAAATCTCACTTCTTACTGTAGTACAATATTTGTATTTTTGCAGGTATAAACAACTTTGCTTATGGTAACACATTTAGGAGGATATTCACGGGTAAGTATAGATATTACGTATGAAAGAATATCATATTGCCACTCACGATAACATTTCAGGAGGATATTCACGGGTAAGACAAGGTATAAAATATGAAACATTATGACGTCACTTCTCACCGTAACACGTTCAGAAGAATATTCACGAATACGATTAGGCATAAAGTAGGAAAGGATATGACTTTAATACTCAGCACTTCAGGAAGATATTAACGGTTAAGCCTAGGTATAAAGAATAAAATATACCATGTTACTTCTCATGATAACACTTCAGGAAAATCAGCCGTTTCAGATTTGAACACTAAAGAGAAGAGATATATTTATCTCAATTATTTGATTACAAACAATTTTTAAGAAAGAGTGGAACATGATATCCAACGTGATTTATCTGTGAAGCCCGTACGTGATAAAAAGGCAACATTTTGTGAAGCCATACCTCACTTTTAACATATTAACATATGCAAGTAAAGAAAAAACTTTCCAAAAAGGAATAACATGTAGGGATAGCTAATACCAATCCTTCAAAAACAATGTAAAGAAGTTAGTAGGGATGGTATTTGCAGTGTAGTAAAATGTTACACCAAAATATGATAAATTAAACTAAACTGTGATTGAATAGTCATATATTTATATATGTTAATTCTTGACTGTAATTTTATGTAGGGATGATGTAACTATTATCCCTACTATCTTTTTGTATTATTTTTGAAAGACCGATATCAGCTATCCCTATATTTACTTTCTGTTTTGAAAAGTTTTTCCTTTACTTGTTTGCTTATTGTTTTCGTTTAATGCAGTATTTAAACAGACATAGGAAGATCGTACTTATAACCAAGTAAATACAATAAGGTTACGGCTGTAATATTTATTGTTTATCTATTATTTGCCGGTAATTCCTGTTTCGCTTTATACTTAAGCTTTGGAAGGGAACACAAAATGTCTGTAAGAAAGCTAACTTCAAGGGTTTACGTTAGAATTATGATTCTTTAGAGAAATTACTATTAGCTATTAATACTTATAAAAGCAGGGTAGTTTGTTTGAAACTATGTCACTTCAGTAAAATTGGTTAACACCAGTTTTAGTTATTGAGTTATCATGTAATACAGAAAGAACAAGAAATTCAAATTTCTTTGCTATATTTACAAACATTCTCATAACTTGTGACTTGGTCATTACATAGATATTGTTATAAAAGAAAACACTGTATAGTATTGTGAAGTTCTGAAGACATATTGAGGAGATATTTAAATACCATTTCGATTAACAATCCGAGCTATCACTGCATAGACAGTACTAACGCCTGCCTCATACTGATCATAAGGTGAAAACTCACATGCAAAACCTGTGATTAACGTAAAAATAAGTTCAATTTCGTTTCACCATAAAATCATCATCAATGAATTATTTCATTCGTTATATGTGCGAATATGATTTTTTTTGTGCTGACATATCTTTAAAGTAAGCCACAATTTATAGTCTCACTAACCGTAGGATACATACAGATATCTCTTATTACCGTAAAGAAAATAATATATCACTGTAATCAGTGAACCGAAAAACAAGTTACGAATTAACCATGAAAGATATACACTGTATTTTTTGTCTGTATCAAAATGAAATAAGCTTTTCAATCAAACGTAAACCATAACAATACGCAGTTCCCTCACTACCGGTCATTTCTCAAACTTAAGTCTGTTAATGGTGGTTAAAACAAGATCTAATATATTAACAAATGTGGACAATCTATGAACTATTGTTACGTATGTGACCTTCTAATTACACTATGTAACAAAATCTTTACTTTTTCTTGTTCCTGGGCAGAAAGTGTTATTTCCCAATTGCTTATGCCTAAAGTAAATGGAAAAGACCTATTTTTCTCTTCAAACTTTGCTTTTGTGACCTGGGTAATGAAATTTTCAAATTTACCCATTTTCCAGAACATTCCAGGTAGATTCAGTGCTGAGTAGCTGATAGAGAATTTTCTCGAACTTACGAGAATTTTCAAGAACCTTTTAGAATTTTCTAGAAGTGTCCTTAGTAATATATATATATACAGGGGCTCACCACTTCAGTTTAGTTGTACCAAACTAGTATGTATCTTGTAAAAACAACAGTATACATGTAAATATCATCTAAATTGGTCTGTATCGTACCAGCTAGAGTCAACTTGTTTATATCTTGTAAACTGGTGTGTATACTGTATAAACTACAATACATTCGTGTACTTCTTGTAGCGCCCTTGACTATATCTTGTACAAATCTACAGTTTAATGGTTTGTATCTTGTATAAATTGGAGTACACTCCTTTACATTTTCCAAACTGGATTGTCTCGTATACAACCAACAGTACATTATCTTAAAGCTTATAAATTGGTTTGTATTCTCTAAAAACTACAATCCACCAACATATATCAAATAAACTGAATTGTATCTTCAATAAGCTACAGTATCCTTGGTTATATCTTGTAAACAGCCCTTGACCCTATACATACTACAGTACACTCGTCATACTCTGGTAAAAATCTGTATATTGTATAAGCTATAGTCTTAATCTTGTACGAACCTGTATTAAACTGATTTCTACCATGTATAAGCTCACCTATATATATTTTGTAAACTGCATACATCACGTAAAACTAAAGTACACTCATTTATATCTTGTAAGCTGGCCTATATCGTATATTATATACTGCATACTTGTGCATATCTTGTAAGAACCTGTACTAAATTTACCTGTATCTAACATCAAATACACTACATCAGTATGTATATATCTTGTAAATTGGCCTGTATAACGTGTAAGCTACAGTACACTCGTTCATATCTCTTTAACTGTAATATAAATCTGGTGAACTTTTCTGTGTGCTCTAAAAACTAAAGTACAACCGTTAGTATATTGTATAAACCTTCAGTAATTGGTCTGTAATCAGAATAAACTATAGTTCAATTCTGACATCTGTACCTGGTATGTATGAACCAGTAGTAAGGTACACTCCTTAATATCTTCTAAACTGAAATATATCCTATATACATAAAAGTACATTCGTCTAAATCTTGTAAATTAGTTAGGACCATCTATAAACTACAGTAAAGTTGTCTACACCTTGTGTTAATATGAGTCAACTAGCCTTTATTCTACATAAGCTACAGTGAACCAGTGTAAATCTTGTAAACTTGTTTGTATACTATACCAACAGAAGTACAGTCATCTTGCAGTAAACTTATGATCCTGAATCATCTACAGTACGCCAGTCTTATTCTTGTAAACTGGTCTGTATCCTCTATAAATGTCACTATACTCGTCCATATCTTGTACGAGCTTCTAATAAGCTGGTCTGTATTCGTCGACAAAGTAGAACACGATCGCCTACATCTCGAATGAACTTGTAGTAAACTGATCTCTATCCTGTACAACTTAAAAAAAAAACATTGTCAAAATGTTGTCTATATTATGTATAAACTACAATACACTCGTCTATATCATTTGTGAATCCGTAGTAAACTCGATTGTATGTATATTCATTAGGTTACAGCACATTTGTCTGATTTTCGTGAACTGGTCTGTATCCTATATAAGCCACAGTAAAATATAGATCTTGTATAAGCCTGTAGCAAACTAGTCTGTATGTAGTCTACACTACAGTACATCCATCTACAATTTAACTGTAGTGTATAAACTAGTAACACGCACACCCATCTATATCTTGCAAACACTTGTATCCTATATCAACAATAGAACGCTCTACTACATCTTGAATGAACTTGCAGTAGACTGATTTATTTCTTCTACAAACTGCCCGTATATATCTTGTAAATTGAGCTGTATTTTGTGAACTACGGTACGTGATCCGCTAACCCCTCAGAACATATCTGAGAATTATGACACATTTTATTTTAGTTTAAATTAAAAAGTGATCTCCTATGGTCCCACCCATGCTATTGAGGAAACTCTAGAACAGGTGCTAGTGTTCTTAAGAAGAAGTTCAGGTACCTGAAGGTTACAGAATGATTCTGAGATCTCTGTAGGGACTTGAGGGGTGCTCTTTGCTGTTAACGGTTGAATGGACAGGCACAAGAGGTGTGGCACATTCTACTTTTCAGTTCCATAAAATAGTCACTATAAACTTAAAGCTTAAGTCTTACGGCGCTAACTTAGTTGAGCCTTTCTTTCAACAATGACACAGTGTTGGCTCTACTTGCCTGAAGTATTGACCACTGATGTGAGTATCTTTGTGTTCTCGTACGAAGATTTACCATTCACAACATTACAAAGAGTTTCCAAGACACATAATTATAGAAAGCACTTTTAACCTGCTTCCCATTTTCAACAAAGAGAGAAAATTTACTCGCAAGTATAGATAGAATCTTATTTGTGTCAAGACTGAGGCAAAATGCTTCTTTTCTTGGTATGTCGACCACTGGACAGTTCACAGCTACATTCGCAACCATTCATCTAACTGACCAGCGTTCCATCCGGCCCTTTCACAAAACTTCTATGTGCTAAGGATTGTGTTTTATTTTTAAACCAACGCACAAGCAACCAAAATACTGAAAACGTAAGGCTATTCACTGAGATAAGAGAACAATCCATTTCTATACCTCTACTTGACCCTGAAACGGTGTTAATGGTAGGATGAGTAGACACAACGGATAGAGGGTGGTTAGGAATAAATTAAATTTATTTTTGCCTATTGGATTAATAAGTCTTAGTATTCTCAATTCAATGAAACTGAGTATCCATGGTACTTCTTTTTATATTATAAATCTCTTTATAGGCTTAAAGTACGCCTATATATCATGAAACTTACATTTAGAGAAAAATTCTCAACCGTGGTAGTAACTCAGTCGGTCAGCAATAAGGTTAAGGAGTTACAAGCTAAAATTCGGGGTTCAATTCCCCATGACGAACAGAGCGCAAATAACCCATTGTGTATATTTGCGCCAAAACAGACAATAATTGTCTTCGTATAAGCATTCCTATAACGCCATTTTTCATATCAAGCCTTCTTCCTATTTGTTTACAACCTGAATTTTATAATATTTAATATCGTCTTTAGAACACCAGTTTCGTGTATGATCAAGAGATCTTTCACTACAGGTATTGTAAGACTTGCTATCTTTCTTTCATTTTTAAATTTTAAACAATGCCACAGTCTTCTTTCTTCCTGTTGAACAATATCTGCAAGCATGGCTTCAGTATGTTTTATTTAATCAAATTATGTTCCTAATATGATTTAATTAGACATAGCTAAACTTTTAGTATATTACTTAGTCTAATGGTTGGACATGGTTCTAGTATGTTTAATTAGATTTTTGAAAGTTGTTCTAGAATGTTTAACTTTGGCTTTGTTATGACTGTGATATGTTTAATTAGGAAGAACACTATTACAAAAAAGTTTAATATTTGCACGCTTCACTGCTATTATCTTATTTCATTCGTAATGTAGGTAAATGTAAATGGCTGATGATGGAATTTATAAAGTGACATATTTTTATTTTTTGTAAACAGCTCTAGTCACCAATAGAAGTGATATGAACCTCACTAAAGTTTAAAAAATATATATCTTGAACTATTTTTGCACTACATTATTTGTGGCTCTATATCTTTGTTGGCTGTAGTTCCCTAATATCATACGTGCTAGATAAAAAAAAATCAAATAAAAACACCATCAGCTTTGCAATTAACCTCACTAATTACTACTGAGATTTCATATACATTTTAAATAAGAAAGTCAGTGATGTCACTCCAATTTTTAATTAATTCTTTACATTGATAGTTGCAACAAATAGAAACGTAAAATTTCTCAATATGGCGCAATATTTGGTTTCTATCAGCAGTGAATGCAAGCAAATGCCGGATGAAGTTACTGTTTTAATTAGGCTTCACTGTGGTTCTAGTATCTTATAATACGTCTTATAGATTGTTTTTTTTTCATATTTTGATGAAACTTATAATTGGTTGTAGCAAGTTTTAGTTAGGCTTATAAACTAGCGAGAATAGTATTTTACTAAATATTCCAGAATTACTAATTATTCAAATTATATTTTAACTGTGAAAAAAGGAACAAGATTTGCAAGAAACATGTATAATGTACATCAATAAAGGAAAGTTCGTGAAGTTCATAAATGTAGGAAGTTGTGCAATCTAGACTGGATTTATTCGCAATTCTTAATAACTACAAACTTAAATGTTCACTAGTCTTTATATATTGGTCTATTTGATAATATCATAGTATCAAACTACATTCATCAAGCAAGCTATCACCAACTAAATAACGAACACTTGTTAATTGAGGCGTTTGTCCACTTTTAATCTTAAAACGTTTGTCCGTTGGTCATCAACTGAAGTGTACTCTCGTTGTTCTTTCTATACAGTTTGTATATCTTTCATCAACCAATGGACTCTCTTCTTGTTGGCTTTAAAGAGTTGTTCTACTTTTAGCAACGTGGGTATGTTTGGCATATATTCCACAAAATGTGTTTCCATTATCTGAGTTGTTTTATTTATTGTTAAATTTGATGAATGTATAGATCGTTTACCATCTGAACATTTTCCCCTCTACATTTTGGATAGCATTTAAAATTCCTGAGTGGTTGTTGCACTAAACCTTCTGCTGGAATTATAACGTTCTATATTTCTTCTGGGTCACAAAATCAGCTAAATTTAAATCATATTGGGTTACGATCTTACAATCTTACGATAGCATTATCAGTCAGAATGAAAAGTATTTATTTAGCTCCAATGTTGGTAAACTGTTGTTGGTTTTACAAAGACAAAAGAATGGTTAAACATTATATGAGAATCCATCGACATAGTATTAACATTTGTTATAAACTATATTTCTTTGTTTTCGTTAAAACATTATTGACTGGTATATTTTCATATTACCGAATACGTTATACACCAGCATTCCTTTTGGTATGGTAACAGACAAAGGTTTCCAATGCCTCCTTACGTAGCAATAAAAGGTGGTCTGACGGAATATCTCAACCAGGATATGAAAAACCAAACGTGGGAGATTTTTTCATTGTTGCCTGAATAACGAATGATGTGAGTAGTAGTTGAAATTTCAATACGACCATGTCATGATGATGCGTTATATAACAAGCAACACATCCAGTTAGTCTGTATTACTAGAATTAACTGATGCTTTTGAAGAAGTTAAGGAAGTGTTTCTTACAGTCCTCACATATATTTATGTCTACCATTTGTTATTCTTGCAACAATTTGATATCGTTTGTCTCGGATATTCGTGCAAAGCTTCACAAGGGTTTTATGCGTTAACCGTTCCTAATCCGGAACTGATATACCAGAGGGAAGCCAGCACTCACCGCCAACTTTTAGACTAATCAAATAATAAGGATGTGACCTTGAGTTTAAAACATATCACGGACCCAAAGAGCGGAGTGCGATTTTTTTATGGCAACGAGGCGTGAACCACGCACCCTTGGCACGGTAGCCATTAGCCAGTTGGAGGACGGAATAACAAATTTACTTGTAGTTAACTAAACCTTACACAAGGATTATTAAGCTTTACACTATTTAATAGTTATCACCATGACCCTGTTTCGGTAAGAAAGAAGAACAAAACAATTGGAAGCGTGTTTTTTGCGTGTGTGTGCCATTTCAACGGAATTTTTAGAACAAGTAGGTAATGCTAGAAATACAGAAAAAATGTTACATGTTCAGCATTTTACTTGTTGAATTTCCCTAGATGAGAGTTTCTTATTTGTAGGGTAATTTATATGCATGTTTTGTTGTTATTGAGCTTCGGACTTGTCTCATTCTAACTAGCACTTTATGCAAAACTTGAAAACCTATATTGTTGCATGCCAAGGGAGTAATACCTGAATATGTTTATATTTAACCTTTAGGCTATCTGTCTGTCCATTGTCCATCTTTCTGTCTATACATCCGATTCTCTGTCTATCTAGCTAAAATGTACTCTCTCTATATATTTATTTTAGTTACCTGTTTTTTAATTACCAAAGAAATGACAAAGATTCTTTAAGATTATCTATATTGCTAAATATTTTAATCAGAATGCCAACAAAAATAATATCAAAGAGAAAGATATAAGATACTATTTGATATGGGCATGTTAATGATTCCTATTACAGCACATAATGTAAGGTCTAAGACTATAAGCAAAGCAGCTGAACGGTGGAGGTATACTGAACGCTCTGTAGCCAATCAGAGTAAGACATTGAGTCACGCGTCATTGAACACAAAAGAACTTAGTGATGACGAGAAACCCACTTGTTGAGAAATTTATATGCAAAAACGGCTTGTGAACCTGACGATGACCGAAGAAGGTCGAAACGTTGTTCGCTCTTCTATGTAAAAGTGTTTTCTCAGCCCAAACGAGCCGTTTTTGCATATAAATTTCTCAACAAAAGAACTTAGCCTGTGAACAATACGGGGTTTACATATGGTGTCCAGAGAAATCCATTGGCTTAAGAAATGACCTTCATTCAGTAGAAACGGATAACTGAGGTAAAATGATGAGTGGGCGAGGGTAGGGATAGAACTAATGGCTGGTCTCCATTATCAGAATAAAAGTTAATCTTGCCAATAAAGCAAGGTTCCTTGCCTTTCATTATTTAATCACATTCATGCCAAATGTGACATTTCGAAACAGTTTATTCTGAAACAATGGAGAACGTTAAATAAAGCAATATGTGTGTGTGTTTTTCTTATAGCAAAGCCACACCGGACTATATGCTGTACCCACCAGGGGGAACTGAACCCCTGGTTTGGGCGTTCTAAATCCGAAGACATACTGCTGTTCCAGCGGGGGCTATATAAAGCAAACACTCTCACTAACTTGACCGTCATATCTGAGGCTACGAAAAAAATTGTTCGTATTCTTACCTTATATTTTGGGATCAGTTTTTGTTCTTAATTCTCTAGTTGTTGACTCCTGATAAGATGCCAACACCATTTTCAAACCTGAATATGATATTCAGAAATGATGTCAGAACAAATATACGTTTGATTGAAAGCATTTTCGATTAATATCAAAAGCACTCTTTCGGCCCGGCATGGCTAAGTGGTTAAGGCACCCGACTGATAATCCGAAGGTCGCGGGTTCGAATCCCCTTCCCACCAAACATGCTCGCCCTTTCAGCTGTGGGAGTGTTATAATGTTACGGTTAATCCCACTATACGTTACTAAAAGAGTAGCCCAAGAGTAGGCGGTAGGTGAAGATGATTAGCTGCCTTCCCTCTAGTCTTATAGTGCTAAATTACGGACGGATAGCGCAGATAGCCCTAGTGTAATTTTGCGCGAAATTAAAAACCACATCAAACCAGGCAACAGCGCTGATGAATGCCCTCGTCTTACACAAGCTCACAGACATAGATTATAAACTCTTCTGGTTCTTATAAACCAGAGTTAAACGAAGAGTTTCTTTGAGTGAGTACCTGTGTGTTCACAACGTACTTTCAACCTGAATACCAACTTCGCTAAGTCTAGATGTTAGGAGTTGAAATCTGCCAAAGGAACCTCATTTACTGGTTTAAAGGACACTTTCGACTGGTAATAAAGTTAGATACTGACCTTAAAATATAGATTTTTGCCAACTTAATGTTGAATTGCATTTGTCTTGCTACTGAATACTTTACAGTTTGTTGAACATCACAATGTTATTCATGGCTGCTCTTTTTTATTCACCTATTTCTCCAAAAAACCAATAGAATCCAAAAACAGAACAATTTTGAGTGCGCGGTTTTTTATTTATTTTTAGTGTATATTCTAAATACAGATCGTGTCAAGAGAATAAACAAGTGACACAAAAAGCCATCTTAATACAATATCCTCTTTCAAAATGCAAATGTGGTGAAAGTTATATTATACAACCTGCTTGGTTTTCAATGTTCCAAGTATTACTTAGAATACAGAGCTCGACCGCACGCTTCTCCTTGGGGAGGTGTATTTGCCCAGCAGGAAAATGGATACGTTACTTTCTATGTTTACCACTTAATCCTATGTATGCCCTATTATTTATGCATACATATATGCAAGGAAGCCTGTTGCTGGGGTTTAAATTTGTGATGTATAGCTTATCACGTGAATGTCAGACTGGGAAAAACACCACCGGTCACGTGACAACAATGTGCGAGTCAGTACAGCCGATTTGATTATGAGCTGAATAACTGATAAGAGGAATGATTGAAACAGAGGGAGTATTAGGGATAAATTGACATAGAGATAGATGCGTGTGTAAAAATATCTGACATTTCAATAAACAAGCGTCTTTCAAATAGAATAAATTATATGATCAAACAATAAATTCTGTGCCAACTTGTTCATTACTAGAAACGCCTTCTGTAAACAAGTCTAAAGTTTTGGACTTGAAGAAAGGTGAATGTTCGAATTATAGTTGTGTTTGACTCTTTAATGTGGCTCCTTTCACTTGAATGCATTTGAAGGCTGTTGTAATAAGGCTAAACTGTACGAGATAGAAGAAAAATGAAAACCTCTTGTTTCCGGTGGCTAAAATTTTAACTTACAAATTGGTCAACACAAATAATCCTGTTGGTTAAGTTCTAAAATTAAAATATACTCTTCAAAGAAAGAAACGCAAAAGGCAAAATATGAGACAATTGTTAACAAGTTTATTCCGGGTAGTTCTGTATGACATGTGTGAAACATTGCACATTCACTGCTGAACATCCAAAGTCGGCAAAGGCGAAGTCCACGCTCACTAGGTGAAGTTTCACGTCACTCAACGTCAATAACGAGTATGCCCCCCCCGTGAGCATCAATAACTGCTTGGCATCTCCTGCCCATGGAAGCGATGAGATGACGAATCACATCCTGTGGAATGGCTGTCCACTCAGCCTGCAAAGCTGCTGCAAGCTGAGGTAGAGTCTGCGGTTGAGGTTGTCGCCGTCGCAGACGTCGGTCCAACTCGTCCCAAAGATGTTCAATGGGGTTTAAATCTGGTGATCTGGAGGGCCAGGGAAGAACGTTGATGTTGTGGTGTCTCAAGAAGACAGTTGTGAGTCGGGCTGTGTGAGGACGGGCGTTGTCATGTTGAAAAAACGTCGTTGATGTTCACCATGATGGGTTGTACATGGGGCCTAAGAATCTCGTCGACGTATCGTTGAGCCGTAAGATTCCCTCGAATGTGCAAAAGGTCTGTTCTGGCATTGTAGGCGATGGCAGCCCACATCATGACGCTGCCACCACCAAATCTGTCAACATCCTGCACACAGTTTGCTGCAAAACGTTCACCTCGGCGACGGTAAACACGGGTCCTTCCATCCTGCCTACGAAGCATAAAACGTGATTCATCGCTGAACCAAACATGCCTCCATCGTCGATGAGGCCATACCCGATGTGCCCGAGTCCACTGCAGCCGTGCTTGACGATGTTGCTGGGTGAGGATGACGCCTCTGACTGGACGTCGAGGTCGGATTCTTGCATCTTGTAGACGATTGCGTACGGTCTGATCGGAAATCCTACGCAGCCCTGGTATGGTTGAGGCAGTAGACGTCGCTGTGGTGGTCCTATCCCGAAGGTGACGTAACCGGATGTTGCGATCTTGTGCGGGCGTGGTCACAAGAGGTCTGCCAGATCGTGGACGGTCACGAGTTGATCCATGTTGTTGGTGACAATTCCATAGCCTTGTGATGGTGCTTGGGTGGACATTCACAGCTCTGGCAACATCTGATCGAGATTCGCCTGCTTCCAAGCGACCAATGGCTTTGTTGCGTTGTGCTTCAGTTAGTCTTGGCGTAACTGTATTGCGTGTCGGTGGCTTAACACTGAGCTATGGAAACCGAGAACCCGTCATTTTTATAGGGATTTTGCACATGTTGCACTTGCAGAACATGCAGATCTCTCAAACAAATTTATTGGACACGCATGCGTTTTGGCGAAAAATCCGATGTTTTCCTCCGTTTTTAAAGTGCACAACTTTTATTGTCATTTTGGTCTGACAATCAGTGCCTTAACACGTGTAACATCACATACTCTGAGCTTGTAACGTTATTACATATATTTCTCTTTAAAATAACAAAAATATCCCTTTTGCGTTTCTTGTTTTGAAGAGTATATTTATGTAAGTACTGGATTATAATGACTGAATGAGTTTTAGAACTGGAGGTGGGCCCGGCATGGTCAAGCGTGTTAAGGCGTGCGACTCCTAATCTGAGGGTCGCGGGTTCGCATCCCCGACGCGCTAAACATGCTCGCCCTTTCAGCCGTGGGGGCGTTATAATATAACTGTCAATCCCATTATTCGTTAGTGAAAGAGTAGTCCAAGAGTTGGCGGTGGATGGTGATGACTAGCTGCCTTCCCTCTAGTCTTACACTGCTAAATCAGGGACGGGTAGCACCGATAGCCCTCGAATAGCTTTGTGCGAAATTCAAAAACAAACAAAGAACTGGAGGTACAACTGTCTAGTTGGTTTTAAAACTAGCAATGCGTCTGGCTAGCTGAATGTTAAATGTATGTATACCAAAAATGAAAAATGTTTATAGAAAACGATAAAAGACAAAAAATAATGGTTTATCGCACATGTCATGGCATTTACAAAATGTCAGCGTAACATACTATCATTTTCCTCACTTCCACCTCCTAGTAGAGTTTTCAAAGGTGATTTTTCATAGACCAACTTTAATCACCTACTAATGATGTATTTGTTCAAATATTCTGTAGCATATTGACGTTTTCCACCTACATAGGTTTTATGTTGGGATTTTCAATGTTACTCTTTTATATTCCTAATTTTTCCAAAGTAACATCCCTAGTTTTAGAATATGATAACAGTCATCCACCATTAGTAGTTAAGAGAAAATGTTCCGAATCGCAATCGTAGATCTTCAAAAGAAAGATTTCTAACTACAGCATTGATTTTAACAACGTTTTCAACTGCTATTAATTATCTTTAACAATGATCCCAACTGTTTTAATGATGTTTTGAATTGGTAGTACAGATCTTTATCAGAACTTGAAGATCTCAGCTAGCAGCTTAACACGTTATCTTCAGATGCCCTCAGGGAGAGGACGTTTGTCACACAATTCGAAATTAATCATTAGCTGTGACGTAAAATATATTTTGCACAACTTGAGACTGCTTGCTTCTCCAATCTATATATATCTTTGTGTAAATAACAAACACTCATCCAAACAAACGTCTCTCACATGACAAATCTGAGCCATCAAAGAATTCGAACATGTATTTGTTAGAGGATATAATCCCTAACTATTAATATTATGGATATTTCAGGTACACCGAATCAGGTCAGAACACTTTATTTTGTACTCTATTGTCTTATTATACAAACAGTTTTCATAACTCATACAGTTGCTTATTTCTGTAACAGTCTGGAGTTACTAATATATAATAGACAAACAATATTTTTTTCAATTTTAAAACTAGACAAAGCAGGGAATTTCTTAAAAGGCTGTTATAAATCATTAAGGTATATATTACCAGAAAAAAAGCAGTTTTAAATGATTCTTGATACGGAGGAAATTTTAAATATTCTGAAATAACCTTTTACAAAATGTGAAATAAAGAGCATATTTAATTATTGTTTGCATGCAAAAGAACATTTAAAACCAAAACATTATTTATGCTTAGTAACTAAATTCAAATCTCACTCAAACTTTAAACGGAGAAAAATATTTTGTTTGATCTCTTGACACGTTTCTTGCTTCAATACTTGTTATTACTGAGCCAACGACACCAATTATCGAAGCAAAAAATCACATTTAAAGTTCAAATAAATGATTTGTTCTAGTACGTTTGTTCCCTAGGTATATATGTTTATAGCCTGAATTTTCTTGTCTCATTAAAGGCAGGAAATTTAACAAACAGGAAAGAACCAACGATAACGACTATTTGTTACGTACAAAGTTGATGTAGCTTCTTGGATTTGAGATGACGATGTCAAATTAAACTTAATGAAAACATTTTGTTTCTGTTAGAAATAATATATTATTTTGAAAAACAAAATTCTAATAATAGGTTTTTAATGTTTATATTTTGAACACTATTTACCGAAACTGTTGCAGCATGTAACTCTGTTACTCTAAAAGATTTAAAATCAAGCCGCATAGATGTGAAGGTACTATTCCTGCTTCGATTTAAATAAAGTTTATTCATTTCCCTATTGAGGCTTTTCTTGAACAAAATCTCAACCTGTAGTAATAGCCTTAATTTCAGTATATTATTTGTGTGTGAAATTTCAAGAATGACAATGTTATTATTTCCTACCAAGCTACTTCAGTTGCTTTTGTTACTTAAATTAACATGCATTTAATAAAGTAGTTAATATCTAGTCCCAGATGGGTTGGCAATAAGTGTCAGGACTTACAACAATTTCCTGTGGTGGTTTGTTTTTTGAATTTCGCACAAAGCTACTCGAGGGCTATCTGTGCTAGCCGTCCCTAATTTTGCAGTGTAAGACTAGAGGGAAGGCAGCTAGTCATCACCACCCACCGCCAACTCTTGGACTACTCTTTTACCAACGAATAGTGGGATTGACCGTCACATTATAACGCACCCACGGCTGAAAGGGCGAGCATGTTTGGCGCGACGGGGATGTGAACCCGCGACCCT